>NC_079353.1:12830513-13147746 GCF_029582105.1 Oenanthe melanoleuca
TGCTGTGCTTCCTGAGCCAGGGGTCAGGCAGGGCTGGGAGGGCTCTGCCTGCTCCTGGGAGTTTCCTTCTGGTAGGAATGGACCAGCAGAACTTCAGGGGAGTAAAACCTGGAGTTTGCTTCAGCAGAGGTGAAGGTTTCAGGGTGTCCTTGTTCTGTGCTCAGCTCATGGCAGGAGGATGCTGCAGTCTAGTTTTCAGCTGTGGATTTTCTCTTCTGATTCCTGGGCAGATGGATGAAAGCAGAAATTACAGATAACAGAGTGGGTAAGGCAGGGACACCTTCACTATCCCAGGGTGCTCCAAGCCCCATCCAGCCTGGCCTGGGACATTCCCAGGGATTCTCAGTTTCCAGCAGGATTTGCAGAAATTGTGTTTTAATTGGTGTCACAGTCTGAGTTCTCCTTTGGATATTACATAGAAGAGAGAAAAAATAAACATGATCAGATTTTTAAAACTTTTTACCACAGAGGTGGGAGCTCTGCTGCTGTGTGATGGACCCCCAGAGATACCACATACAGTAAATAAGGATCTTATTTGGAAATCTAACCCAGGAAACTCCAAATAACAGCAGGGAAAAGATTCACCTGAACTTCTCCAAATCAAAATGAGGCAGTTGAGGGGGAAAGGGAACTTGGGTTTGATCAGATTTGTCTATAACCAGTTTCTGTTCCAGCTGCCCATGGTGGTAGTGAGGATATTTTGACACAAAATAGGATAGGTTGAACAAATTACCTGACTAAAAATCCTTTTCTGCATGACTACTGTATCCCTAATTCCATAGACCAGGATTTAACTCAGCAAATGAAATTGTGGTATTTAGCAGCATTGAAGAAATACAAGAAGACATTTTTACTAAGAACACTGCCAGATATTTTTCCAAGTTTTGTTTTGGCTGTTGGCATATTCAGCAGAGTTTTGGAGAATGGACCCTTCTTTTTGTACAAGGTATTTACTGTAAGTGGAGGGAATTGTCTTTTATCCAGGAAGTTCTTCCCTTTCTCAGGACTCCTGAGCCCCTGAGCACTGCTGGCTGATTATTTGCTCTTTCATTTTCCATTTCTCCCTGTGGTTACTGGTGCACACAGAATAAAGGCAGATTCCAGAAGGAGCTGTTCCTTGGGAGGTATTTCAGTGGGGAAATATCTGTCATTCAGGCACTTAGAGAAGAACACAGAGAGTGACTGAAGAACAAGCAAAGCTGAAAATGCCCATTATTCCAGGAATTCAGGGAAAGTGTTGGAAATTGCTGTTATTGAGTCCATCCTTACAGGGCTGGGAGTGCCCGTAATGAGAGGAGCATCCTTAGATGGCTCAGCAGAACCAGAAAGGCTGAAATTTCCTGGTGTCTCAGAAAAGCCCAGGGTGCAGGGGGCCAGCAGGGCTGTGAGCACAGATAAATAAATCCAGGCTCTAATCACCTGCTCAGGTTGGCAGCTGGGGCAGCCCTGTCTGGCCAGGATTAGGGGGCACTGGGGGCCCTTTAAGCCACCATCTGTGGTGACCTTCTTAGCACCCTGTGGCCAAGGAAGGAAGGGATGTAACTGCTTCTTAATTTAGAGAGCCCCAGGTCAGGAGGAGGTTGCAGAGCTGGAACCTGGTGGGGGCAGGAGCTGGGAAGGGCTGCAGTGCCCAGGCAGAGGAGCTGGGGCTAAAAAAGCCACACTCAGGGCTGAGCTCCCCTCTGTGCCCCCTCTGCCAGGGATGGGGTGGGAACTCATCCAGAGGCTCCACAGGAGCTGGGAGCCATCAGAAACCAGGCTGTGGAGGGCACAGTGCTCTGTGCCTGGGCTCACCTGGCCCTTTAAATCAGCAAGGGAAGTGCCTGAAGCTCTCAGCTCTGCCAGGGCAATAGAGAGGTGCCAGTGATGCAGGACAGTGTGAGAGTGGAAGCTTGTGTGGCTCAGCTGGAGTCTGGGAAGAGTCCTGGGTGTTATTTAAGGGCTGTAAGGCTGACCAGAAAATCAGCAGAATCATGATTGATCCTCAACCACCAGGTCCCACAGCAAACACGATCCAGTGCCTTGCACCACACCTGCTTTGGGATGTGAAACTGGAGAAACCACAGAAAATAAAACCTTCCTCAGGCAGTGATTCATCTCCAGAGCTGAGCTGCTTTTCTGTGATCAACACAAATGTTGCATTCTTTTAAGAGCTGAGCAAGTGATTCTTAATGAACACTCAGAGTTCTGCAAATCTTGATCTTACTGAAATATGATGTTGATTTAAATTATCTGACTGGGGGGGGTTTTGTTTTTCTTTTTTCATTTCTGGGCTTCATTTTCTAAATCATCTGTGTCTCAGAACCTCTCAGGACTTGGAGGTTAATTCAGATTAAGGTAGTGCATGAATGGAAAATATAAAATCTTTTCCCAAACACCAGACAGATGATGGCACAAGTTCCTTCTTCTGCTGTGGCTGTGCTCAAACTTTGGGTGAAAATACTGGCAGAATTTCCTTTTGTGGCTGCATTCCTCAGTTCTGGAGCTGGAATGTGAGTCAGAAAGGAGGGAGTCAAGGGGGTGTCTTAAAATGAAAGCACAGAAATAGATCTCCCTGCCCATCTTTTCTCAGCTTCCCCTTACAAGGCTGCCCTGACATGTGCTGGATGGGATATGATGTCTCTGGCCTTGGCACATGCATCAAACAGGACATGTGAGCATGGATTTTAGGGGTTTTTTAAGAAGACAAATAAGGCTTAGCAAGAAATGCAGAAAAAATAAACAGTGAGGTGGCCACAGTCCTTCACTATAGGAATCCAGTGCTGAGATTTGCTTCCAGCTCAGCCTGAACTGGAGATTTCAGGAAACAAGCCCAAAAGTTGCTTATTTTGCCATTTCATCATCAGATGTGCTGCTGACCTTTCCCTTTTGCAGTGACAGAAGATGTGGTGGAGCCTGGAGAGGCTGGGCTGTGCCCTCCAGAGTGTGGGGATGGTTCCACACCCCTGAGCTTGGGGTGAACTGTCTCAGGGGTGGTGGGGGGTGTTTTTTTCTGTTAAAATCTTTCCTTTTAGACAGATAGTGGGGCTGAGCTGGGGATGTGCTGGAGCTTGGAGGGTCCCCAGCTTTCCCCTGGTGGTTGAACTGTGTGGAGATTCCCAGGGATGGGCATGGAGCTCCAGGACAGCACTCCAGGGATGCTCAGGGTGGGATTTTGGGGTGTCTGTGCAGGAACTGGAGCTGCCCTGGAGGATCCAGCTCAGGATATTCTGTGATTCTTTGGGACAAACACATGGGCTGTTCCTGCCCCTTCCCAGGAGGCAGACACAGTCTCTTGCCTGTTTTTCCTGTGGCACTGGGGAAAATCCTTGGAATCAAACCTTGTTTCATTCCCCCACCTCTTTCCCTGCAAGCCTGGGTTTGCTGTGCTGTGGGGAACCAGGACATCTGCACCCTGTTCACCTCCTCAGAGAATCTTGGAATCATTACAGCTGGAAAGGGTCTCCAAGCCCAGCCCTAAACCCAGCACTCTCCATGTCCCCAAGTGCCACATCCACGTGTTTTCTGGATAGTTCCATGGATGGTGGCTCCACCACTCCACTGGGCAGCTTCTTCCAGTGCCTGACCACCCTTCCAATGAAGAAATGTTCCCCAATATCCAATCTGAATCCCCCCAGCACTGCTTGAGGCCATTTCCTCTTGTCCTGTCCCTTTTTCCCTGGGAGCAGAACCCAGAGTTGTGGAGAGCCAGAAGAAATTCTCCCTTTATTCCTCTTTTCATATCCCACCTTCCTGAGCCTGTAGGAATGGGGTGCACTGAACCATCCTTGGCTTCCCCCAGTTCTGCTCCAAAGCCAAGGAGAAGTTTGTCAGGGCAGGCAGAGGTTTGTGGGCCACTGAGCTTTCTCTGATGTGAATTATCCATCATTTCTTGCCCTACTTTCCCTTCCTGCCTTCCCTGCCTGCTCAGGGTCTGCTGGGACTCAGGAAAGTCCTTGTGCTGCTTCTGGGCTGGGTGGCTCAGCCCCACAGAGATGTTCTGGATCTGTTCCTTGTCCCTCTCTGCTTGTCACTGCCTGTGCCTTGATCTTCCTTGTACCCCTCCTGCTGCATTCTTCTTTTTTTTGTTTTGTTTTTTTCCCCTTTTTCTTGTCATAGTTTTGAATGCCTTTATTATTCCTTTTTCCCTCCTCTGGCAGAGGTGTCTCTGCTTATAATCTTCTTAGCACTGAGGCAGCCTGTTCATTTCAAAGAAAGCTGCTTTAAAGGCAGGTGTGAGCCAGACTTGGCCAATTCTTTCTTTTCCCCTGTGGCTTGAAGGGCCTGAAAATATTCCTGTAATCATTTCACAGAATCCCAGAACAGTTTGGGTTGGAAGGGAGCTTAAAGCTCCTCTCCTTCCACCCCTGCTGTGGGCAGGGACACCTTCCACTGTCCCAGGTTGTCAGGAAAATAAATCCACAAACACCAGAGGTTTATGTCCAAAAGGAGGCAGAGGAGTCCTTTTTTCTTTGTTTGAGTAAAGGGAGAGGCCATGGGGCATTCATTCCCCTGGGATCTCTCAGATTTTTGGAGGACACAGCCTCCTTTCTATCCTGTTTTCCCAACTGCATTTCCCTCTCTCTTTCCCCTTGGCTGAGGTACTTGAGAGGCACAGACTGCCCAGAACACCTGATACCTGACATTCCCCTCTAATGTAAAACCCTCCCTTTTCATTTTTAATTCTTACAGAATTCATAGTTTTCCCCATTGCTTTCATCTTTCAATATCCAATTTCATTTACCAGCAAACCTACAGTTTGTTTGTAAAGGCAGATCTCTTTTTTCCATTCATCAGTCAGTGAACCCATCCCATTGTTTATCTCTCAGAGCTCTTACCTGCCAGCAGACCCACAGCTTGAGACATTCCTCTCAGGATGATGCAGGGAATGAGCCCCATGCAGCTCTTGGGTCACAGATGGGGTTCAGGCAGGTTCTGCTCCCCCTGCCCAGTGAGCTGCCTGAGCTGTTCCCTCTCCACCCAGCCCTTCTCCATCCCATGGCCCTGCTGTGTTCAGCAGCTCCAGGGTCCAGGCTCAGCCCAGGAGGGAAGCAGGGTGTCCCTGTGCACTCACCCTGGGAATCCCAGCCCTGATGGCCCCTGGAGCCAGCAGGGGTGTGGGTGTTGTCACAGCCCAGGGGTCTCCTCAGACCTGAGATCAGCTCAGGAGGACATGCTGGGTCTGGGACCCAGTTCTTTCTGATGAGAGACTGCAGGAGGCTGTTCTTAGAGATTTTCATTGTTGTTTATTATTTCTTATCTCAGGAATGCTTTGTCCAGCTAACAGTGATCTGTCTGGCCAGACATCCAGGGCAGAATCTGCCTGGCAGAGGCAGGACTTATCTTTTATACCCTAAATTACACACTAGATATTTATAATAACTTCCCAATACAATACAACTTTGTTAAACTGTCCAGCTCTGTCCCCATCCAATCTGAGAGTGCCAGCATGTCACCCAGCATGGATGACACAGAGGAGAAGGAGGAAGAGGAATCCACACCCCCAATTCTCCATCTTGGCCACGTGTCCCTTATCACAAACATCCCCAAAAGTCTATTTATCTACATTCTAACAGTCTAATTTGCACTCTATTTGTGCAGCTTGTATTTCTTCTCTCAATGTTGGTAAATTGTTCCAAGGAGCTAAATCCAGGATGCTCCCACCCCACTGGGGGATCCCTGCAGGGAGCCTGGGGGTGCATTGGGGGGTCCTGGGGGCAGCCAGCCCTGGAACAGTCCCAGGGAGCTGCCAGTGCCCCCCTGCAGCAGCACAGCTGGGGCTCCATCCCCTGCTGCATTGAGCCTACAGAACCAAGGAGGGAAGTTTGCTGTGCCAGCTCCTCCTCCTGCAGGAGGCTGCTTTTCTCCTCCTGCTTCTCAGAGTCTGGAAATGCATCTGTGCTGTTTACCTGACCCTCCCCTGTGGTCACAGCCTTCACAGCCCCTGCTTGGCTCCTACACTTCCCAAGCCTCTTCCCTGCCTGGCTCCTCTCATCCTTCCAGGGGCACCCATGCTTTATGCCTTGGTTATGCCTCCCTTCCTTTTAATTAATTTTTCACAGTGCTTTGCTTGTCCCTGTTGCCCTTTTTGATTTAATTTATTGCTCACTAGCCATCACAACACCTGGGCAAGCTGTAATTTATCTCTTCTGTGTCCCTTGCCCCTCCTCTGTCCTCTCCCATTATTGATTCCTCCAGTTTGATTCCACCCTGCACTTGCCAGCATCATCTCCCACCCTTCCCTCCCAGTCAGAATTGCTTGGATGAGTGAGGAAACTGTGGGAGGAAAGAGGGAATAAATGACTTTTCTTGTCTTTTAGCTGCCCTGTGGCTGCCACAGCCCAGCTCCCCAGAGCTCAGAGAGGGAACCCCTGCTTTGCTCCACGGCTGTGAGGAATTGAGAGCTTTTATTTGCCACCATAAATGGTCCCTGCCATTACCACAATGGCTTTGGAAAGCACATTACTGCAGATATTCATCTTATTTTGTCATCTGGGGCCATGTGATTTGCAAGCTGAGCCCAAAAGTGGGAAAGGGCTCAGAGGATGGGATGTTAAAAACACAGAGGATGAGTGTTAAAAACACACAGCAAGGCAAGATCAGGAGCTATTACCTGCTCCCCTGTGGAACAGGCACAAAACACAGCAGGCTGAGGCTCAAAAGAGTGGCTGTCTACCTAGTTCCCTGTTCCTGCTAAAAAATACTTTGGTTAGAGCTGTGCTCATATATGGGATTTGCATTTTCATGGGATCTTGTGCAGCTGAGCTGGTTCTGTCTGGTGGAGGAGCAGGGTGTGTGAAGGGTGAGGCTGGAACTGGCTCTGGCAGTGGATGTGGTTGGATATATCTTATTCTTTGGATATTGGGAAAAGGTTCTTCTCCCATAGGGAATGGGCACAGCCCTGAGGCTGCCAGAGCTCCAGGACAGCACTCAGGGATTCTCAGGGTGGATTTTGGGGTGTCTGTGCAGGAGCAGGAGCTGCCCTAGGTGATCCTGGGGGTCCCTCCCAGCCCAGGATATTCCCTGATTCTGTCATTCCAGCTCCTGACTCCAGACATCAGACTGGTAATCCCTTGGGTGTAACAGCCCTGGGATCTTGTCACCATATGGAAAATGAGGAAGTACAAGAGGCACTGCATGGTCCTGGAGAGCTTAGAAGATCTCAGAGGAGCCAAGGGAGCATCACTGGTTTAACTGGTGGTTGGCTGTAAATACCTGTAATTCCACAGTGAGGTTTTGGCATGGTTAGATCTGGTTAGAGGATAAAATGTGGGAGCTGTAGGGTTGTCATTGCCCATGGCCTGGAGGAGCTGGCTGCTGCACTCAGCAGAGGTGTGTGAGAAACATGGGAATCATTCCATTGATTTATTCTATTATCTCTCTTTTATTCTTTTCTCTTCCTCATTCCCCCTGTTTCCCATTCTCTCTTCAGCTGAGTTTGGCACTGCAGGTGGGATCACCCTCTAACTCCTGAAGGTAGGTCAGTCAGTTCCCTGATGCTGACAGGGAAGTCTGTGGGTGTCTGTGAGGTTCTGACCCTTTTTCCAAATTAAGAAGCTCTCCTTGTCCATCTACAACAATTTTTATCAATGCCTGAGCAGAGGAGCTCCTTCTCCCTCTGTCTCCAGGCACAGAAATATCCTTTTTTCATGCAGGAGCAGCCCCCATTCTATCCATCCTGACCTTACCCTACTTTTTACAAAGGTTTGGGCTGGCAGAAGGGGGAAAGGCTTTAAGCTTAAGGAGGGCAGGGTTGGATGGGATACTGGGGAGAAATTCTTCCCTGTGAGGGTGGAGATGCCCTGGCACAGGTGCCCAGAGCAGCTGTGGCTGCCCCTGGATCCCTGGCAGTGCCCAGGCCAGGCTGGACAGGGCTGGGAGCAGCCTGGGACAGTGGGAGGTGTCCCTGCCATGGCAGGGGTGGCCCTGGATGGGCTTTAAGGTCCCTCCCACCCAAACCCTTCAAGCAGTCCATGGCAGAGCAGTTTGCAGCACTTTGGGAGGATTTGTTTCTCTGCTGTCAAAGGAAACCTTTAAAGCAGCTGGAGACCTTTTGGGGTCAGTTTGAGATTCAAAGTGAGACTCCAGCTTGAGCAAACTCAGAAACTGGAGAGGAAAGCTGTGCTTTAGTGATGGACTACAAAGAGGGGATCCTGCTCTGTGTTTGGGAAGATTCTGTGGAGACAGTAAGTGACAGACAAGGATGTGTTTGGATCTGTTTGGATAATTCATCTTCTATTGGGAATTTGGAGAAACACCCAGGCCCCTCCATGTGGTGATTGATTCAATCCATCTGCCTTCCCCTGGGAATGACACCTCTTCCCCTCCCCATGGGCTCCCTGCAAACAGGGAGCTATAAATAAACACCAATATCTCTGTTTGCAGGGGGTGGAAAGCTGCACTGGAGCTTTGCCTTTGTACTTGTGAACAAAAATGGGCAGGTGAGGGATGCTCCAGGCAAAGCCAGGCAGAAATTGGGAACACACATAGGTGCTGCTTTGTGGCACATGAAATCTGCAGAACTGTAAAATCAGTTGTTGTTATTTGTAATTTGAGGAAAAAGTATGGAAGGGATGGAGAGTTTTTGATCTGGACCCAGGCAGGTCTTTCAGTGAACTTTTTCTTTCTCATGCTCACAAGCAGAGGATAAATGCTTTATTTATTTATTTGGTTGGTTTATAGTCCTGGAGGGACTGGCAGCAGGGGTGCACTGGGAGGGGTGGAGGGAGCTGCTCTTGCCCTTCCTGGCTGGGGGAAGTCTGAGACCAATCTGCAAGGAGATTTGGGGGAAAACCTTCTTGTAGGGCCCTGGTGGTGCCTCTGGTGTCCTGGCAGGAATTGAGGGCTGGACATGGTGTGCCAGTGTTAACTGGAGCTGCTGTGAGCAGTGTCAAACTTGGCTGAATTTTGGCTGCAGGACTCTGTGGAGAAGGAATTCCCATAAATACAGGTACAGCTCATGGGCACACTCAGTGTGGGAAATGTGTGCAGGGAAGGGAACAGGGCTGGGAAAGGAGAGAAGGAGGCTCAGGAGGGACCTTGTGGCTCTGCAGAACTCCCTGACAGGAGGGGACAGATGGGGGGGTCAGGCTCTGGGAACAGGGAATAACAGCACAAGAGGAAATGGCCTTAGTTGCATCAGAGGAGGTTTAGATTGGATATTGGGAAAACTTGAAAAAACTCCTTGAAAGGCTGGTCAGGCATTGGAACAGGGCAGGGGTGGGAATGTCCTTAGGGTTTTGGGCTGATGGTTGGACTCAGGGATCTTAAAAGGCTTTTCCAATAATTCTGTGGTTCCATGAGCCTGGAGGATGAGTCCATCACCCTGCTCAGAGCCAGCTGCAGAGCTCCTGGTGCTCAGTTCTGTCGCTACAGGGCAGTTCTTTCTGAGAGACCAGCCCCACAGAATGGTTCCCTGAGCTTTTCTCTGCAGTGATGCCATTTCCTGCTCCTGAGCACTTTCCTCAGAGCTGCCTCCTTGCTGAGCTGTGAGCTAGAGATCAGGAACTCCATCCCAGAGCCACGTGGCTGGAAAATCCATCACCATCTCTTACCAACACGGATGGAATCTCAGCAGAAAACTCATCCCCAGGAGGGAGAGAAAACCCAGCCCAGGAGGGAGAGAAAACCCAGCTCAGGAGGGAGAGAAAACCCAGCCCAGGAGGGACAGAAACCCAGCCCAGGAGGGAAAGGAAACCCAGCCCAGGAGGGACAGAAACCCAGCTCAGGAGGGAAAGGAAACCCAGTCCAGGAGGGACAGAAACCCAGCTCAGGAGGGAGAGAAAACCCAGCCCAGGAGGGAGAGAAAACCCAGCCCAGGAGGGAGAGAAAACCCAGCCCAGGAGGGAGAGAAAACCCAGCTCAGGAGGGGAAGAAAATCCAGCCCAGGAGGGACAGAAACCCAGCTCAGGAGGGGAAGAAAATCCAGCCCAGGAGGGACAGAGAACCCAGCCCAGGAGGGACAGAAACCCAGCCCAGGAGGAGCACAGAGCACAGACCCCAGCCCAGGAGGGGCTCTGCCAGCTGCTCTCTGCTCCCTCTGAACTCCAGTGCTGCATGCAGGGAGGGATGTCCAGCTCTGGACCCAGCTGGTCTCAGCTCCTCCTGCTCTCTGGTGGGGTGTCCCCTGCTTTGGGGCCAGCACAGCACTGCTTGGAAGGAGAAGTTTCATAATGTCTGCACTGGGAGCCATTCCTGAGGGAGGATGGGGAGTGGAGATGGAGCTCTGGGGTCTCTCTGGAGCTTTCTTGTCTCCAGGTGAGCACCCCCAGCATTCCCAGCCTGTCTTGGAGCATCTCTGTGGCCTCCTTGCCCCTTGTCCCATCAGCTCCACTTCCCTCTTGCCCTGGCCCCAGGGCTGGAGGCAGCTCTGCAGGTGGGGTCTCACCTGAGCAGGGAGAGGAGAATCCCCTCCCTTGGGGTGGTGAGGAGCTGCCATTGCCTCAGACCACTTCTGGTGGGCTCAGTGGGACCTCCTCACCTGTGAACCTCCCCTGCCCCTCAGTGTGTCTGCCTCTCCTCATTTCACTTGCAGAGCTGTTCCCACAGTGCCTGCAATAGTCCCTGGGGCTGTTTGTGCTTCTGTGCCTTCCTCCTCTGCATCTCAGTGTGCACTCAGTGCCAGGGCTGCTGTGCTGCTGCAGAGGAGCTCTTCCCAAACTGGGATAACATCCCCCTGCATTCAGCTGACTTGCATTTCCTCCTTTTCCTTGGTGTTAATCCCAAACTTGCAGAATCACCAGGTATTAGGATTTGATAGAGATGCTGCTCTTTGTGTGAGGAGCCAGCTGATGGAAGCCTTAATGCTGCAGGTGTGAGCTGCCAATCCCTCTGAAGGCAGGCTGCATTAGCACTCTGCTATCTGAAATATCCCTCCTGATGGCAGGAAGAGCCCTCCAGGGAGAGCTGGGAAAGCAGAGTGCAGCACTGCCCTGCTGGACATCCTGGGACCTGGATCTTGCTGTGAAAGGAGAGGAGAGCAGCATCCCCCTGCCCAAAATGTCAGGCTGCAAGGGAGGAGGGACAGGGCTGAGGGTTTGGGCTGTGTCTGCAGGACTGGGGACACTCAGGTGCTCAGTCCCTGCTCCTCCATCACCTTCCCCATCCCTCCATACCCATCCTCTCCCTTCCCTGTGTGAGACTTCCCTGTGAGATGTGGGGTCCTGGACCTCCCCAGGCTCAGGAATCCCTGGCTCAGGGATCTCCTATCCTGGGTGTCTGAAGTGTGGCTTGGGCTGCTAACTACACCACTGGTATTTTAGTACCAAAACCCTGCTGTCTGTTGGGCACCACTTCTGTTTTCCAGTTCTAGGAACAACCTAGAACAGTAGCTGGTAAAAAAAAAAGAAATAATTTATAAAATGAAACTGTTGTGGTAAAGGTGGACATCAACATTTTCAGAAAATCCTTTTCCCCTTTTTGCACTGTAGTTCTCCACAGTGACCAGGCTGGTGTGGTGGGAGCAGGCTGGGCAGAGCAGGCAGAGCTGGATAAATATGGAATATCTCCTATGAAGTAACTTGGTGATTCCCAATTAATACCCTAATTGCTCTTTTTTTTAATTATTGACTCCAGAATTACCAAGCTGAGTTGCAAATGCTGTGAAATACAAAAAGGAAGGAAGGACTTTTTATTGACATTTCAGAATTACAAATTATGTTTGTTGTGAAAAAACGAGAGACCATCTGTTTAATTGGTCATAGGCTGCAATTTGTGAGCACTTAGGTAAGAAAAATACAGCTATCTAGGGGATCATTAAAGATCCCTTTCCTCTGAGTCAGCAAAGCTCAGAGCTGGGGAGAAAGCAGATCTATATTCCATAAAATTCAGAGTAACAAGGAGCTCTGTCCAAGGGATTGCTCTTGGCAGGGAGAGAGGTGCTGGCTGGGGTGGGAGGGACAGAGAGCAACAGAAGGTTTGAAAAAGCAGAGGGTGTGCTGGCTGAGGTGGCTTGATCCTATTCCACAGTTCCCTCTGGGTCAGAGGAAATTCCTGGCTGCAAACAGAAAATAAAATTTGGGATTCTTCTAATGGTTTTTAGCTCACTGAGGGTAGATTTAGATGGGATATGGGGAGGGAATTGCTCCCTGTGAGGGTGGCACAGGGTGCCCAGAGCAGCTGTGATTGCCCCTGGATCCCTGGAAATGTCCAAGGCCAGGCTGGACAGGGCTTGGGGAGAATGTGATGCCAGTGTCATTCCCAAAAACCCTTGGAAAAACAGCCCTGGGAGCTTGCTGCTGCAGGCAGATTTGTTAACACCAGTACTTGGGAGTGAAGCCTGAACTCCAGGTGGCAGAATTACAGATCACCATTTGCTCTTCCTGCATGAGTCAGGGCTTGGCACAGGATTTTTTGTGGAGAAGGAGATGGGGTTTGTGTGGTGCCATCATTTCCCATCAGAGAGGGGGAGAAGGGGTGGGTGGCAGAGCAGGACAAGGATGGGTGGCACTGAGCAGGCAGGGAGAGCTGTGCAGGATGGATGGAGACCTGCATCTCGTGGCTGCTGTACCCCCTGAGAGCCCCTGTGTGATGGGATTGTGTCTGCCACCCCTGTCCCCTCTGTCACATCTCCTGTGCTGGCTGGGACACCCTCATGCTCACCTGGAGGTCACAGCAGGACAGACCAAACCCACCCCAAGCTTTGCAGCCCCCTGGGCTTTGAAGGGTTTAGAACTGCACAAGGCAAGGTGGTGTTGGAGCAGGGAAAAAATGACAGAATCTGGAATGGGTTGGGTTGGAAGGACCTTAATGATCACCCAGTGCCACCCCTGCCATGGCAGGGACACCTTCACTGTCCAGGCTGCTCCAAGCTCCATCCAGCCTGGCTTGGGCACTGCCAGGGATGCAGGACAGCCACAGCTGCTCTGGGCTCTGTAGGAAAGTCCAAATTCCAGCCCTCCCTTTGCCCTGCAGCATGGGCAGGGTGGGGGAGGCCAGCAGGAGAGGAGAGCTGCTCCTGCTCTGCACCTGCAAAAGCTGTTGCAGCTTGTGGAGCCATTTCCCTCTCTGGAATCCCCATTTTCCTGCTCCTTGAGGGGCTCCTGAGCTGCTCTGCCCCTGAGCCAGGGCACTGTTAACCCTTCACCCTCTGCAGCCCTGCAGACAGCACAAGCAGTCTCCCCTGGGCTGAGATTGAGTTCAGCAACTGTAAGTCCCTCCTATGATTTTTTTTCCCCCTTTTCTGTTTGTTTTACCTAGATCTAATCAGTGCTACAAAGGGCAAAGCAGCAGTTTTATTTATTTATCACAGGGAGCAGCACAGCAAACAGTCCAGCACTTGGCTGTTTGCTGGCCAATGCTCTCAATAATCAGAATTTTTTAGGTTCTTTGCAGGGAAGTCCTGTGGAGTGGGGATACATCAATAATGCCATGATCACAGAATTTGATGGGAAAGCCACCTGTTACAGATTTCATAGCTCTCCACAGCAGTAACATTGGGGATTTCATTCTACAGAAGAAAAATTAAAAGGGTGAGTTTTAATTCAAGTTTTTTAGGTTAAAAATTATTTCCTCTTAGAATCAAAGAATAACAGAGTGGTTTGGTTTGAGAGAGACCTCAAAAATCATGGAACCATGGAATATTTGGGCTGGAAGGGACCTTCAAGCTCATCCTGTCCCTGCTGGGGACAGGGACACCTTCCACTGTCTCAGGTTGCTCCAAGCCCCAGCCAGGCTGGCTTTGGACACTTCCAGGGATGGGACAATTGTCATAGAAGGTTTTTCATTTTGGAGTTGTCATGCTTCTAATAAGAAGAATGAGAAACAGTAAATTGTAACTTAGAGTTTTAATCTAAGAAAAGGAGGTGACACATTTTTCTGTGAGCTTTGTGATTTCATGGCAAACCCTTTTTCCTCCTTTTCCAGCACTGTCAGGGGGTATTTTCTGAGAGAAGAGAGCAGAGCCCCACTCCCTGCTGCAGGCACTCTGTCCCTCTCCCAGAGACCTGAGAATTCCCTTCCAGCCTCTGTTTTTCAGGTCTCTTTTCCCAGCTTGTGCTGCTTCCTCAAGGGCAATATTTGTTTCCAACCCTGCCAGACCAGTGTGGGCTGCTGGAGATAAGGGTGACAAATTGGTGCCCAAAGAATAAAATAAACTTGGATCCCTGAATAAACCTGGGTGCTTGGATGCCATATCCAGCCTTTCCTGGGGTGAAACACAACCAGGGCTCAGCACTGGGCAGGTCACAGCTCAAGATGCTGGAAATGTTTGCCTTGCTTCCCTGACAGGGATGGTTCATCCTGTCCCCTCCATCCTCAGTGCCAAAAAGCTTCCTGCTCACTCCCAGTTTTCACCTCCTAATTAGCAGTAATTGCTTGATCTCTGAGCTGGAGTTTCCCTGGACCCCAGGTGTGAGTTTTCCTGTCTCTGTGGCAGGATGTGGTGCCCAAATCCTGCATCTCTGGCAGCTCCAGCCCCAGGCAGGGATCAGCAGGAGCATTCCCAGGCACAGGACAAAGGGATGGATCCCACTGCTGCCAGCAGTGCCTCTGGAAAGGCTGGATCTCCCCAGGACCTGCTGCCCCCTGGTTCAAGGAGCCAAACAGAGCCTTGCCCTTGTCCAGAGAAAGGCTCCTCAAGCCTCTCAGTGTGAGCTGGGCTTTTCCAGCAGGGAGTTACTGGGTGTGAGCTGTGTCCTCTCTGCTCAGGGCTGGCTTTGGGGTTTTCCCAGCAGGATTCAGGAGCAGCCTCAGTTTCCCCCAGGCTGGCACCCTGAGGTGTCCCTGGCACATCCCCTTGTCACACCTGTGGAAAAGGAGCTGCAGGCTGGGCTGGGGCTCTGGCAGTGGAGGAGCAGCCCCAGCCATGCAGCTCCCCATGGATCCACCTGCCCAGGGTGCTGTTCCCAGCCAGCAGCACTCTCAGGGTGCAGCACACAAATATTTGCTCAGCCCTGAAGCACTTGGCAGCCTGCAGGTAAATACTGTTGGAGCAGTGACTCCATTAATGCATTCCCAGGGATGTGGACATGTCTGCCACCAGCACAGGAGAGTCCTGGGCTGGGAGAGCAGCCTGTGCCCCACCAGCTCAGGGCTGGGCTCCCAGTTCCACCCAGAGCCACGTGCAGTCCCTCAGTGGGTGCTGGGTGTCCTTGGGGATCAGGCAGAATCCATCCTCCTCCTTCAGCTTCTGAGAAACAACCTGGATGTCACCCCTGGAGTGGTCTGCAGAGGAGAGAACCCCAAGATCCCAAATGATTTCAGCTGGGGCTCCCTGGGAGTGCAGAGCCACTCACCTGTGGCAGCCCTGGTGCTGCCAGGACATCCCTGGTGCAGGGTGGCACCCATGTAAGTGTCTCAGGGCTGGGTATCCAGGAGAATTCCTTCATGGAGAGGCTTGTCAAGCACAGCAGGGGCTGCCAGAGTGGTGGAGTCCCCATTCCTGGAGGGGCTGGGGAGGTGTGTGGCTGTGGCACTTGGGGACACAATTAGGACGTGGTGCTGGCTGCATGGTTGGACCCAGAGGTCTCAGGGGCTTCTCCCACAAAGACTCCATGGCCTGACCTCAGTGGGTGCCTGACAGAGCTGCAGCTGGGGACAGGCAGAGCTGCTGGTGAGAGAAGCCCAGGACAGGGCTGCCATCCAGGGAGGACCCAAATTCCAGGGAGGCTGGCACCCCTGCAGCTCCCAGATGGGTGCAGGGCTCTGTGAGCAGCTGCTGTCAGTAAAGAGTGTGGATGAGCCCCATTAACACTGCCTCACAGTGCACTGGGTGGCATTGTTCACTGTGCTTAAAAACCAGAACCAGGCCAGTTGCCAGAATATATTCTCTGGGTGTGAAGTGCAGGAAATAATAGAGCTGGGGGCTGGAGCTGGTGTTCAGAGCAGTGTAAAAAAAGCAGAGCTGTATCTGAAGGAACAAGTCAGAGGTTTCAGCTGGTGCTGCAGTTAGACACAGACAGGCAGGGTCTCCTGCAGCTGCTTCTGCACAGAGGGGTGGGCTGTGCATGGATTCCCAAACCTGCTCCCAGGAGCATCCCAGGGCAGGCTGGCCTGTGCCAGCAGGGCAGGGTTAACCTGCTGCCCCTGCCCAGGGGCATCCCTGGGGGTGGGTTTCCTTCAGGAGGAGGTGTTGGGGTCAGCCCATCTCTGTGTTCCACCATCGTTTGTGCCTCCTGGTGTCACTCCCAGCCCAGCCCAGCACAGCCTGGGAACCTGAGCATGATTAAAGTGTCTCTTTCAGACAGAAATGCAGTTAAGATGTCACCAGTCAGACTCCCCTGCCCCCCTTGTCACTCCTGCCACTGGTTAATAATTTCCCTGCTATAATTTGTGTCCTTTATCTCATTTGAATTGCTTGGGCTTCAGCTTGCAGCCCTTTATTCCTGTTCTGTCTTTACCCTTTTGATTAAAGAGCCCTTTGGAATCTGGTATTGTCTGCAGATGAAGGTTCTTACACACAGTAATCACATCACCTTCCCATATCCCTTTTGATAAGCTAAACAGAACAAAGTCTTTAATTTTCCCTTTGTCAAGCATTTTGTTCCAGCCCTGAATCACCTTTGGGGCAGCTTGCTGTACTTCATATTTTAATCTGTAGAATTTCAGTCTTGAATGGAGCATCTCAGTTTGCAAACCAGAAGTGCAGGAGTCCTGCCAAGCCCAGGGTTTAGAGTCTGACCTGTGGATCTCACCCTCCACAGAGCCCCTGTGGATGCTCATCAGGCAGGAAGCCCCAAAGGCTTCCCAAGGGATTTGGGATCTCTGCCCTGGGACAGGCTGAGGGGGCTGGGGCTGCTCACCTGGAGAGGAGAAGGATCCAGGAGAGCTCAGAGTCATTTCCAGTGCTTAGAGGGGCTCCAGGAGAGCTGGAGAGGGGACAAGGGATGGAGGGACAGGACACAGGGAATGGCTTCACACTGACAGGGGGATATTGGGCAGGAATTGTTCCCTGGGAGGGTGGGCAGGCCCTGGGAATGGCCAGAGCAGCTGTGGCTGCCCCTGGATCCCTGCAGTGCCCAAGGGCAGGGCTTGGAGCAGCTGGGACAGTGAAGTGTCCCTGCCTGTGTCAGGGGTGGCACTGGGTGAGCTTCAAGGTTCCTCCAACCCAAACCATTCTGGGATTCTCTCTGTGATCTACCCCACAGCCACAGCCCTGAGAGCAGGAGTGGGACATGTCTGATCTGGTGCCTCCCAGGCTCTCCAGACCTGTCCCCTTAACCCCCTTAACCCCTTCTGGCCAGGCCAGCTCGGGGTCAGGACAAAGACAAGCACACTCAGCCTTCCCTGCATCTGAAGTTGGTTTTTCCTGGTGCCTTCCTGACACAACTCCCTGCACTGAGGGCTCCTCCAGCTCTGCTTGGGCATTTTGCTTTCTGATCCCCCTGTCAGGGCATGCAGAGGAGAAAAAGAGACACCTGAGGGGCTCAGTTTTGTCAAACTTGGCTGGAATTCCCACCACAGCTGCTGGCCACTGCTGGGCTCTGCAGGTGAAGGACCCAGGGCAGTGAAGTGCAGGAGGCAGCTCTCCCCAGAGCAGATGGAAATCTGAACTCAGAGAAGCTGAAACCATTGAGGATCAAGTTCCTTCATCAAGATTCCTGTCACTGTCTCAGAGCCATTCCAGCCCTGGTGCATCCTCATTTCTTTGCAGCAAGCCTTGCAGTCGACCCAAAGAGGGGTTATATTTGCATAGTCTTCACTTTCTTTTATCACTCTCATGTTTTTTGAAAGCTTGGGTATCTGAAGCACTTAGCTCTGCCTTGAGTGTCTCATTAAATTGCAGAACCCAGCTTTTCTAGGCTCCCTTAATTAAGCACTTGATTGAAAGTCTAAATCTGAAGGCTTGGGTATTGACTGCAGCCTTGCTAAGCTGAGGTGATCTGCTCAGTGGAGTTACAGCTTGCCCAGCCCATTTCTGAATGTCCTTCCCCCTGCTCTCCCCAGCAATCCCAGATTGCTGCAAGCCCTGTGTTCCCACTGCCTTGGCTGGAAAGTCTGAGATTTATTTTGGCTCTTGAGCTCTGCTGTCACTGGAGCTTGCAGCTGCAGTTGTTGGTTAATAAAACCTGCCTGGCCATTTAGCAGGCAGCAGCTCATGACCAGCACAGATTTTGTCTTGGATGCACGAGTAGCCTGTTGTTTTTTGTCATTTCATTTTTTAATTTTACAGACTATTTCATGTATTTGCTTAACAGGGAGCCTCCCTTCAGATGCCAACGTGTTTTTCTTGTCAGCAATTTAAACTCCAGTGTTTTCATCTATCTGGCATGGAGGTGTTCAGGGCCAGCCAGGTTTCCAGGGGAGAGTCAGCACCCTGTGTGTCCCACATGGGTTTTGCCATGTGTTGCTTTTCCATCAAGAAAACCAGCAAGGCAGGAGAGCAGAGGACAGGAGGTCTGAGAGGTCCCTGCTCTTTGCTGCCTTGTGGGAAGGAGGCAAAGAACATTCCCAAAATGAGCTGTCCCAGGCCAAGCAGGGGATGGATCAGCAGGGGATGGATCAGAGGGATGGATCAGAGGGGGGATGGATCAGCAGGGGATGGATCAGCAGGGATGGATCAGCAGGGGTTGAAACTGCGGTGATGGATCAGCAGGGATGGATCAGCAGGGGATGGATCCCCAGGGGTATGGATCAGCAGGGGATGGATCACCAGGGATGGATCAGCAGGGATGGATCCCCAGGGATGGATCAGCAGGGATGGATCACCAGGGATGGATCACCAGGGGATGGATCACCAGGGATGGATCAGCAGGGGATGGATCAGCAGGGATGGATCAGCAGGGATGGATCAGCAGGGATGGATCACCAGGGGATGGATCAGCAGGGATGGATCACCAGGGATGGATCATCCCCAGGGATGGATCAGCAGGGATGGATCACCAGGGATGGATCACCAGGGATGGATCAGCAGGGATGGATCACCAGGGATGGATCAGCAGGGATGGATCCCCAGGGATGGATCAGCAGGGGATGGATCACCAGGGGATGGATCAGCAGGGGATGGATCAGCAGGGGATGGATCAGCAGGGATGGATCACCAGGGGATGGATCACCAGGGATGGATCAGCAGGGGATGGATCAGCAGGGATGGATCACCAGGGGATGGATCAGCAGGGATGGATCAGCAGGGGATGGATCAGCAGGGATGGATCAGCAGGGATGGATCCCCAGGGGATCGATCAGCAGGGATGGATCACCAGGGATGGATCACCAGGGGATGGATCACCAGGGATGGATCAGCAGGGATGGATCACCAGGGATGGATCACCAGGGATGGATCAGAGGGATGGATCAGCAGGGAGGGATGGATCAGCAGGGATGGATCACCAGGGATGGATCAGCAGGGGATGGATCAGCAGGGGATGGATCACCAGGGGGGATGGATCAGCAGGGATGGATCAGCAGGGATGGATCAGCAGGGGATGGATCAGCAGGGGATGGATCAGCAGGGATGGATCACCAGGGGATGGATCAGCAGGGGATGGATCAGCAGGGGATGGATCACCAGGGGATGGATCACCAGGGGATGGATCAGCAGGGATGGATCCCCCGGGATGGATCCCCAGGGATGGATCACCAGGGATGGATCAGCAGGGATGGATCACCAGGGGATGGATCACCAGGGATAGATCAGCAGGGATGGATCAGCAGGGATGGATCAGCAGGGATGGATCAGCAGGGATGGATCACCAGGGGATGGATCACCAGGGATAGATCAGCAGGGATGGATCACCAGGGATGGATCAGCAGGGATGGATCCCCAGGGATGGATCCCCAGGGATGGATCAGCAGGGATGGATCAGCAGGGATGGATCACCAGGGGATGGATCACCAGGGGATGGATCACCAGGGATAGATCAGCAGGGATGGATCAGCAGGGGATGGATCACCAGGGATGGCAGCAGGAATCCCTGAGGAGCCACCAGAGCCCAGGCTGAGCTGCTCACCCTGCTGGGCACTTGCTGCTGACCCTGTCTCCCCCTCTGTTTGGAAAGGAATTAATTTCTGGGGTTTGTTTTTCCACTCTCATCATTCCTTACTTCAAATTGCCTCCCACAACTGGTTTATTCCAGCTGCTCCAATACCTGCTCTGGGTCCTGCATCCCCTGTCTCCCATCCCTGGACACTTCTCCTCTCTGCTCTTGTTCCCTCCCCAGATCACAGCAGAGGGACTCTCCTTGGTGCCCATTTCATCTCTGCAGAGGGGCACTCAGGCTAGGCTGTCATTTAATTGAATTTTCTTCTGGAGCTGGAAGTGCAATAATCCTAAAGTTTAGCTTTGCTCTGAGTCACAGCCTTTGTGATCTGTGAAGGGTTTTCTTTATTAGTTGCTTGGTCTAATCAGCATCTCTTGTTGCTGTCTTTGCTGCTGAGGAATATTCCTGACTTGTTTGGGGTTGGAGGATTGCTGGGACCCCACAGCTGCTCTCAGAGCTCCCTGTCTGTGTCTGTGCATTGGCAGGGAGGCTCAGGAGTGGGTTTGGAGGGGAGCAAAGTTCCTGCTCCCTGCAAAAGTGGCCTTTTCATTTTGTGAAGGAAACAGACACTTTCTGTCCTTCACCCCATCCCAGAAGGGCAGGTTCCAAGGTACAAATCTGCACAGAAGTGAGGCCAAAATAAAAAAGGCAGCCCTGAGCAGCTCCTGCTGTGGGTTTGCTGTTCCCTTGCTGACTGTGTAAAACCCTGTCCTGGGCAGGCTGGCAGTGCCCTGTGGTCACAAGCAGCTCAGGAATGAGCAGGGACTGCCTGGGCTCCATTTCTAGGTGGCTCTAGGGGTTAAATACCTGCCTGGGGCTGTGGCTGGGTGCAGATCCTGCTGGGAGCTGGCCTGGTGGTGCAGGAGCCCTGTGCTGCAGCACCAGGGGCTGGTTGGGTTAATTTTCTGTTAATTAACATGGTTATTTACATAGCAGGTTAATAGGGATGCTCCTCACCCCACTGGGGAGCAGCTGGGGGGCTCAGGGAGTTGGAAGGGGACAGCTGAGCCCAGGGATGTTCCAGGCTGTGAGGGATTGTGGAATAGCAGGAAAAGCTGGGGGAAGAAGGAAGGAGGTGATGTTTGGGGTGATGGTGTTTGTCCTCCCAAGTCTCTGTTAGGGTGAAGGAGCCTCAGGATGCTCTGGAAGTGCCCAAGGCCAGTTTTGGAGAATCCTGGTCTGGGGGAGGGTCCCTGCCCATGGCAGGGGGTGGGACAAGATGAGCTTTAATGTCCTTTTCAACCCAAACCATTCCAGGAATCTGTAATGATTCTGAAACCTGCCTGCCCATGGGAAGTGTGGGGTGGATTCCTTGTTTTGCCTTGCTTGCATGCACAGTTTTTGCTTTCCCCATTAAAGTGTTTTTATCCCAACCTGCTTTCCTCATTTTTACCCTCCCAGGGGAAGCAAGGGAGCAGCTCTGTGGGGCTGAGTTGCCAGCTGGGGTTATACCACAGGGTGAAATTAAGAAGAAAGTGGCTTGGGCTGAACAGAGGGGTGGGACAGAGATGAATTCAGAGCAGCCAGATCTGGGGATCATTGAACACAGTTACTGATGTGCAGAGCTGGTTTCAGTTCAGTGCTGACCACCCACAGCCACAGTGTGTTCAAAGTGGCAGCAGCCAAACCCCCTCCAGACCAGCTGCTGGTGAAAATCCCTCTGGAAATCCTGGTGCAAACATGCAGAAGTTGCCATCTTGTGGAAGCTGGGAGTTTCCAGTGCCGCTGCTTTGGGGTGGTTTTGATTTTCCATGGCTTGATTTTCAAGACCATGTTGGACAAGGCTTGGAGCATCCTGCTCTGGTGAAGGTGTCTCTGCCCCTGACAGAAAGGCTAAAACAAGATGGTCATCTTGTATGATTTTTGAGGAAATATGGGGATTTTTTGACACAGGGTTAGCAGAAGCTCTCAGCAGAAATGGTTTTGGGGCAGTCCTGCAGTGCTGATGGTCCCCACCATAGCTGGAACCTCTGAAGCTCTGCAGGCTGAGGGAGAAATGAATTGTCTTTTTGGTCATTGCAGACATGTAGCTGTGCAGCCAGGCCTGGCTGTGCAGGATTTCAGGGGGATGATTGATGAGGGGAAGGCTGGGAGGGGCTGTTGGTAAATTGGGATAATCCCCCTTTGCCACCCTGACTGCTGGGCAGATTCAGCACCTCCAAACTGGGCAGGATCCCGATTTTTCCACAGGCAGTGTCTTTCCTTTTGCTTTGCACGGCTCCAGGTGAGCTTTGCTTGGATCTGGAGGAGGCTCTGCCCAGCTGGACCTGCTCAAGCAACAGCTCTCTGCAGGTGGGTGTCCTCTGGGGGCATCCAAAATCAGTGGGAAAGCCTGAATCACACAGACTTGTCCCTCCTTCAGGGAAGGACAGCCATTCTATTTTTCTCTTTTGGACTGAAAAGAGAAGTTAAGGTTGGTTCCTTTCTAAGCTCCCTGTCAGCACAGTGTGGTGGGCAGGGGAGGATGCTCACTGTGGGTGATGCCTTCAGACCACAGCTCTCAGCTTTTTGGAATATAAACTGAGGAGGGCATTCAGTAAAGGCTGCATTCCTCCCTCCTGCCTTCCCTGTTAGAAAAATTGAACCCAAATCCCTCTGTATCCTGCACAGAGCCCCTGGCCTTATATTTGAACCAGGAGCTGGTCCAGCAAAACACTTCAGCTGGAGGGGTGTCCTGTTGCATCTAATTGGGCTGCTCCTGGGCTCAGGTTTAACAAATAATTAATGAGCACCAGCACCAGGGTACTGAGCACTTCCACAACTGCCCCTTGTTGTGGAGCAGAGGATTCCACATGGATGGACCCTGGTGACCAGACTGGAGGGAGTGGCTGGAGCTGTGTCAGGGGATTTGTGTTGGAGATCAGGAAAGGTTCTTGCCCAGAGGTGCTGGCAGTGCCCAGGCTCCCCAGGAAATGGTTCTTGGGGTGTCTGTGCAGGGCCAGGAGCTGCCCTGGGTGATCCTGGGGGTCCCTCCAGCTCAGGATATTCCATGTTTTTCCCTGTGATTCCCTTCTGCAGCTGTGCTGGCTCACAGAGAATTCCTTGAGAACCCTCCACTTCATGGGCTCCAACCTTCCCTCCAAGGGCAAAGATAAAGCTGCCTTGAATGGAAAATCCAGAAAATCATAAATCTGGGAATTCACTCTGCCAAGGAGAGGACCAAGCATGACTTGAGCCCATATCTTATTTCCTGTTGAGTCCAGGGCTGTGTTTTATTGTGGAAGTTGCAGGAGCTGACATGCTGGGAAGTTTTGAAGAATGGATTTCCTGATTTTTAGTGCATCCTGCTGGGCAAGGAATGAATTTAGAACTGCCATGGTGCTTTGGATCAGATGTGTTCTGTGCCAGAGCAGCACCTGAACTTGGGAATGGTTGAATCAAAGACCATGTCTGTGGTGTAGAAAAGGGCCCAGGTCTCTCAAGGCTTGGCACCAGCATTTCCCAGGCTTTTCCTGCCTCTCTTTTAAAAATTTAAATTATTCCTGAGAGCAAAAAGATGAGATGAATGAGCTATATTGCAAAAGCTGTTTGGAATAGTTCAGTGTTTATAGTTCTGGGTTGGAAGGACATGAAAACCCATCTCACTCCAGCCAGGGACAGGGACAGGGACACCTTCCACTCCTCCAGGCTGCTCCAAGCCCTATCAACCCTGCCCTTAAGCACTTCCAGGGATGAGAATGTTTCTCAGCTATGTTTCTTCACTTCCTCTATGAAATTATTTGATATATTCAGTATTACCCTGCACACACTGTCCCCTGTCCACAGAGACAGGGATGCATCTCTGGACTGCCCTGGGCCAGCACTTTGGATGTTCTGTGGTTGGTGGTGCCAGAGGTTTGGCAGATGGAATTTTGGGGAGCTGACAGCTGTGTCACAGCAGCCACCCAGGAGCAGCTTGGGTCTGTCCATGGCACCTTTGCAGACATCTGGGATGGCCTGGCTGACACAGATCGTGGCTGTGTGTCTGTGCTGTGTGTCTGTGTGTCAGTGCTGTCCCACATCCCACTGCAGAAATCTCTCTGCTGACCTGTGGGAGTCCAGGCAGGATCCCATACTCAGGAACAGCTCCTTGTATCCACATTTCACTGAACATCTCTGCCTGCAAAACCCCCTGGATGGTTTGACAGGTCATGGGGAGGTGCTCCCTGTGCAGGACATTTATCTCTTTTCTTCTGTAAGGATCACCAGAATCTGTGTTTTCAGGCAGAAAGGAAAAGCTGCTCCCCAGAGCTCTCAGCTGGGGCATTCAGCCTCTTCTCTGAGTAAGCAAAATCCCAGATATTCAAACACAGGCAGCCTATGGAGAGTCTGGGAAATGCAGAACAAAAGCCTCTTTGCACTCCCAATAAATTGGTCCCATAGGAATTTTGCTTTGAAATTCTAATTGACCCGGGGAAGAAAATTATTTCATGGACTTTGAACTCATTAAAAAACTTCATCATTCATCCACAGTTTATTCCTGACACTTAATCAAAAGCAATGTAATGATCTTTCTAACAAGCATAAAGTGGTGTTGTTGGGAATGTGTCTGCTCCCCAGTACACAGCACTTTGTAGGAGTGGAAGGTGTTTATTGGCTTTTTTTATTACAGTTACCAAGTGCCTCTCAGGAGTTTCAGAAGTTTCCAGAGCTAGGAGCAATTGTTTTGGCATCTTTTAATCACAGATTTTCAAGGATTTGGGGAATTCTGTCTCTTGTGGAATTTCATATCTTTTAAACCTTCTTTTATACAAATGAAAAATAAAACAATGATTAAGAAAATCTAGAAGATATTTTTAAAACTCAAACTTGAGTGACCATTTTAAATCAAATTTGAGTGCACAGATGTTAAATTACAGGGCATGGACAACACACCAGCAACCCCTCCAGAGGTGTCAGAAAGCACCTGGAAGTTCAAGGAAGGATTTTCTGTTGTAGCACCTTGAATCCTCAGCATCTTCAGAGAGAGAGTTGTTTTCACTCAGGAGGGTTCTCAGTGAGATAAAATCTGGAGGAAAAAATCACATTTCCTACTCAAACTTGGCAGATTTACAAGATCTTGTTTTTAAGTGCTCTCTAAGTGAGGGGTTCTCTTCTGGAACAAGTGGTGTCAGACTTAGCCAAGGTCATGGTTGTGGAGTACCCTGGGTTTTGGAGAAGTGTAATTCCTCCAGTCAAACTCCCAGGACATGTTTCACCCCAGATCACAATAATCTGCTACCCCTGAGATCACAAGATGTTCTGGAGAAGGTGCTTAAGATACAGACCTGTGGTTTTCACTCACCCTGAAAATCAAAGGGTTTATAAATGGTTTGGAAGTTTGTAAATCCTGCCATTTCCATGGAAATTTCTTACTGAGCATTGTCACCTCCTACAGGATGAGTGAAACCCAGTAAAGTCATCCTGCTGTTTCCTTAGGGACCAATCCTGCTGCACTGAAGTTAATTATTAATTATAGTTAATTGTCTGCTGTAAAAGCAGGGCAGAACCTGGAGCTCCAGCTTGGGTAGGTTTTGGTCTCAATTCCTGCACTTTCTCACAGAGCTGTGCCAGTTTTACAGGCTGAGCTCTGGGTGGATGTCCATGAGTGTGGAGTGTGAGTGGTCCTGGGGAGGGGCTGGGACCTGGATTTCTGCTGTGCTGGGCTGGAATGTTTTCTGCAGCTCTTTTCTAAAAAGGGTTGTGCTCCTGTCAGTCTTACCCAGGAGGCTCTTCAGGGCTTTCCTAGAGCTGTTCTCAGGCACTCATTTTATGGGACTTGCTGTAATTTACACCTGAGGTGCTGAGCATGAGCAGCTCCTGGGTTTGCCAGCAGCAGCTTTGGAACACACACACTGTCCCAGGCTCATCCTCCTGTCCCAGGGTGATGGCCAAGGATGTCAAGGACAGCAAGAAGGGCTTTTTCAAGTTAGTAACAGAAGGAGAAGTAGAGATGAGAAAAAAAAGAGGTGGTGCCTGGAAACCCCCCCAGACCCAGAGACTCCCAGCACCTGTGAGCCAGTGCAGGTGTGGAGTCATGGACACACCCTGGGTGTGGGTTCCAGCAGCACCTCACCACCAGTGAGAGCCCCAAATCCCCCAGGATCCCCAGCCTGTGCCCTGGGGAGCAGCCAGTGCACCCCAGAGGGTCCTGGGGTCCAGAGGAGGGACAGGAGGATGGGGAAGGGCTGGAGGGGAAACCCTGTGAGGAGGGAGGAAACTGAGGTCACAGTCTGCAGCTTCCATGTGAGCAAGAGAAGAGCAAGACTGTGATTTCTGATTTCTGCTCTGTGACAGTGACAGGAGGCAGGGCATGGCTGGAGCTGTGCCAGGGGGGGTTAGAGCTCCAGGAGCATTTGGACAGCGCTGCCAGGGATGCTCAGGGTGGGATTTTGGGGTGTCTGTGCCCCACTCCATGATCCTTGTGTCCTTTCCAGCTCAGGACACTCTGGGTTCTGGGATTTTTGGAGCCATCTGTTGGGTTCCCTCCATGGGACAGCTCTGGATCTCCACTGGCACTGCCCTGGAGGTGCTCCCAGTGCCTGTCCCTGGAGGCTGTGGGGTCCCTGATGGACACACTGCACTGGGGAGCTCAGGACAGACATCTGGGTTGATTCCTGACACCTTTAAAATCAAATAAAAGCATTAAAGGCTCTGCTTGCCTCTAATCCTCAAGCTGGAGTGCACGTGCAGATGTGAGCCTGGAAACCAGGTCAGGAAACAGAAAATGACACATTTAAAGAAAAGAAAGTGTGTAAATCTCATAAAGTTTCCTTCCCCTTCCCCTCTCTGTAAATCCTGCCCGTGCTGGGAAGCAGCAGGGCTCCCTTCCAGTGTCTGAGCTGCTCAAAGTGATGGAAATCCCTCAGTGGCAAATCCTAAAATGATTGGGGCAGGGGGGTGTGAGTGGCTGCAGATCCACATCTGTGGGGTCAGGAGGCAGCAGGGTTTGTTCTGCCTGGCAGGGGGTGAGGGATGGATGATAGATGGATGATGGATGGATGGATGGATGGATGGATGGATGATGGATGATGGATGGATGGATGGATGATGGATGGATGATGGGTGGATGATGGATGGATGGATGGATGGATGGATGATGGATGGATGGATGGATGGATAGATGGATGGATGGATGATGGATGGATGGATGATGGATGGATGGATGGATGGATGGACGATGGATGGATGATGGGTGGATGATGGATGGATGGATGGATGGGATGGATGGATAGATGGTGGATGGATAGATGGATGGATGGATGATGGATGGATGGATGATGGATGGATAGATGGATGGATGATGGATGGATGGATGGATGATGGATGGATAGATGGATGGATGATGGATGGATGGATGATGGATGGATGGATGGATGATGGATGGATGATGGGTGGATGGATGACGGATGGATGGATGAATGGATGGATGGATGGATGATGGGTGGATGATGGATGGATGATGGATGGATGGATGATGGATGGATGATGGATGATGGATGGATGATGGATGGATGGATGATGGATGGATGGATGATGGATGGATGATGGATGGATGGATGATGGATGGATGGATGATGGATGGATGGATGATGGATGGATGATGGGTGGATGGATGATGGATGGATGGATGATGGATGGATGGACAGATGGATGGATGGATGATGGATGGATGGATGGATGGATGATGGATGGATGGATAGATGGATGATGGATGGATGGATGATGGATGGATGGATAGATGGATGATGGATGGATGATGGGTGGATGGATGGATGATGGATGGATGATGGGTGGATGAATGGATGGATGGATGGATGATGGGTGGATGATGGATGGATGGATGATGGATGGATGATGGATGGATGATGGATGGATGATGGGTGGATGGATGGATGATGGATGGATGGATGATGGATGGATGATGGGTGGATGGATGGATGATTGATGGATGGATGATGGATGATGGATGGATGGATGGATGATGGATGATGGATGGATGGATGGATGGATGGATGGATGGATGATGGATGGATGGATGATGGATGGATGATGGATGGATGGATGATGGATGGATGATGGATGGATGATGGATGGATGGATGGATGGATGGATGATGGATGGATGGATAGGCCTTGGGAAGGTGTTTTCTCCTGGACACAAAGAGGGCTGACCTGAGGGTGGGATGTGCTTTGCTGTCCCTTAGACACTGATGCCTGGCTTTGTGTTGTATTTCTTGTCTGGGTGTCTTTACCCAGACAAATTAATTCATTTGGGGCTTTGTGGGAGTGTGAGGTCGAGCAGAGGAGCTGTGAAGAGAGCAGGGCACAGATGAGCTCTGGACCAGCTTCAGGCTGGTGTTGGCTGTTCCCAGCAGCAGATCCCCATCTGAGCCCTGCCAGCTCTCACCCAGGGGAAGATTGTCCCCACAAAACCAGCTGGGTCCCTTTCAAAACTCCCTTTGTCTGATCCCATTCATCCTGGATGAAACCCCAGCCCAGTCACATTTCCTCTAAAGCATTTCTCATACACACTCATCCCACTGCAGAGCAGCATCATTATCCCTGTGTGGCTGGGCACAAAACCCTCAGATAGATTTTGAACATCTGACATTTTTCCAAGAATAAACAGTAGGAGAGTTGGAAAATGTTTGCAAACTTCTCCTTCCCACTTCCTAATCTCCTGGGAGCAAGCAGAAGATAATCAGTCCTTTCAGATGTTAATGAAATGTTGTGTTTTGATAGAAAAAGGTAACAAACATTTCTGTCCCCAGCTGATGCTGTGACTTTGTCCTTTCATTCTGCAGCACAGTCATGTTGTCCCTTTCATCTTGTTGAGAAGTTTGTCCTTTTGTCACAGTGGGTGGGTGGAGTGGCTGAACTGCTTTCAGCAGGAGGTTATAAAGTTTATTCTGATCTTTCCAGAGCCAGGTGAGTCCATAGTGGAGGTGCCCAAGGGAGGGGTGGTGTGGAGGGAGCAGCACAGCTCTGGCTGGGACACTGAGACCTGTCCTCTCCTCATGCCTCATTTGCCATCTTGGCCTCATGTCCCTTATTCTGGCTCCCAAAATCACCTTAGTCAGTGACCAGCAATAAACTGGAGTGTGAAAACTTGAAATTCAAACTGTTCAGAGGAAGCATTGCTGGACATGTTCATCTGCCTCCTCAGCAGTGAGCAGAGAGGAAACTGGATTTATTGTAATTTTATCATCATTTCCATGTGGGTGTGGCTCCTGGGGACTTGGCAGTGCTGGGGCAGCATTTGGGCTCAGTGATCTCAGAGGAATTTTCCAAGCCAAATGGTTCCATCATTAGGTTGGATGCAGGCAGGTGCTGGTGGCTCTGCATTCCAAAGTGGAGCACCTGGGCTGTTCCCATGGCTTCAGGTTGCAGGAGTCAAAGCAAGCCCTTGGAGAGATAGATCTGGGCTGCTCTGGGATCATTAAGCATTATTTTGTTATTACTGCTGCTGCTTGTCTGGTTCCTGTGGCTGCTGCAGGGTGGGAATGAGCAGCAGGTGGTACCTGCAGGTTGGGTGTGCTGCCCATGGGAACAGCCACAGGCTCTGCCAAAATCCCAGGCACCCTCCCAGTGCTTTCCCAGCCCCTAAGGGATGTGGTGTGCAGGTGTCACCCCACTGCAGGACAGTGACCTCAGCCTGTGGCCCTGCAGGGACAGAGCACAGAGGGACAGCCCCAGATCCCCAGGGGGCAGGGGCTGAGCCAGGTCTGGGTCTCATGGATCTCAGGTCAGTGCTTTATTCATGTCATTCCACTGAGCATGAATCAAACCATGCAATCCCAGAGTGGTTTGGGTGGGAAGGGACCTTAAAGCCCATTTCATTCCACCCCTGCCATGGCAGGGACACTTCACTGTCCCAGGGTGCCCCAAGCTCCATCCAGCCCTGGCCTGGGCACTGCCAGGGATCCTCTGGGCACCTGTGCCAGCCCTGCCCACCCTCCCAGGAACATCTAACACTCCACATAAATCTCTTTCAGTTTAAACCTGCTCCCCTGTGCCCTGTCACTCTCTGCCTCTGCAAAAAGTTGCTCACTGGAAATGGCTCTGAGCTCTCCCTGGAGTCTCTCTTCTCTTCTCTTCTCTTCTCTTCTCTTCTCTTCTCTTCTCTTCTCTTCTCTTCTCTTCTCTTCTCTTCTCTTCTCTTCTCTTCTCTTCTCTTCTCTTCTCTTCTCCCTCTCCCTCTCCCTCTCCCTCTCCCTCTCCCTCTCCCTCTCCCTCTCCCTCTCCCTCTCCCTCTCCCTCTCCCTCTCCCTCTCCCTCTCCCTCTCCTCTCCTCTCCTCTCCTCTCCTCTCCTCTCCTCTCCTCTCCTCTCCTCTCCTCTCCTCTCCTCTCCTCTCCTCTCCTCTCCTCTCCTCTCCTCTCCCCCCCAGCTCTCCCAGCCTGGCTCAGAGCAGGGGGCTCCATCTCTTTTGCTCTCTGCACCCCCTGCAGCAGCTCCATGTCCTTGTCCCCTGGGCCTGGCCCCAGTGGGGTCTCACAGGGCAGAGACCCCCATCTGCAGCCCTTGGGTGTCACTCAGTGCTTGAGGCTGTTTTGGCATTGGAAGAGTTTTGTCCAGGAATCTGGCTGGGATCCTGGGGAGGTCTGAGGCAGTTTTTGGAAGCAGGATCCTTTAATCCAGCAGTAAGCAGTGCATGCCTGCTGCAGGTGCTGTCTCACCCATCAGACAGAGATCCCCTCACTGCTTATTTACCTCTGTCAGAGCTTATGAAAGAAAAATAAATGCTGTGGGATTAGTTCCCTAATGAATAGACCTGTGTGTGCATGCATGTAGTGCATCATCTTACAAGTCCATCTCAGTAGTTTTTAGGCCTGAGAATGAAAGTTATAATGAGGAAAATATTGATTTCCCATAAAAGGGCTTTAATCAAATGCCCTGACACCCCAAGGGGGACAGAGCTCTGCTACAACACCAAATTGCACTTCATACACCATCTATTTCTCAACCACTGTATAAATGAGGCTGCCCAGTGGATGGATGAGAGCTCCCAGGTACCATTCATCAGGAGCAGGGAGAGCTGAGGAGAGCCAGAGCTGCTGGGGGCTGTGGGCACAGCCTGTCCCTGCCCTAGGCAGCCCTGCAGCCAGGTGAGCTCTGATACAGGTGCTTGCTCAGGACTTCACAATCCTGATGGTCCTGTGTGTCCCCAAGTGAGGGAATTTGTTTATTCCTCTCCCTGGAGCCTTCTCCAGGTGAACCCCAGCTCCAAGCAGAGGGGCTGCAGCCCTCAGAGCATCTCTGTGCTCTCCTCTGGGCCCTCTCCAGCAACTCCACATCCTTCTGGTGGTAAGGACCCCAAAACCTTGAATTAAAAACCCCTCAGGGTCTGGGGTTTGCTCTGTGCCAGCACAGGGGCAGAAGGAAATTCTCTGCTGCTCACATCAGCAAACTTGAAAGGAGCTTCAAGGTGTTGACCCTGAGGTTCACACACTCCTCTTGAGGAAAATAACAGAGCAATGGAGACTGGATGAAAGCTTTGCCTTCAGGAGCCAGTTCAGGCATTTCTGGGAGCCAGTCAGTCTCAGCAACTTGCATGATTAGCTTCAGTTTTCGTTGCTTCCATATTTCCTCCCCACCATCCTCTTCTGCCTCACCTCACCCTGCAGTTGGGAAGTTCTTTATTTATGTTTTGGCTTAAATCAAATCCCCTTGGCTGTGGAGCAGGGAGCCAGGAAATATCAGCAGCAGGGAATCAGTATTCTGGAGTGCACTGCATTGCTTCCTGAGTGTTATTTATCCACCCTGGCCAGGGCAGGCTGTGCAGAGTCTGTCCTGCCAGCAGCATCCTCCCAGCCCAGCATTCCCTCCAAAGGCAGCTGGGTGCCAGCCTTCTTCAGGAGTTATCTGCACCACTGTGGATTTGATTAGAGCAGTTTGTCCTTCCCTGCCACACATAATTCCTGTGATGATGGCTCATTTTTCTTGGCTGTAAGTGGGATTGCAGCTCACACATCAGGTGTCTGGCTCTCCCCACTGATGGATTGTGCTCCCTGCTCCACCAGAAACACTCCCTGCACCCAGTGCTCTGTAAATCTCACCCACAGCCAGTCTGGGCAGTGCTCTGAGGCTCAGTGTCCTGCTTATTCCTCTCTGAACCTCCAGCTTTTCTGTGCTCAGGCTGGGTGGGCTGAGCCCTGCTCCAGGCAGGATCAGTGGGCACAGCCTGGGCACACAGAGGGGCACCAAAGTCACCCCAGAGCCACCAGCAACTGCTGTGAGGCAGCCAGAGGCTGCTTGGAAAGAGGGAGAATCACAGAACTGTTCAGGACTTTGGGAAAGCCTCTGAGACCAGGGAGTGCAGCCATTCCAGCACTGACCCACATCCCCAGGGATCCCCTCCAGGGATGGGGACTCCACCACAGCCCTGGGCAGCCTGTCCACCCTTTCAGTGGTGAAATTTTCCCTCATCTCAAACCAAAATTCTCCCTGGCCAGCCTGAGGCTGTTTCCTCTCCTCCTGTCCCTGTTCCTGTTCCCAGAGCCTGACCCCCCATCTGTCCCCTCCTGTCAGGGAGCTGTGCAGAGCCACAAGGTCCCTCCTGAGCCTCCTTTTCTCCAAGCTCAGCCCCTTCCCAGCCCCTCCAGACCCTTCCCCAGCTCTGTTCCCTTCCCTGGACACTCTCCAGCCCCTCAGTGTGTTTGTGATGAGGGGCCCAGAACTGATCTGAGGATTGGAGTAAAGAGAGGTGAGCAGTGCCCTGGTCCTGCTGGCCACACTGTGCCTGATAAATCAGTGACAAGCCCAGAAATAAATCCAAAATTTAAAAAAAAATCAAAAATAAAATCCACCTCCAAAATTAGGGCATGAAGGAGAACCATACCAGGAGCACTCTAGGGTGTGATTACAGTGATTATTGATTTTTCAGTGCTGGAATGAGCCTCAGAGCAGATGAGGAAATCCAGCCCCTCTGTGCAAGGCACAGGGCAAGTGACCTGAGGGACAGACAGGCTGCAGACACCTCAGGACCATGGTCAGGCTGCTGGGGGGAAACCCCCGTGGGGCATCCTTGCTTCCCACATTCTCAGCTTAATGGGTGGGATTTTGGAATTTAACTGAGGCACCAGTAACTACTGAATTCCATTTAGAGTCCTGATCTGCCTTAATTTAACTTTGCTCAGGGGTTTTGAAGTCTGAGTAGGTTAACAGGTTTGATACTGCAGTTGATGCCCTCTGGTGTGGCCCTGGTTTTGTTATGGTTTATGGCATTGCAGGGGAGGCTGAACCACATAAAAAAGTGTGTCAGAATTTGCACTCACACTGTCAACCATCCACAAGTGTCACAAGGTTAATTACAGAGTCCCAAACCCTTCTGACTTCCTTCCCTTCAGATGTTGTGTTTACTCTTGGGGTGGATTTTATGAGCAGAAATAATGTGGGACTCCAGAATAATGTGTGACTGCAGCTCTGCTCTGTTCTCTGAGAGAAAATTCACATCCAGAATGGCTTTTTGCCTGGCCATTGCACCTCCCCTCCTCCTCCTGGGACCCTGGCAGGAGTGACCAGGTGGGGACACCCTGGCACAGCTGTGGCTGCTCCATCCCTGGCAGTGCCCAAGGAGGGGCTGCACAGGGCTTGGGGCACCCTGGGATGGTGGAAAGTGTCCCTGCCATGGCAGGGGTGGCACTGGGTGAGCTTTAGGGTCCATCCAACCCAAAGCAGTCTGTGATAAGGGAAGTGTAAGCAGAGCAGCTGCCTCCAGCCTGTCCCAGCAGTGAGACACAGGGATCTCCCTGAGTCCTTCTGGGTGTCTGGTGCATCTGGAGCTGGGTCTGCAAACCCACAGAGAGGGTGAAGGGCCTGGAAGGGCCACAGAGGAGTGGCTGAGGGCACTGGGCTTGTCCAAAAGAAGAGTCTGGGGGGCTGCAGCTCCTCCCCAGGGCAGCTCTGATCTCTGTGACAGTGACAGGAGCCAGGGCATGGCTGAGCTGTGTCAGAGGGGTTTAGGGTACCAGGAAAGGTTCTGCCCAGAGGTGCTGGCAGTGCCCAGGCTCCCCAGGGAACAGCCCCGAGGCTGCCAGAGCTCCAGGACAGCACTCAGGGATGCTCAGGGTGGATTTTGGGGTGTCTGTGCAGGAACAGGAGCTGCCCTGGGTCATCCTGGGGGCCCAGCTCAGGATATTCTGTGATTTTCTCTGCAGAAATTCTCTGGTGTTACAGAATTACCTGGGATGCACGAGTCAGCAGGGACTGAGGGTGGAGAAAACCTGGAAGGGCCAGCACAGGAAGGAGCCTGCCCTGGGAATTACTCCTGCAGGAATTGCATTCATGGCCAAGGAGAAACCTGCAGAAAGAGCCTGGGGAGCTTTTATCCAGGTGTCTGGGAGCTGCTAGGCAAAGCCAGCATCCTGCAGCTCTGCAGCACACCCACCCCTCTGCCTGGGACAGTGGAGAGGGAAGAACATTCCAGACCTGTAAACTCCTCTTTGGGAAGCCTCCAAGAGCTCTTCCCACCCCTTCCTTCTCACAGGCTCAGTGAAATTCTGGTTTAAGCAGGGCTGGGTGCTGCCAGTCAGTGTGGGAAGAGCAGAGCCCTGCCAGGGCAGGGATGGAGAGAAAACAAGGAGGGAGCCAGCAGGGTGCTGCCAGTGCTGGCCTAAAACACTGCCCACGTCTGGGAAAATAAAATTTCTGCACTTTACTCCTCCTGCAAGTGCTTCACAGGGACTTCTTGGGAATAGTGCTCAGCCTACCCCAAAACAGAGTTTTTAGTCAATGGAAATGTGCTTCCCAGCTCTGCTCCAGCAGTGCTTTATTCCCTGTGTTCATAAACCCTCTGCCCTCACCACCCCCTTCACTCTCCTCACTTGTAAAGATGCTTTTTGTCTGCACTGTGTAAAATATACTTTGATGCTTCCACATGGGATGGGCCATCCATTTTACTGGGCAAATCACCTCCCCTCACAATAAAAAATTCCCACCTCCCTGTGGGAGAAAATCCTCACTCCATTCATTTTTAAATATTCCTTGTAAATTAAGACCTTGGTATTTTCTGAAGCCCCTCACTTCCCTGCCTCATCATTTATAAACCTCTAATCCCTTTAATCTCTCTAGTCAGGAGGTGCCAGGCAGCAGGGAGCTTGTAAAGGTGTGGAAATCTCCCCAAATTCCTTCTCTGCCTGGCCCCTTCCCCTGCCAGAGGGGGAGCAGGAAGGGCACTGCCCAGGGGGTGGGATGATGATTTCATAAGCTCAAAGCTGCTTAAGAAGAAAGGGAATCTCTTACTAAACCCTTTCCCACCTTCTGGGAGTTTTTCCTTTCTCCACCAGGTTCTCTGGCACCAGCACAGAGCCAGGATGGTGCTGGAGTCACAAACTCCACCTGAGGAGCTCAAGGTGGCCAAACTTGAGCTTGGCTGGAGATTTTCCACCTGTACCTGTTTAATGCTTGAGTTTGCCCATGTCCTCCATTGCATTTCCCAGAGGCTGTAACTGGTGATTTACACAGAGTGAGTATTCAGAAACTCAGAGTGAATATTCAGAGATTCAGTGCAATTTCCAGAGAAGTACTAATTCTGAAGAGCAGAAATGAAATGTGATGGTGGCAGGAATTGTGTGGCTTATCCATGGAGCTTCTGCAGAATTCCACTCAGTCCTCTGGCTTGACAGCATTAGGTTCATAAAACCATGGAATTATTTGTGTTGGAAGGAACTTAGAGCCCATCTCATTCCAAACTCTGCCATGAACAGGGACATCTTCCACTGTCCCAGGTTACTCCAACCTGGCCTTGGACACTTCAGGGATCCAGGGGCAGCCACAGCTGCTCTGGGCACATTGAATGGAAAATAGGTCCTGAACATCCTTTAAATGGAGGAACTTGCAGTTTAACAGCCAGAGGCACATTCTTGGATATTTTAGGTGAAGAGTTAGAACTGCACAAGCTTTAGCAAGGCTGGAGCCCCTGCTCCTGCCAGGATGTCCTGGTGCTCACAGAGGGAGAGCTCTGCATGTGGAACTGGAGGGAGACAGCAGCCTGTGCATGAACTGTCATGGGTGTGATAAATGGCTGAATAAATTTATTAGGTTAAATTATCCCTTAATCTGACCACCTGTATAAATCAGTCTGAATACCACCTGTACAAATCAGGCCCTGGGTCTGCCCTGAATTCCACATTAAAGGAACATGTCAGAGGTAGCAGGTCAGGTTTTTTAGGAAGATTATCTGCCTTGCTTTAAAGCAGCAGAGGATCTGTCAGGGCAAGAGCCTCTCAGGCTGATTACCCCCAGTGTTAAGTGTTTGTACCTGTTTATAATCTGATTTTGGCCCCATCCTCCAGCTGCTGGGTGTTGTCATGGCTCTGTTATGCAGCCAGGTCTCAGAGTAGATGTTCAGATCCAGAGTTGAAACACATGCCCCAAGTCAAACATCCTAAAGAAATCTAAGTTTATCAACAGCTCTTTATAAAGCAAATTTGGGATCTTGCTGTGAACTGTCCCTATTGAGGGACAAGATGTGTATTGGGTATGTGGGGGGTGGCACTAATGACAGATTTCACTGCCACCATTCCCATTTACAGGCTGCTCTCCAGGTGATTCACAGCCTCCAGCAAACCTTCCTGGCTTCATCTTGAGCCCAGAAAACCACTCACTGGACTGTGGCATGGGGAGGTTAAAGATGAGAGTGAAAGAAAGAATTGTTCCCATTTTCCCATGTCAGGAGTTCTCATCTCCTTCATGCAGAGCCCTCCCAGTTGGGAATGTCCTGGACTGGCAGCAGTGACAGAGCCTGTGAGCCACAGAGAGGGAATTCAGTAACTCTGGAGGAGGTGACTGCAGGGATGATCCCCCTCTCTGCTCAGGGCAGGGAGACAAGCACAACTCTTAGTTCTTCCCTCACCCTCTTCACTAGTTGGGTTTTCAACCAAAAAAAAGGAGCATTTTTCAAATAAACACTGTTTTTATTTATTCTGCCACGTCTGAGGGGTTAAGGGTGAGTTTGGCAGTGCTGGGATAACAGCTGGACTCTGATCTTAGAGGATATTCCAACCCAAAATAATCCTAAATTCTGCAGTGTTTGGGGTACATTTGCTGTTCTCCACTGCAGAGGCACTGTGGGAGTTGTGGCTGCCAAAATCCAAATGAGTTTCACAAAATCCTCTGGTGCCAGGAGAAAGTTCTGGTCACCAGTGGGTTCCCAGTGCAGCCATTCAGTGGGTACCAAGTGCTGCCATTACAGACCCCACCTGCAAAGAACCAAACTGCTGTCACTGGTTTAACTAAACAAAAACCATGTGGATGGAGTGGGGTTAGGAAAACCCTTCAAAATTGAACTTTCTTCATTTTTCTCTCTAGTGTTGGCAGTGTGCAGCAGTGGGGTCCTAAGCAATAACCAAGAGGTGCTGGCAGGCTCAGACTCTTGCATAAAATAGAAATGCATAAAATAGAATAAAATAAAATAGAATAAAATAAAATAGACATTATAAAACCCCCAGAACCAGTGTGACCAGGAGTGCCAAAGGCTGTGGGTGCATCAGGGGGGTGATTCCATGGCATAGTGGGAGATGAAGGAAAGGCTGAAATCCCACTCCTGAGTTCCATAAAGCAGTTTAAATTCCCCATTGAACTTCCTCAGCCTCAGCCCATCCCCAGCCAGGGCTGGGCCCTGTGTTGTGTGCAGGAGCAGGGGGCACAGTTCACAGCAGCTCATTTAGCACTTGCAGATGAGCTCTCAGCACAGGAAATGAGTTTGGGTTGGCTGCTCAGGGTTTGTCCACGAGGGTCAGTCACAGATTCCCTGGGGGTTCATCATCCATCACACTGGAACAAGCCCTGGGCATCTGAGAGCTGAGGCTGAGCCTTCAGCACATGGAAAACACTCAGGAGCAGGAGGTCTGCATTCCTGGGGGATGGAAATAACAGAGGCAAGCTCATCCAGGCAGGGCAGGGGGAACTCAAGGTTATGAAAATGAAATCATTCTTCTGCTGCTGCTTTCCCAATGACTGCTGCTGTTAAAGTGAGTAATTGTGGAGCAGCCCTGTCCAGACAGATCTGTCCCTGCTCCCAGCTCTTTGTGACAGCCAGAGATGCTCTGCACAGCCAGGAAAGCAAACAGAGCTGGAAGTCACAGTGGCCTGGGTGAGCCCAAGGGGTCTGTGCACCAGTGCTGGCAGGCACAGAGCTGATAACAGCTCAGGTTTGACTGGGTTACACAGGAGAAAATAGGGTTAACTGCACAAATTCTGCCTTCTTCATGTGAGGGTGAATGAAGGAGGATCAGCTTTAGGGCTTGAGGGTGTCAGGCACACACAGGGCTGTTCTTTGTCACCTCTGCTGCTGTCACAGGCAGGGCTGGGTGTTGTCCTGACGCTGCTCTGGTCCATCCTGCAGCCCCACAGCTGCAGGGCCACATCCCTGCTCTGCTCTGGCTCCCCCAGGACACCTCAGGGCTCTGGGGGAAGCTTGTCCCACAGGTTCTGTTGCCTGGAAAAGCAAGGTTTGCCATATGAGTGCTGCCTCCCCCAGGCCCAGCAGCTGAAAGCCAAAGAGGAAATGTCCATGGGCAGAGGAGGCTGAGTGATGGGGGCCAAGTTGCCACTGAATGTGATCTAATTGATTTTATCAGCTGTTGTGTAACCAGAATCTCTCCAGTGTCCCCTGGCATGGGATGTGTGCCCTTCCCCAGTGGCACTGGGAGGGGCTGGGATGTCACCCCCACCCTGGGCAGGCTTAGAGAAAGGATCTGCAGAGACCTGGAGAGCTTCTGCCTTCCTGCCAGGACTCAGGGGCAGCAGTGCTTGGGGCTGGTGTGAGTGGGAGCAGGAGAGCCTGCCTGGTGTGGGGAATCTGCTCAGCATCCCATGGGAAGGGCAGAGCTGAGCATGAGGAGTTGCAGGGTCCCTGCCCTGGTTAGGAATTCTGGCTTGGCCAGGATGATCTGTGGAGAGCCACCTCCATCCCAGACAGAGCCAGTACTGTGTGCAGCACCAGCTGCTCTCCCAGCAAACTCTCCACACTCCTCATCATCATCACCAGGAGCAGCTGATGGGGAACACTCCCAGTGCTCCATCCCTCAGCTCCTGCAGCCACATCTGCTGCCTGGAAGGGCTGACCTGGAACAGAGACTGGGCAGAGCAAAAGGAATAAAACAGGAATTTATTAAAAGGAAATAGGTATTTATTGAAAGGATCCAGCTTGGGCAGTGCAAGAGCCCAAATCAAATCCAGGATGGATCCTGGCCACGAGTTTTTACACTTTTATAAGTTTGGGTTCATTTCACACTGGGGTCAATTGTCCAAGCACAGCCCCAGGCTATGAAGTCTCAGCCCCCTGGCCTGCCCCTTCCCTCAGCCATTGTTTATGATTTTTGGGGACTGGTTGTCCTTGATTCTCCAGCTGGGAAGGGATTGTTTTGTCTGCCCTGTGAAGAGAACTCACCAACACCCATCATGAAGTGTCAGAGGTACACACCAAGCAGCAGAGATGCTGAAGAACATAAAAGCTAAAACCCAAAGCATCACATCTCCCCAAAGTGAGCCCAGGGCTCGGCTGACACTGGTAAAGCCCCATGGCCCTGCTCCCTGGGCCTGGGCTGTGATAAGGACCCAGGAATGGCCCAGCCCCTGGGAGGACATTTCTGCAGCTCTTTGTTCAGGGATTCAGAGGGTTCCTGATGACTGGAATGGCAACTCCTCACACATGACAGATGAGGTGCTGCTGGAGGGATTTGTCACTGCTTCACTCCCCTACAGCAAGAAGGGCTCATAAGTCACAGCTGACAAATCTGCTGATGACTTTTAAACTTCATTTACAGGAAGGGATGACCATAATCAACAAACAAGGATGGGCTGCTAATCTTGCTGCTTTATTTAGAGGGGGTCTGTGTCTTCAGCTCCTTCTGTGGGAGCTGAGTGCTGTCCCAGGAGGGGCTGAAAGCAGCATCAGCAGTGCCAGCCCTGCCCCATCACCCTGGCAGCACAAGGGGAGAGCAGCAGATGAGGTTTGATCTCAGCTTAGGCCCAGAGCCCAATGTGGAGGGAGATGCCCAGACCTGCAGTCCCTAGGGGAGCACAGCACCCTCTGCAAAGCCAGGCTTTAGTCCTTGCACCCTTGGAGAGCCAAAGGCCACTAGACTGGGAGCAGGATTGTTAATTTTCAGGAAGAAGAGGCCTTGCAGTAGTTGGTCCCTCGAGCAGCCCAGTCCCTGTCCCCCCTGAGATGCTTTCCCTGCAGAGAAGGTCCCTCCCCAGTCTCTGGGGAGGTGGCACTTAGACAACCAAACTCAGCAAATCCAACCAGAAATGAAGTGAGAGCCACATCCCAGAGACTGGTGTCTTAATAGTTCATGTCACTCTGCATATTGGAAGTGCCTGAAATAATTGTGATAGACAATTAGCTGGTAATTAACTCAGGAGGAAGGAGAGTGGCAAAACCCTCAGCTGGTCAAGGTTCTCAGTGAGGCTCCCTGAGCTCCTCATACCGTGTTCTGCCCCCTGCCACGAGCCTGTTGGATCCCAGAAATCTGGGAATTTTTGTGCTTTCTGGCACTGACCCCCAGGAGAACACTGCTTTTCACCTGAGGCTTTGGAGAAGCTTCCAAATTTGAGTGATGGAGTTAAAATCACAGGTGTGTAGTTAAATAGAAATGTGTGATTTCACATGGTGAGGGGTTTGGAATTTGGGGATTTAGAATATAGTGATAGGTGTGGGACAAGATGGAGGTTTTGGGAGTTGTCTCTCCTTTTTGTTCCTTATTCTTCTTCATGGTTTCAGGCAGTTTTTGGTTGGACAGTTAGTGCTGCACTGAAGGTCACAGGAGTTTGGTTATTGAGTTAAAAGTATAAATAATACAGGTGTTAGCTCTTTATTGGACTGTTTAGCTTTAAAAGACCTTGTAACTAGCTGGATTCAGCTCCTTTTGCTCACTTTTAGCTGGTAGCTAGAAGTGTTACAGAACTCTCTGTACTTTAGATAAGATTTAATAAACTGAGCCCAAACATGAGAAATTCCTCTCCTTTGTGTTTTAATCCTGACTCTGAGTGAAAGCAGAAGAAAATGAAGACAGGTCACTAATTGGGTGTGCAGCTATCCCATGACAGGAGCTGTGATTTTGGTGGTGCCTGTGTCAGTCCCTCAGGTTTTCCATGCTGATGTAAGACACCAGTGGAGCTCAAGAAGGGGATTCCATCAGAGCAGCTCATCTTTAGGAGCTGGGTGGCCCTGGAGGGGTTACATTAAATTAACTGGCAGCATGAAATGGGGGATTTCCTGGAGCCCAGGTTTCCCTGTGGTTACAGATCCATCCCCATGTCCTTCCCACAGGAACCTGCATCCTGGAAAGGGGGATGTGGCCTGGGAGAGCTCCTGGACACGGCCAGGGGGGTTTGTGTGAGGAGCAGAGAGCCCTGGCTCAGGGGATGCTGACAGCAGCAGCAAAGACAGTTCATCACCAGCTAAGAAACTTCCCAAAAACTTCCCTTGGCTTTCCCCATAAATAAATAAATCATTTGCTGTTAAAACAACAATTGACTGGTGGGGGGGGGTTCATTAAGGAACTGTGTGAGTGGGAGAGGGGAGATGGAAATGTGTTTTTCTGTTAGGCTGGGAATGATAAAGAATTAAAGAATAATTCTCAAGAAATTAGTCATGGCCAGCCATTAATGAGCATCTCAGTAACACACTAATGAGCTGCTTCAGCTGCCTGTGAAAAGGGCCTTTAATTAGATTAGTGCATGTAGCATTGTCCAGTGCCTGGTAGGTAATCATCAGGTTTTGCACTGCTGGGATTACAGATGACATTCTATTTAATTGCTGTTTCCTTTTCATTTTCTTTCTCTTTTTTATTTTTTTTTCTTTTGAAGATTCTTTCTCCGTAGAAATTTGTTTCTATACTCAAACAGAACCTAAATGTTGTCCATGGAATTCTGCATCTGAAAGGGCTGCCAGGCTGGGCTTATCTGATTCAATTGACCTTTAAAATTTATTTTGCTACTGTCAGAAAGAATGTTGGTCTGTTCATGAGAGATTTCTGAGATGATTGGAAGCAGAGACTCCTGAAAACTCCACTTGTTGCATATTCTGCAATCAAAGGATGCTCCTGTTTGTGGAGGGAGGGCTTCTAGGAGAAAAGTGCCTTAATTTTCATGGAGAAAATGCTTTCAAAGAAAAACTTCAGCCTGGAGATGGTGGCTGCCCCATCCCTGGGAATATTCAAGGCCAGGTTGGATGGGGCTTGGAGCAGCCTGGGGTGGTGGAAAGTGTCCCTGCCATGGCAGGGGATGGAATAAATCAATATTTAAAGGTCCCTTCCAACCCAAACCATTCCATGATTCTGTGACAGTCACCAGAGGGGATGAGCAGCTCTGGGGGGAGCAGAGAGTTGTGCAGCATTTGGGGGAGCCCCAGACTGTGGAGACAAAGCAGAGTGAGGAGCAGGGGCTGCTTGGACAGCTCTCAGTGCCCAGCTCTAGGTCATCCTTTATCACTCTTGTTAGGAAGGATTTAATGCTCTAATGAATAGATTTTTAAGCTCCTACAGGCATAAATAATATATAGGACAGATGGTAACAAGCCACAGCTATAAACTGAGTGCTGACCTGATAGACTTTGTGACTGTTGTACCTTTAACAGCTGATTAAATACTTATTTAAACAGCTATTGATTATTTATGGCTCTGTTAGGAGGATTTCAGAAATTTAAACCACAGCCAGCTTTTCAAAGGATTGGCAGGATTTCTGCAGTTTGAAGTGACTTGTTTTAATTAAAAATTAAAAACGAAGGCTCTTTGCAGAGAGCTGAAGGAAGGCTGGGGAGGGCCAGGAGTGAAGCCCAGGTTTGTGGGACATCACTGCAGAGAGGAGGGTTAAAGGAGCTGCCTTGGCAGGGGCAGCAGCTCAGGTGACACCAGCCCAGGTGCTGGAGCAGCTCCAGGACAATCCCAGTGCAGATCCCCGTGCGTCAGCAGGGCAGGATCAGGGCTGGAGCTTCCCCTCCTGCAGAGCCACATCTGGGACAGCCTGGATTAGTGCTGAGCTCCTGCAGGACTGTCCTGCTGTGCTGTTTGGAGGGCAGGTGTCTGCTAATAAAGGAGCTTCTTTTTGAAATGCAGAATGTAAACCCACTCCCTCCAAATTATTATAATTCTGAAATTAAGGGGCTCTCAGGCAAAGATATGGGAATAGGAATAACAGTTCTTTACTAGGAAAATTAAAATAGAAATGCAGTATTACACAGAACAATCCCAACCCTGCCAGAGTCAGAATCCAAGCTGACACCCGTCAGTCAGTCAGGGTGTTGGCACAGTCCCATTCAATGGTGGCTGCATCCTCCTGCAGGGGCAGATGTGGTTCAGCTGGAGCAGTGCTCCTGGAGAAGGTGCAGTTTCCTCTGAAGCTCCAGGGATGATGTGCAAAGGTCTGGCTTTCCTCTGGAATCCAGTGGAAAGAAGGTTCCTTGGTGTCCCAAATGTCAGTTTTTATCTGGGTAGGAAAGGCTTGGCTCCTCCCCTGGCTGGAGCATCTCCCAGTGGGATGATGGAATTTTATCAGTCATGCCCTGGGACTCAATGGGCCAGCAGCAGATGATATCTTCCTGGAGGGAGGATGGGCTGTGGGAAAGAGAAAGATGATTGCCCAGCTGGTTTAAAGAGGGCCCATTAGCAGATAATATGTACCAGGAGATCAGGGTCACTGCCCCACCTGGTTCAACAGATGGGGACAGAATTCACATTTCTGGTCACATCCTGTGCTGCAGCCCAAGACAGCTGCTCAGCCAGACCTGGCCCTTTGCTCTGCCCTGCTGTTCTCAGACCAGGTGTGGGATGGTGCAGCCTCCCCCTGAGCAGGGTGGGGAGCAGCTCCCCCATCACCCACCCCATAAACTGAGTGGGGTCAGGTTATAAACAGGGGTGGCTGCCCCAGTCCCTGGGGAGATCCAGGTGTGTGCAGAGGCAGGAATGTCTGGGAATGTCTGAGTGCAGAGGGATCACAGCCTCTGTCCCTGGGGAGAGGGGACAGCCCAGGGTGGCACTCAGGGACCCCAGGACCTGCCTGGAAGGACCCTCCCTTCCTGGGATGTGCTTGGTTCCCTTTACAGGGGGAACAGGGTTTGCAAAGGGACCCCACAGCTTCACTCTGGCTCCTGCTGAGCTCATCTCCAGCTTTCCATCCCTCCTGCTCTCAGCACAGCAAACATTCCCCCAAAGACAGCCCTGGGCTGCAGAACCAGTCTAATAATTGTGGTGTCTTTGTCTACCCCCTTTTTTAATAACATCCCAGTCCTTCAACACTCATGTTTGAGAGGATTGAAGCTGTTTTCCCCAGAAAACCCAGGCACTGGTTTCCTCCCAGTTTATTCTGTTTATTGGAGCTCCCAGCAGTGAGCAGGATCTTCCTGCTCTCCATGGGAGGGGCTGAGCCCTCCAGGTTTGTGTGCAGGACTTGCTGGGGACTCAGGAGTTATTGCAAAGAGAGCAGGGTTTGTGCTGGTTATTAAACCAACACTTCTGAGCTCGGCTCTCCTGCTTGGGGACTGGCTGGGAAATTACTCAGAGCTCTCCAGGGAGGAATGATTGGCTCAGGAGGTGGCAGAGGCTTCCCAGGGCTTGTGCAGCTCTGTGCTGCCCATGGAGCTGGGCAGGGCAATCCCTGAGTCACAGCTGGCTGTGCTTCTTTTCAAAACTGAATTTCTTCAGCTTAAAGGAAAAAAAAAAAAAAAAAAAAAAAAGAAAAAACAACAACAAACAGGAGCAGGTTGGCCAGAGCAGCTGTGGCTGCCCCTGGATCCCTGGAAGTGCCCAAAAGCTCATCCAGTGGTTTAAAACCATTCCCTTATGTCCTGCCACAACAGACCTCAGCCACTCCCAGCAAATTCAGGATGGAGATTCCTGAGCACTGACCATGGTCAGGATGGAGATTCCCTGAGCACTGACCATGTGCAGGATGGAGATTCCCTGAGCACTGACCATGGTCAGGATGGAGATTCCCTGAGCACTGACCATGTGCAGGATGGAGATTCCCTGAGCACTGACCATGTGCAGGATGGAGATTCCCTGGGCACTGACCATGTGCAGGATGGAGATTCCCTGGGCACTGACCTTGTGCAGGATGGAGATTCCCTGGGCACTGACCATGTGCAGGATGGAGATTCCTGAGCACTGACCTTGTGCAGGATGGAGATTCCCTGAGCACTGACCATGGTCAGGATGGAGATTCCCTGGGCACTGACCTTGTGCAGGATGGAGATTCCCTGGGCACTGACCTTGTGCAGGATGGAGATTCCCTGAGCACTGACCATGGTCAGGATAGAGATTCCCTGGGCACTGACCATGGTCAGGATGGAGATTCCCTGAGCACTGACCATGTGCAGGATGGAGATTCCCTGGGCACTGACCATGGTCAGGATGGAGATTCCCTGAGCACTGACCATGTGCAGGATGGAGATTCCCTGGGCACTGACCATGGTCAGGATGGAGATTCCCTGGGCACTGACTTGTGCAGGATGGAGATTCCCTGGGCACTGACCATGTGCAGGATGGAGATTCCCTGGGCACTGACCATGGTCAGGATGGAGATTCCCTGGGCACTGACCTTGTGCAGGATGGAGATTCCCTGAGCACTGACCTTGTGCAGGATGGAGATTCCCTGAGCACTGACCATGTGCAGGATGGAGATTCCCTGGGCACTGACTTGTGCAGGATGGAGATTCCCTGAGCACTGACCTTGTGCAGGATGGAGATTCCCTGAGCACTGACCATGGTCAGGATGGAGATTCCCTGAGCACTGACCATGTGCAGGATGGAGATTCCTGAGCACTGACCATGGTCAGGATGGAGATTCCCTGAGCACTGACCATGTGCAGGATGGAGATTCCCTGGGCACTGACCATGGTCAGGATGGAGATTCCCTGAGCACTGACCTTGTGCAGGATGGAGATTTCCTGGGCACTGACCTTGTGCAGGATGGAGATTCCCTGGGCACTGACCATGTGCAGGATGGAGATTCCCTGGGCACTGACCTTGTGCAGGATGGAGATTCCCTGAGCACTGACCATGGTCAGGATGGAGATTCCCTGGGCACTGACCATGTGCAGGATGGAGATTCCCTGGGCACTGACCATGTGCAGGATGGAGATTCCCTGGGCACTCTCCACCCTGGAGCAGCCTCCAGCTGGGCTTGGTGCAGATACTCAGGATTTCTGTGAAATGAATCCTTGAGGCTTAAGCTTGGACCCAGAGTGACCAAAGAGAAAAATCCTCAGTTTCTCCCCATTTGCACCAGTTTCCTTTGGGAGACTCTTCCAGGTGGCACTGCAAAAATAAGTTGAAATAGAGAGCATTAAACAAGGGCTGATGTAGGGGTGGAAGTTGGAGCACCTCTTGGCAAAGGTTGAGAATTCACTTAGATTCCTTTTAAAGTCCTGTCCTTTGGCTGTTTTTCCCAGTGTTTTTAGGAAAATTCTGCCTGCCAGGAATTGGTTTTAAAGTAATAAAACAAAAGTCTCTGGCTCTTTTAATCTGTAAGTGTGAAAGGGAAAATACAATGAGCCAGACTCAGACAAAGTCTAACTTTTTATGGATTTAACAGGAAGATTATTTCCAGCCTTGGTGGCAGGTTAATGGAGTTGCAGGGGTTGGAGCCAGAGGAGATTTATTGTGGAGCCACATCCTCAGAGAGTCCCAGAGCTGCCAGGGGTCTCCAGTGCTGCTGAAATGAAAGGGATGGTGTGTGCAGCCCTGTGCTCCCAGCTGGGCACAGAGCCATCGCTGGGGGTTGTTCCAGCACCCTGTGGCTCCTGGCTCAGGCTGCAAACACCCTCAGTGTGGGGATGGGCAGTCCCCTCCTGTGCCCTGTCCTGGACTGGAGTTGCAGCTGCTGGGGTTTGGAGCAGTGCTGGTGAGCCCTGTCTGTGTGAGCACCCTTGGGCAGGAGCAGATCCCATCCCAAGGGACTGGGAGCTCAGAAGGGAAAACATCCATCCCCTGAGGAGCCAAAATTGGCTCTCCTGGCCAAGGGTGAGTGGCTGTGATGATGTTCTCCCCTCTAACAGAGGAGAGAGGAGCAGCCAGAGATTTTGTGTCCTGTGTGGCTTGGATGCACCCCCAGAATATTGTGGCTGTTGTGGCTTTTGTTGTGGCAGGCTCAGCCTGCCAGGGCAGGAGGGTAGGAAAGAGAACTCTGTGTTTTAGGGCTCAGCAAAGCTGGAACTTCCCCCAGTGCCTGGGGCAGGCTGGGCAGGGGCAGCAGAGCCTGCCAGGGCCTGGGGACCAGGGAACAGGGTCCAGGGCTGCACAGTGGCAGCTGCCCCTGTCCCACCTTGGACAGGCTGTTGACACTTGGTTTTGGAGCCCAGAGAGCCCCAAAGGCAGGCAGCAGCAGGGAAGGGGCTGGGAGCAGCAGACAGGACACCAGGCAGCCCCTGTGCCAGGCTTGGGGACCTGCTGTGGGCACCCTGGTGGTGTTGCCCTTGGGAGTGGGAGCTGTGGCTGCTGCTGGAAGGGGAAGCACAAATCACCTTGCAGAGCCCCCAGGGAAATCCCACACCCTGCTGGGATCCCAGAGCTTCCCTCTGTGTCTGGGAGGTGGGAATGAAGCTGGTCTCTCTGGACAGCTGTGGCTTTTCTGGAGTTTGAGCAGACAGGCCACAGTACCTTGGATTTCACACAGTTTGCAGCCCTGTCCCTCCTGCTCAGAGGGCAGATGGGTTCCCAGTGGCACAAAGAGGATCCTGCCTTGCAGGAGGGGAAGGGGGCTGGAGTGGCTCCCAGCTGCTGTTTTGTGATTTCTGAGCTAACAGTGACACCTCCTGTTCACACAGTCCAGCTCTAAACCCAGCGTGCAGGCAGGGCAGGGAGCACATGGGCTGATCACTGCTTAAATCTTTATTTATATCCAGAACTCCCAAATCCCCTTCCAGGTGCAAGTGTGGCCTCCCAGGGACAAACCCATCCCTGTGCGTGGTGACGGCTGGGCTGGGAGGTGCTGGCAAGGCAAAAAGAGTTCTTTGAATTCTGATTTAGCACAGAAAGGTAAAAGCTTTGGTATGACAGCATTAAAGCTTTTACTTAGTGTTGTATTTTAACTATAGGAGAGCATGGAAAGGATAATGCACCAAAGTTCTTTGTGTAATGGAGGAGCAAAAAAGAGAGCCTTTATTTAAAGAAACACTACATTTATTTAGGGTAGTTCATGGCAGCAAGCATAGACATGATCTGATTGGTGCAGGGGAGGTGACAGCCCTGGTCTCAAATCTCACACACCCTGCAGGTGCATAATCCTTGTTATGATTCCTTGTCCTTGAGCAGCCTGAGAAAAAGCTGCTTTCTTGGCTCCCAGCAGTATCCTAAGGACAGCTTAGATGCAAAATGGATTTAAATCTTGATTTCTCCCTTAGAAGAACCTCAGAATCACAGAATACCCTGAGTTGGAAGCATCATTAAAGTTGAACTGCTGGTCCTGCACAGAACCAGTCAGGTGTCAGCCTGATCAGTTAATTTCTAGCAAGAATTTAGGATTGATTGTGCCAGTGGTCTCCTAACACCCAGGGGCTCTTAGAGATGAGATCTGTTGAAATGGAAATCTGTGATCAGTTGAAATTGAAATCTGTGACCAGTTGGAAATCTGTGACAGTTGAAATGTAAATCTGACTAGTTGAAATGAAAATCTGTGACTAGTTGAAACTGAAATCTGTGACTAGTTGAAATGTAAATCTGACCAGTTGAAATTGAAATCTGTGACTAGTTGAGATGGAAATCTGACCAGTTGAAATGGAAATCTGTGACTAGTTGAAATGTAAATCTGACCAGTTGAAATGGAAATTTGTGACTAGTTGAAATGGAAATCTGTGACTATTGGAAATTGAAATCTGTGACCAGTTGAAATGGAAATCTGACTAGTTGAAATGAAAATCTGTGACTAGTTGAAACTGAAATCTGTGACTAGTTGAAATCTGTGACTAATTGAAACTGAAATCTGTGACCAGTTAAAATGGAAATCTGACCAGTTGAAATGGAAATCTGTGACTAGTTGAAATGTAAATCTGACCAGTTGAAATGGAAATTTGTGACTAGTTGAAATGAAAATCTGGGACCAGTTGAAATGGAAATCTGACCAGTTGAAATGGAAATCTGTGACTAGTTGAAATGGAAATCTGACCAGTTGAAATGGAAATTTGTGACTAGTTGAAATGTAAATCTGACCAGTTGAAATTTAAACCTGTGACTAGTTGAAATGGAAATCTGCCCAGTTGAAACTGAAATCTGTGACTAGTTGAAATGTAAATCTGACCCGTTGAAATGGAAATCTGTGACTAGTTGAAATGGAAATCTGCCCAGTTGAAATTGAAATCTGTGACTAGTTGAAATGGAAATCTGCCCAGTTGAAATGGAGGAGCTGCTTCCTCCACTGAGGGACCTCTCCCCCACCCACCCCTCTGTGACCCTTGCACACCCCCTGACCCCCCTGTCCTTGCAGGCAGCCAAGATGTCCCTGAAGGTGCAGACGAGCAACATCACCAACAAGAATGACCCCAAGTCCATCAACTCGCGGGTGTTCATCGGCAACCTGAACACGGCGCTGGTGAAGAAGTCCGACGTGGAGACCATCTTCTCCAAGTACGGCCGCGTGCTGGGCTGCTCGGTGCACAAGGGCTACGCCTTCGTGCAGTACTCCAACGAGCGGCACGCGCGCGCCGCCGTGCTGGGCGAGAACGGCCGCGTGCTGGCCGGCCAGACCCTGGGTGAGTGCTGCCCCTGCCTCTCCTGGCAGCTCCAGCTCCGCATCAGCACTGCAGGGAAACTGAACCGCTGTGCTGGTTTAAAAGGCGGCTGTCTGCCCAATAAAGGCAGGAGCTTCTCTTTGAAAAAACCCGCTCCCTCCGAATTATTATCATTTTGGAGTTAAGGGGCTCTCAAGCAAAGATATGGGAATAGGAATAACAGCTCTTTACTAGGAAAATTAAAATAGAAATGCAGTATTACAAAGAACAATCCCAACCCCTGCCAGAGTCAGAATCCAAGCTGACACCCGTCAGTCAGTCAGGGTGTTGGCACAGTCCCATTCAATGGTGGCTGCATCCTCCTGCAGGGGCAGATGTGGTTCAGCTGGAGCAGTGCTCCTGGAGAAGGTGCAGTTTCCTCTGAAGCTCCAGGGATGATGTGGAAAGGTCTGGCTTTCCTCTGGGATCCAGTGGAAAGAAGGTTGTCTTGGTGTCCAAATGTCAGTTTTTATCTGGGTAGGAAAGGCTTGGCTGGGAATGGCAGGGTGGAGGGGGGAAGGCAGCAAGGAAAGAGGATCTGATGGCTCTGATGGGAATGTGCCTCTGGGAATGGCAGGGTGGAGGGAGAAGGCAGCAAGGAAAGAGGATCTGATGGCTCTGATGGGAATGTGCCTCCAGAACAGCACCTGGTGCAATGGCTGAGCCAACCACACCACACCACACCACTTGTGTTTTTCAAGCTCAGAAAGAGGCCAAGCTCCAGCTTCAGCAGGAATAAGGTCTCTTGACAGACCCTAAAAGGCACCAAGGAATTGCACATCAAGGCCCTGGGCAATGGGACTGTGTCCATGCTCCTCCAGAGCTGTGTCCTGTGTGTGCAGCCTGTGCTCAGCTCATCCCAGCAGCACTGCCTTCCTGTGCTCCTGAAGATGATTTTCCTAATTAATACCTAAATCAGCAGAATGTTCCTTTGAACCACTTTGTGGGCTCTTTATTTTAATGGTGTGTGGACTTACCTGTCCACGTTTCCTCATAAAGTCCCTTCATAAAGAATGAAAAACCCAAAAGTTTTAAGTGGTGCTAAAAGCTGGTTTGATGCCCCTAAGGTGCAGGTAGCAGAAAGCAAGACAGGATTGAAGAGATTCCTCCCTGTGACAGTGCTGAGGCCTGGCACAGAGAAGCTGTGGCTGCTCCTGGATCCCTGGGAATGTCCCAGGCCAGGCTGGATGGGGCTGGAGCACCCTGGGATGGTGGGAGGAGTCCTGCCATGGCAGAATGAGATGGGCTTTCAGGGAAGGTTTCTTCCAGCACAAACCATTTTGGGATCTTTTATTCCCACCACCTCTCTGGTCCATCCCAGTGCCCCAGTGGGTGGGACACTCAGCCCCTGGTTCTCTGTAGGGCACCAGGTCCCTCAGGGCAGGTCAGGACAGAGCCCTGAGCACCAGCAGGTTCAGGAGGTGCACTTGTGATGAGGAGTCTCCTGAAGCCACCCAGCCTTTTCCAGAAGCACAGATGTGGCTCCTCCAAGCTCCTGGAGATCACTGGCCTCACACCAGCTGATGGAGAGGGTTCTTATCAACCCCATGGATTCAGCAGCTGGTCCTTCACTCCCTCACCTTCCACTGCTTGGATTTTTTAAATATGAGGGTTGTTTTTTTTTACATAAATACTCCTTTCTCTTTATTCCTGCCATGTCTGAGGGCCATGTTTTCGTGGTGGGCTTGGCAGTGCTGGTCCACATGAGGAAATCCTGTCTTGTTCAACTCAGACTGACATGCCCAGAGGTGTGACATCTCTTCACACACACAGAACCTGAAGAACCAACAGGGTTTAGGGCTGACTGGAGAAGGCAGCAGGGCATTTGCCAGCATTCACCTCTCTGAGTTCTGCCTCCACACCCAGTGTTGGATTGCCAGGCTCTTGGCAGCTCCATGAAATTGGCTGGGTCACTATTCTCACATCAAAAGCATGTTTTGGCACCATGGCCAGGGAGTGACATTTCCTCAGGGGATTAGAGGAGCTCCTTCTCCCCTCCCCTGGCAGAAGATGCAGGCTGCAGGCAGAGTTAACACAGCCAGTGCCCAGCTGGCTCCTGCCCAGCATTCCTTGTTATTCCCAGAGGATCAAGGGGTGGATGGTCAGCAGTCAGCAGGTTTGGATTCTGCCTTTCACACTGAATTCTCCCAGGAAAGCTGTCCTGGATCTGTGTGTGTGTGTGAGGGCCATGTGCAGGGTGCTGGCTGCTCAGGGAATGGTGAGTGGCCCTGGAAAGGAAGAGGAAGAGGTTTGCCAAGTGCAAGGGTTTATTCACTTTGCTGTGCAGCCCCAGATGTGCCAGAAGCAGCTGGGGATGGGGGGGAGCTGGTTTCCCTGGGGCAGGGCTGTGTGCACCCACCCCAGCTCCCTGCCAGGTGCAGGTGAGGGTGGCTGGGGATGTGCCATGTCACAGCTGCTTGTCCCTTCCTTGCAGACATCAACATGGCTGGGGAGCCCAAACCCAACAGACCCAAAGGGCTGAAGAGAGCAGCCTCTGCCTTGTACAGGTAGGTGTTCACACAACAGGTGAGGTCTCTGGATGGTGTTTGCCCTCCAAGCACTGCCCTGAGCTCCCTGAGCCTGCCCCCAGCAGCCTGGGCACTGCTGCACATCCAGAGCTTCTCCTTCCCTTGGCAGTGCCAGCCACAAGGTGTTTGGGGAGGTTTTGGGGAGGTTTTGGTCCCACCTGTGCAGGTGTTGGAGGAGGGTGGGCAGTACCTGCTTCAACCACACCACAGGAGGGGTAGCAAGAGGGGCAGGAGTGGGCACAGAGGTGCTGGCTGTGGGGGAAAAACAGGGAACAGGGATAATTTAGGGAAAGAGAAGAATGATTGTTGAAGGGAGAGAAGAAGAGAAGAAAGTGGGAAGCCCTTGGAGGTGAACCAAGGAGGTGGCTGGGGAAATCCCAAGGGAGCCTGTTCTGAGGAGCACAGCCCAGGGATCCAGAGAACAGGTGGGACATGGAGAGGTCTGGGGCACATGGAATGTGTTACAGATGTCACTGAACCCTCAGCTCGAGAGAATTTATCATTATTTCCACAAGAGGTGAAGATTTTAATTTAAGCTCAAGACTCTGGAGTCAGGGGAATGTGGGAGAAACTCATTAAGTTCTTGCTTCTGGATGCAGAAGGGGAAACTTGAAAAGGTGTGTCAGGAGTGCCCTGCAGCTTCAGGAACCCAAAACCAAATAACAAAGTCCCCAAATGTGTTTTATTTATAAATTGTCATCATTTTGCTGCCAGTCTCGTGGTGAGGAGACTGAGGGGCTGAGTCAGGAGTTGGAAGGTGTGAAGTTGGGAGGAAAAGACTAAAATCAGTATTGGGGTTATAAGTGGGTGTAGCAAAAGGGGAAATCATAAGAGAACTGGAGATTTTTCCAGAAAAAGAAGAAAAAAGTGGGAGGGGTGAAGAGAGCCCTGTGATTCAGGCTCAGCCATGTGGTTGTGCACTGGTGTGGTGTGGAATGGCAAATCCTGGTTAGAAAGAGCAGCTGTGGCACAGCCAGAGCCCCAGCAGCCTCCCCCCACCCTCAGGGCATCCTGGGTTCCTTCCAGAGCCTCTCAGCCCAGCTCCTCCCACCCTGGGCCCCTTTGGCTCTCACAGGACGTGGCTCTCTGGATTCCCAGGGGATGCCACTTGAGGGGAAGGAGGTGGGAGCAGAGGTGACACAAATCCTGCTGCTCACGTGGGGCTGGGCCATAGCACACATCAGCTCCTTCCATACATCTTGCACTAACGAGCTTTTCATTTACTGCTCAGCCCTGCCTGCAGCACTAATCCCTTCCTCTGGAATGACCAATATTTCAGACTTCCAGACTGCTGAGAGAGATGTTTGCTCCCTCCCACAAATATGGATATGCTAAAATATGGGCCAGAGAACTGCACTGCTCCGAGCTCCAGCAGTATTTCATCCCAGACTGGCTGTCAGATTAAAACTTTGCCATCTGGACTGGCAGAACTTATGATATCTCCTGGAAAACAGGGATCCCTGGTTTGCAGTGAGCTGTGGTTACAGCTTCCCAAACCACCATCAATTTCTCTAAATGTTAGACTTGGAGAGTCACAGCACTGTAATTTATAGAAGTGCTGTGTTAAACACAGCAGAGGATTTTTCCAAAGCCTGGGTTTTGCTTTGCATGGGAGGGTCGAGGGAAAGGCAAGGCAAGGGAAATTCCATTTCCAGCATACAGGAAGCAGCAGGTGTGACATTTTTACCTATCCACCAGCCCAGGTGGGTGTCCAAGTTTATCAGAAATCCTTGGGAATGTAGCCCCCCCATCCACCTCCAGCCAGGCTCATGCACCAGCAGTTCTCAGGTGTCTCCACATGAGGCATCTTCACTTCTTGCAGAGCCTTGCTGCCACCCCTGCTCTCCTCCACCCTTGGGTCTCTGGCCTCCCTCCTTCCCTCTGGCACTTCCCAGAGCATCCCTTGCACAGGGAATGTCCCTGGCTGCCCCTGCCTGGCACCCTGGCCACCTCCACAGGCTGTGACCCTGTGCCCACTGCCTCTCCAAATTTGCCTTCTGGCATTTTTTTTTTTTTTTTTTTTTTTTCCTGCACAGCAAATGTCTGGACAGGATGTCCTGGGGTATCTGGGGCCATGTTCAGGTTGATGGCAGCACTCTCACCTTGCTGTCAGCTGGCTGGGAAGGGAAGGTGGCTCTGCCAGTGCCACTCTGGGGTTTGGAGACACAAATCTCTGCCCTGCCCTGCAGAGCTGGGGCTAGAGCTGCTCCCTGGCCAAAGGGACAGAGAGGACAACCCGAGCAAGAGCTGCTGGGTGGTCCCAGGAGGGGTCTCTGAAGTGGTGAGAGGGACAAACCACTGCTGGCTGATTGTCACAGCCAATGAATACTGGCATCCATCCCCTGCTACACCCAAAGCTGGTGTCAGCCCATCCCCAAACATCCCTCCCAGGCCCTGGTGCTGGAGCAGTGACATCCCAGTGCCAAACCCACATGGACAGGGCTGAGAGCAGCCCTGGGACAGAGGGGGAGGTGAGCAGTGATTTCCCAGCCTACAGCAGCCCCAGCACTTTGTGAATGCCAGGCTTCATCCCACATGCCTTTATTTCCCACTGCCTGGGAGGGGGAGGAGGAGGAAGGAGTCTCACACAGCTCCAGAAGATCACTGTTTGATCAGGGCCACATTTTCCAGCAGGTGTTCTGTGCCTGCTGAAGTAATGCCATGGCAGAAGGGAGGGAGCTGAGCTCACCCTGGCACTCAGGATCAGCAGTATCAGGCAGTAATTAAAGCACAGATGCTCAAATGCACCTTTGCTGTTCAGGTCCAGGCTCAGAAATGGCTCAAATGCAATGGGAGGCAGCACATGGAAACAATCTCCCCTTAGTTATGAACAGTTGCATTGAACCTGAGGCAGTAGAAATGTTGTTTGATTGCTAAAGGCCAGCAAAGCAGAGGCAATGCATCAGGAGGTGGAAGCAGGGTGTTCTTGAAGCCTTCCTGCTTTCCAGCCTCTCACTCTGCTTTATTCTGCAGGGCTGCAGTGTCACCAGCTGACTGAATACAGCAAAAACTATTCCTGTACAAAGACAGGAGCTGCCAGGTCACTGAGGAATGATCCCTCAGTCTGAGGATGCTTTATCCTATGAGCAGTGGAATTTTCAGGGTAAATCACCCATGCTAAGGCACTCCCTTTTGCCAGCTTTTTTCCTGGACTGCTTCTGGAAGACCTGCCCTGTGCTCAAAGCCTGATTCCAGGGATGCTGCTAAAACCATCCAGGCCCTGCCTCCCTGGTATCATCTGGCTGGTGTGTCACAGCAGGGTCATGCAGCCCAGGCTGCCCCAAATCCCTCCCTGCAGCCCCCTGCCTGCCTTGAGGGCTGCCCCATGGCCAGCAGGAATCAAAGTAGCACTGCAGAGCCTGGGTTTGTGCTTTGGGAGGTCAGGACCAGCTCCCTGGAATAATTATGCCCCTAATTCGGTGGAAGTGTCTCCCATCCCATAAAGGTTCAGGGCCAGGGCAGGAGAACTCCTCACTTTGCACCCAGAGATGCTCAGGAGCCCCTGCCCTGCAGTCCAGGCAGTGACCTCCTCACTGCCTCTGGGAATGCCCTGCAGAGCTGCCAGGAGTGATTCCCACCAGGAAAACACAGGGCAATAACCTTGACAGGGTTCATTGGCCACTTCATCCAGCAGATTGACTCATCTGGGAAGAGCTTAGAGCTTTGGGCCTCTCCATCCTTCTCAGCTCTTCTCCAGCCTTTTCCAGGTGGCATCTACAGATTTTTGAGGCTGAGCTTCATCCTGTTGGTGCTGGAGCCAAGCCCAGGAGCAGGACAGAGGTGCCCAAATGCCTCAGGGCAGGGTCAGTGCTGGAGAAGGAGATGCCCACCCCATTCAGGGCTGCATTCCTGTTCCCAGGTGCCAGACTGGGCCCAGGACAGTGCTGGGCAGCAGCAGGGCAGTGCTGTGTGCAGGGGCTGGAGCTGCAGCTCCTCTCCATCCCCATGGCCCCATGGAGCACTGATCCCAGAGCTGTGTCCATGTGCTGATCCCACAGCTGTGCCATGCACTGATCCCACAGCTGTGCCATGCACTGACCCCATGGACTGACTCCACAGCTGTGCCTTGCACTGATCCCATGCACTGATCCCATGCACTGATCCCACAGCTGTGTCCATGTGCTGATCCCATGCACTGACCCCATGGACTGACCCCACAGCTGTGCCTTGCACTGATCCCATGTACTGATCCCATGTACTGATCCCACAGCTGTGCCCCTGCACTGACCTCACAGCTATGCCTTGCACTGACCCCATGGACTGACCCCACAGCTGTGTCCATGCACTGATCCCATGCACTGATCCCACAGCTGTGCCCCTGCACTGACCCCACAGCTGTGCCAGGGAGCAAGGGCTTGGAGGAGAGGCTGGCTCAGACCAGGAGTGTGAATTGGGATCAGGAGAAAGGAATTTGAGTGTCTCAGAATTTTGCCAAACACCCCCAAGTTGGTGTTGTTCATGAACAAATGTTCAAAGCTGCCTCGTGGGCCATAACCCAGGGAGCTTCCCAGCAAGAGCAGCTCCTGGTGGAGGGAGTTTGTGCTCTGCTTGATCCCACCCAGAGCCCTGGGGCATGGGGAGATACCACTGTCCTCTCTCTGGGACTGGGGACAGCACTGGCTCTGCTGGAGAGAGCCAGAAACACTTCACCACAGCCTGGCAGGATTGAAAATATTACAAAATTGCAGCAATTTCATTTGAGTTGCATCTGAGGAGGGGGGGGGAAAATTGAAGAGGGAGAGTCTGACATAGAAGCATCCTAGTTCAATTTTCCTTTCAAATGGCTTCCTATTTTGATGGTATTTTTTATTTATTGGATTCAAACAGACCTGGAGTCAAACATTCTCAGTGATCAAAGTGAATTGGCAAGCTGGGGGGGGAGCTATTTTCTTGGACAGTTTTTATATCTGCAGGTTAGAATAAAAATCCAGTTACCCATCATGAAAAGCTCCATGGAAGTGCCTCATTCCATGCTCTCCATCCCCTCAGTCCCACAGCAGCTGCCCTGGGAGGAGCTGCCTTTCCTTTTCAATCCAGAAGAGAGAATAAATAAACACAGACCATCCCTGGGCTGGGAGAGAGGCTGTGGGATATTCCTGTCTCCTCTGAGCCCAGCACAAATGCTGGCTACAACTGGGGTCAGAAGGGGAGGGCACCTGAGAAGAATCTGGAATTCATCTGTCAAGAATGGCTCTTTTCCAGCATGCAGTGGGGTCTGGGAGGGTTGTGGTGATGACGCCTCCCCAGCAGACTCCTTGCTCAGCAGTGAGACCCTGCACTGCCCATCCCATCCTCAGCCAGCTGGGAGTGCCACAGGCAGCATTGCTCAGGAATAAAGCCCAGCCGCATGGAACATCCTCACTGAGGTCCCCATGGCAGAGCAGCACTCGGGCCCTTGTCCTTAACCCTGGCACCAGCTCCTTTGTCCCACAGCACCTCTGGTGTCTCCAGCCATCCACAGGTGTTCAGGTCCCCCCTAGGCACAGGCTGGGTCATCTGGGGAACCCAAGGAGTTTGGAAAAATCATCTTTTGGAAGGCAGCCAGTTACTGAAACTAACCACTGGCTGGGAAGCTCAGTGCCAGAACAGGCAGGACAGACCTCTTGGGTCCAGCCTGGAATCCCAGGCTTCCCACCCAGCCACACATTGTTCTTGCCACTTCTGTCAAAGGTGCAGGACCCCAAATTAACTCCCAGCTACCCACGAGGTGCTCATCCTTCCCTGTCCCAGCTCCTCCTGGCTCAGCCCTTCCCTGTGCCCCATCCATCTCATTCTTTTCAGCCACTCCAGCAGGCAGGACAGCCTTTGCTTTCTGGGGCTGCATGGATTCTGTCTGTGCAGAGCAGCATCATGTCTGACTGAGGCAGTAACAGAGCCCAGCACTCCAGGGAACAGGGCTGTGTTCAGCTGGGGATCCCAGCGTGTCAAACCAGCTGCAGCCAGGGGAAAGTGTTCCTGGCTGTTCACAGTGCTCCTACTTGGGGCTAAAATGCAGCTCAAGCTTAAAATGGGACATGGTCATTGTCTGTGGGAGTGCAGGGAACCTCCCTGGCTCCTCTGGGGATGCAAGAAACCCCCTGGCAGACCCCTCTGAGATCCCTGAGTGATGCCCAGGAGCCTCAGGGGCTGGATTTAGCTCCTTGGGAAAATCTACCAACACTGAGGGAAGAGATGCAAACGCTGAAGATAAGTGTAAATTAGAGTGTTAGGGTGTAGAATACGTAGGCTTTTGGATTGTTTATATTAAGGGCCATGTGGCCAATATGGAGGATTTTGGGTGTGGTGGGTTTCTTCCTCCTTCTCCATGTCATCCACATTGGGGTTGCATCCTGGGAACCACAGATTGGATGGGGAAAGAACTGGACATTGTAATGAGACTGCATGGCATTGGGAAGTGAATATGAAAGATGTAGTTTAGGGTATAAAAGATATGGCTCTGCCTCCCCAGAGGGAACTTTTGTTATGGTCACCTTGTAGAGTGGACCTGTGTCAGCCTGGCTGGGACACTTTGTAGATAAGATAAAATAAATAGCCTTGAAACAGCAGAAGGTGTCATCTCGAGCAGTTTCTTGCTGGTGACTTCAAGAAAACCCTGAATCCTAAACCACCTGCGTGTCCTTTCTGAGGAAGTCTCACGCTTAAAGAGACCCTCAGACAGTGACAGTTGTCTGGCTGCGGGGAGAGAGGTTTAAATCAATAAATATCCCCCTAAATATCCCCTTTGTCCCAACTTTTCTCCTCCTTGAGATAAGCAGGTTATCACCCCTCAGCCAGCATCACCCTCCAGAGCCTTCATCCCCTCCACTCACCTCCCTGCCCAGCCCCGCTCCGCAGAGTCCCTCAGCACGGATCACTTTATTTATCCGTGATGCCCTGGGGGCGCTCAGGGAGGGAATAACCATGAATTACCAGCACTAATTAACCCGTGACTGTCTCTGCAGTGGCTACGACTTCGACTATGACTATTACAGAGACGATTTCTACGACAGGTGAGGCGCCGCGCCGAGGGGCCTGCGGGGCGGGGGTGGGTGCCTGAGGGGAGGCGGCGATGGCGGCGGGAGCGCTGCGGGGTCGGGCTGGCAGCCTGAGGGGTCGGGCTGGTGCCTGAGGGGTCGGGCTGGGTGCCTGAGGGGAGGCGGCGATGGCGGCGGCAGCGCTGTGGGGTCGGGCTGGGTGCCTGAGGGAGGCGGCGATGGCGGCGGCAGCGCTGAGGGGTCGGGCTGGTGCCTGAGGGGTCGGGCTGGTGCCTGAGGGGTCGGACTGGGTGCCTGAGGGGAGGCGGCGATGGCAGCGGGAGCGCTGCGGGGTCGGGCTGGTGCCTGAGGGGTCGGGCTGGGTGCCTGAGGGGAGGCGGCGATGGCGGCGGCAGCGCTGCGGGCGGGGGTGGGTTCCTGAGGGGTCGGGCTGGCAGCTCCAGCTTCCCTTCCCTTCCCCTGCCCTGCCTTCCCCTCAGGATCTTCGAGTACCGGGGCCGGGTGTCGCCGGTGCCGCGGGTGGTGCCGGTGAAGCGGCCGCGCGTCACCATCCCGCTGGTGCGGCGCGTCAAGGCCTCGCTGCCCGTCAAGCTGTTCGCCAGGTCGGCCGCCATCAACAGCTCGGCCAAGATCAAGTGTGAGTGTGGGCCTGGGGAGACCGTGAAAAAACGAGCTTCACTTTCCTGGTTGTTGTAAATGAGAAAGGAAGTCATTGTGTTTAGCAAAGTTTCGATTGGTTTGTTTTATATAGTTTTTTTAATATAGTTTTTTCTTATCACTCTTAATTTGGGCTTCCATTTCTACAGACAGTCCATGCTGGTAGCTGGTATATCAGTAGCAGGTGTCTTAACTGGGTGTTATCCAACCAAGCAGGCAGCTCACTTACTACAAAGACACTTTATCAGCTTATGTTACTGCTAAAGAAAACTACACCTTAAAAACCATTTCAACACCACACATACATGGTATCCACCCTAATATCTGTGAAAAGCCAATACCATAATATGTATTTATAACATCCCAAAAAAACTCAGGAAGAGCTGGGAGCAGCAGCCTGGCTGCAGGGTGTGCCTGGGGAAGGTGCAGGTTCAGCCTGAGCTTCCATAGCCTGCCTGCACACAGCACCCACAGGCTCTTGGGGAGCAGCCCCCCAGATTCCCAGCAAGTTCCCAGCCTGGGATTCCTCTGTGGTTTTCCTGCCTGCTCTGGGAGGTGCTCTGAGGCAGGCACAGGGTGGGGCTGCTCTGCAGGGCACTGAGTGATTTCCTTTCTTCCTTCCTTCCTCCCCCAAGTGAAGAGCAGCGAGCTGCAGACAATCAAAACTGAGCTGGCACAGATCAAATCCAACATTGATGCTCTCCTGGGCCGGCTGGAGCAGATTGCTGAGGAGCAGAAGCTGTCTGCAGGTCAGTGGGGTGCAGGGATGCCTCAGGGCTGGCCTTGGGCATCACAGCTTCCTCCAGGCTCTGACAGGGAAGTGTCAAACCCCAGGTTCCAGGGCAGAATCACCCAGGCCAAAATTACACACCAGAGTTCCTGAAATTGTGGAGTTGGGGTTGAAAACGATGAGATTTTCTGTTGTCATATAGTTTGTATTTTTTTAGTTTGCTTTTTTTTGTTCTACTGTTCTATTTTACTCTATCATATCCCATCATATTGTCTGTTCTATTCTATTCTATTCTATTCTATTCTATTCTATTCTATTCTATTCTATTCTATTCTATTCTATTCTATTCTATTCTATTCTATTCTATTCTATTCTACTTCTATTCTATTCTATTCTATTCTATTCTATTCTATTCTATTCTATTCTATTCTATTCTATTCTATTCTATTCTATTCTATTCCAATTCTTTCCCTATTCTATTCTATCCTATCTCTGTCTTATCCTATCCCTATCCAGCCCCATCCCTGTCCCTGTCCCTGTCCTCCTGGCTCCCAGCATCCTGCTGGGGATGTAGAACCTCCCCTGCCCTCCCCACCATCTCCCAGGCTGCCTGCTGGAAACCAGCAGAGCTGCCCACTGCAGGCAGCGTTTCCATCAGGATTCTTTCCCCGGCCCTGGTGTGGGGGCTCTGTGGGCCAGGGCTCAGGCTGTGGCCCCATTCCCAGCCCTGAGGCTGCTGTTCCCTGCAGAGGCCAGGAAGAAGGAGAGCAGCAAGAGCGAGGTGTCCCAGGAGGACACGGCCTCCGAGGCCGAGGCCGCCGCCGAGGAGCCGCTCAACGGGGACGAGGGCGAGGAGGAGGGGCTGGCACGGGAGGAGTGCGAAGATGAACTGGTAAGAGAGCTTGGCTACTGCATCCCAGTGCTGGGCCACAGTGTCACTGGAACTTGCCCAAATCCCCAGGAAAAGTCATTTTTCCTTCCTCTAAAGAACCTGCTGTGTTTAAATCTGATTGTTCCTCACAGCTTGTTCTGAGCAGCTCTGCTGCCTGCAGAAGCACTGCCCATGCAAACTCGTGTGGAGGTGCTGAAGAAACATGGTTGGCTCTTGAAATGCAGCCATTTATCCTTGATTTCATAGCTAGGAGTGGTTTGCTCCCTACGGATTCTTAGATAGATTTAAACACACAGCAAGGACAGGCTGTGGTAGGTAGGACATCCACAGAGTCACAGAAGGGTTTGGATTGGAAGGAACCTTTGAGAACTTTTCATTCCACCCCCTGCCATGGGCAGGGACACCTTCCACTGTCCCAGGCTGCTCCCAGCCCTGTCCAACCTGACACTTGGACACTTCCAGGGATCCAAGGGCAGCCACAGCTTCTCTGGGCACCCTGTGCCAGGGCCTGCCCACTCTCACAGGGAGGAATTCCTTCCCAATATTCCTTCTATCCCTGCCCTCTGGCAGTGGGAAGCCATTCCTCTTGTCCTCCATCCCTTGTCCAAACTCCCTCTCCAGAGCCTCTTGTCCCATGGCTCAAGCCAAGGTCTGATCCCAGCCACGTGTGGGGCACACATCAGCCCCACTGCTCCTAGTCCTGCCCCAAACAAGGGTGTTCCTGGTGAGCCCAGTGACAAATGTGTGCATTTGGATGGGAGCCCAGTGTTTGGGTACAGAACAAGTCATTCCAGGCACTGTGGTAGCTCTGGCAGCACTGTCATTTATCCCAAACCAAAGCTTTGCTGAGGACAGGATCAGCTCCAGATCCAGGCTGAGGGCAACAGGGCTGAGGGTAGAAGGACATGGCCTGCCCTGAGTGGCCCCTGGAACAGCCCCACCCCAGCACTGGTGGCAGCAGAAGTGAGGATGAAGCTCAGCATCCCTTTCCTCTCCCTCACTCCCCATCCCTGGGGTGACCACACTGCACAACCACAGCACTTCCCAAGGCCTTAAGTGCTCCAGCTCTGACCACTGCCAGCTGGTTTGTGTTTGTTTCCTGCTCTGCCCTGCTTGAGCCATGCTGGGTGAGGGCTCTGAACAGGCTCCCTCAGCTCTGGGGCCTCGTGGCTGGAGTCTGTCAGTCCTGCTGGAGGGGAGGCATCCCCAGGCAATGGGAGAAGGAAGGCACAAGCTCTGTGTCAGGAAAAGGAAGGCCAGGTTTCAATTACATCAGAGCAAACAGATGGTAGAAATTAGGGGGGAACTTGCTGATGTTAATGATGATAAAGCAGCACATAGCCTGTCAACAAAAAAATGCACTTCTCTGTCTTTGCTGGGGTAAGAAAACAGTGGAGAGACATCTGCTGGCAGTGGTTTGGGAAGAGCTGGTCCTCATTAAGAGGAGAAGATAAAGGTGACTGTTTCAGCTCACATCTCCTCTCACATTTCTGTAACTGCCTGGTCCTGGTGTGGCATCAAGACCAGAATATTGCACTGCCAGCCTCAGTCAGGCTCCCAGGTGCTCTGGATGGTCAGGGCAGTGTGTGCAGGTCTGTGCAGGGACCAGAGCTCACAGCACTGAGCACTTCTGAACTCCCCCAGCTCCTGGGAGTGACTCCTTCATCCCACACCCAGTGTGGCTGTCACCACCTGCTGTCCATGGACATGGCACCCACATGGGTCCCTAAAATCCCTTTGGCTCTGAGGGGCAGGGGAGTGGCAGGAGAAGAGCCAGAGATCAGTCAGAGCTGAGGGAGTTCATTGAGTTCTGAACCATGGAAATATTGAGCAAGTGCAGCTGGATTGGTGGTTAGTACTGTTTACTACACTTAATATGGAATACAAAGATTGCCTTAAATGTCACTTGTGCAAAAAATGTCACCTGCCAGCCCATCCATGCCTGGTGTCAGCTGAGGGGTGTCTTGAGGGATGGCCCTGCACAAGGGGAGATCCCTGCACACAGAAGCTGCTCTGGAGGGAAAGCTAAAGAGATCCTGATGTGTTCAGGTATTTACACAGTGGTTGGTTTGCAGTCAGATTTTCTTCTGCTTTCATGCAGTTTTGGTCATTTATCTGCATCCAGACAGTTTTTGGGGCTGGTGCTGGGTGACCACTGAAAGTCCAACACCATAGGAGTCCAGGTCTCCTTGGCCTCCAGAGACATCTCAGGTGGGATTTTACCAAGGAGACCCCTGAACAGCCCAAAATCTGCTCTCTTCAGTTCAGAGATTTTGATCCTGCTGGTGGTGTTGCTCACTTCTCTGGGTATACTCAGGTTCACAGTGCCATGGGCTCTGCAGCCAAGGCTTCTCTCCACCTTCACATCCCTGACCAGCTGTTCTTGGCCATCAGGAGCCAGAACAATGCCTCCCCTGCTCAGCTGGGTCAGAACTTACTCTTGATGCTCTCCAAAAGTCTCCTGTTCCTTGCTGCAGCCCTGCTCCTTCCCCCCAGATGCCAGGGGGCTGGAGGTCCCCCCAGGGGATGCCTGCCATGGTGTCACCCACGCTGGGCTGGCCCTGATCCTCCCCCACAGCTCTCAGCTGGCTCACAGCCTGTTCCAAGGCACATCCCACTGCAGCTGGGCTCTGCCTTGCCCACAGCAAAGCCACCTCCCCTGGCTCTCAGGGAGCCCTTTTGGAGCCCCTCATGTCCCCTGCACACAACTCCTGGATCCACTTCCCTGCCTGAGATACCCTGTGCAGGAGGTTAAACACTGCTGAGCACATTCCCTGTGATGCTGCTCTGCACAGCAGCTCCAGGAGGAAATCCCACTGAGAGCCAGAAAGGCTGGAAAAGACTTCCAAGAATCAAGTCAGTCCAAGCACATGCCATGCTTCCCAAACCCCTGCATGGGGAGCAGTTCAGCACCATTGTTGTGGCCTTTGAGTGATGGATGGGTGTTGCCATTCTGGAGAATGAGTTCTGCTGCAAACTGGGACCAGTTCTGTGCTCAGCAGCAGAATCAGGACACTGATTTGCCTTCATGGACTGCTGCACCTTGGAGCACTGGGCAGTTCCAGGGAACAGGAAACAGGGTGAGAGGAAATGGCCTCAGACTGTGCCAGGGGAGGTTTAGGTTGCAGATCTTTCACTGAGAAGGGTGGTCAGGCATTGGAACAGCTGCCCAGGAAAGTGAACATGGAGGTGCTAGGTTAATGGTTGGACTTGCTGATCTTTGGAAGTCTCTTTCAATTGAAATGATTCTGTGATTCTATTACTTCCAAGCTCTGGAGAGAATTACACACCCCTACCTGTTTGGTTGAGCCATTTCAGAATAAGGGGCCAGAGGAAATTTGTGGTTTTGCCAGAAAGCAGAGCCCTGGCCCCTGGTGTCCATTCCAGGTGTGTTTTGTAGTTCCTCCATCACACTGCTGGCACTGCTCTCCCACAGCAGCTGGTGAGCACAGGGAGGTGTCCCAGTGTCCCAGGCAGGGCAGGAGGGGCACAGGGTGATTGACTGTTTGTGGTTCCCTTTTCCCTGCAGGAGAACAGCCATTACACAGCCGTGGAGGATGCCAGGCTACAGTAACCAGGTACAGCTCCTGTGCTGCTGATGGAGCCAAAGCTCTCCTGCTGTGCCTCTTGGGCCTGGGGGGTTGCTGCTTCAGGAGAGGCTCTTTTCCACTGATCCTCTGTGTTTTACTAGCATGGAGCTTGGCTGCTCAGCTGGGTCGTGGCCAGCCCTTCACCCCCTTTCCTGAGTGACAAATCTCTGGGGTTCAAGGACAGTGCTGTAGCTCCCCCTTCTCTCCTTGCAGCTATGAGCAACAGTGTGAGGAAAGCACGAGGCTAAACCCTGTCCTGGCACGTTGAGCAAGACAAGCTGAATGGAAGTGCTGCTGTCATCTCTACCTGGCATTCAAAGGAGAAACATGGCCCAACATCCTCCATCCATCTGTAAAGCAAAGGCAAAGAAAACTCATCCTCCCAGCAGATCCCCACCACCCCTGCCATGGATTTGGAGCTCTGCAGCCAGCAGAGGAGGCAGGAGCCAGACCTGCAGAGCCCAGAGCACCACAGAGACCAGGAGAGCAGGTGTGTCCCCAGGGGAGCCAGAGGTGTTCTAGAGCTGCTTGCAGGAGAGCAGAGAGAACTCAGCCCAGCCCAGTAAAGACATTTTTCCTGTGCAAGGTGAGAGCCAGAGCATTTCCTAACTGAGGGGAAAGTGGTGTCTCAGTCTGGACAGTTTGTGTTCTTGTGCTGAAGATCCTGTTGAGTCAGAGGCTGTGGGGTGAGCTGTCCTCCAGCACGGCCACCTCCTGTCACCTCTTGTGCCCCATGAGCTGCTGTGTGTCATGGTCACTCCCAGTGGAAAGGAGTTGGTGCTGGAGCTGCTGCTGTGCTCTGGGAAGCTGCTTTGAGAGGGAAGGAGAGAGGAAGCTGCAGGAAAGCAAGTGATCCCAAGCAGGAGGGAGCAAGCAAACGTCACCCTCGGTGGTTTGGTGTCCTCATTCTCCACCGTGTCAGGGCTGAGCAAGCCTCTGCAGAGTGAGGGGGGAAAGGTGTGGATGAGACCCTTTCCTTGGACCAGCTGCTCCCTGGAAGGGATGTGGAGCACCCACCTGCAGCCTGGAGCCAGAGACATCAGCCCTTCCCTGCTGCCCAGGCAGGACACGGCCAGAGCCACTCCTGCTGCTGCCTGAGCTCCATCGCAGGGGCTGGGACAGGAGCACCCCAGCACCGTGCATGTGCCTGTGCCAGCACCTCCCCTGCCCCAGGGCCCTGCTGGGAGCACTGGGCTCCTCGGAGGCCCCTCTCCTCCTCCTTTCTCCTTCCTGGGCTCGTCCCGTTCTCCCGGGCTGGGCGGGACTGAAACTCACGCAGCACTTTATTCAGACCTGGTGTGTCCTGCCCGTCCCTTCCCCTCCAGAACACACACACACCCACACACACACACACAGAACACACACACACATCCACACAAACACACACCCACACCCACACACACATATCAGTGCTTGGAACCCAGAGCAGTGTCCACACCTTCCCCTGCCTGGCCAATCCCTCCCACACAACACCTGTGTGGTCCTGAGTGCTCCAACCTCATCCACAGCATCTCTTGGAAAGGTGAAAGGAAAACAGCTCCAGGGGTGACACTTGCCTGTCCCTGGTGCCACCCTGGAGCAGGCATGGCTCTTGAAGCACAAAGTTTTCTTTGCATTTCTCAGTTTGGGCTGCTCGAGGAGGGGTTGGAGCAGCGCCGTGCTTGCCCCGCCCTCGCCCGGTTCCTGTGCAAGGTCTGCACTGAGCTGTCCCCAGCTGTTCTCCAGGCCTGGAGAGATGAGCTGCAGCTTTGGCTGTGAGCTGACTGTGCTGCTGCTGGTTGGGAGAGAGGTGACCTTGTACATACAATCCTGTATAATAAAAGAAAGAAAGAAATCTAATTTGCCTCCCTTTTTTCTCCGTGCCCTACACACACACGTGTTCTGTTCCAGACATCGTTTCCAAGCCTCAGCTCTGCCCACAGGATTTACTGTCCCTTGCCCAAGGTATATCCCAGTGGGCTGAGCAGAACATCTGTGTTCACAGGGGTTCTGGGATTCTCCCCTGGAGACTTGGGAACTTCCCTGATGCAGGAGAGCAGGGGCCAAATCCAGGCCTTTAATCTCTGGACTTTGCACTGGTCCAGCTCATAACAGGCTGGAAAAATCTGGCTGCTTTGCCAGTTTGCACAAGCCAGCAGTGCTGAAATCTGCTCCTTAAGCGCAGTGTTGCTCTGGTTGGCACCAGAGTGGTGTCAGGAGGGAACAGTGACCAGTGGGAGAATTCCAGAATCCAAGAATGATTTGGGTTGGAAAGATGATCTCCTTAAAGATCCTGGGGACACCTTCCACTGGACCAGGTTTCTCCAAGGCCCGTCCAGCCTGGATGGGTTCTTTGTGGCTGAGCCACCATCCAGCCCTGGAGGGCAGAACTGCCTGAGTTCCTGTGAGTCTGAGGTGTTTGAACATCACCTGTGCATCCCTCCTGCCACCAGCTCACTGCTGATGAGGGAGAAAGCAGCAGCATCAGACTCATGGCTGGGTGTCTTTGTGGCTGGCAGGAGGAACAACACAAGAGGGGGAAAACCCAAAACCAAAGCAAGTCAAAGTGGCTGTAAAGGAGATGGAAATCAGCCCAACCTTCAGCGTGCTGAGCCACATTCCCAGCTCTGAGCTGCAGTGCCTCAGGAGCTGGGGCTGGGTCACTGCAGCTCAGCTTTAGAGCACAGACACCTCCCAGCAAACAGCTGCTGTGATTTTGCTCCTAATTTGGGAGGAGTGAGGGGCTTTGGGGCTCTCAGGAGCAGGGCAGCTCACTCTGCCCTTGGCTTGGTGTGGGGCCCCAAGGAGGTGAGTCCTGGGGTTTGGCTGTTCAGCCAGTCTGTCCCTGACCATGCAGAGAACCCAGGGGAGGGGGCAGCAGGGCTGGGGACACCCCCGAGCCCCTCATTCACCCTTGGGGCCATGAAGCAGCTGCAGAGCTCCCTGTGGCTGCACTGCCCCATCAGGAGGAAGGGGGCCAGGGGGGTCACCCTGCTCTGAGCTCTCTAAGGACATCCAGTCCAACTTCCCCAGCTCTGCCAAGGCCACCACTGCCCCGTGTCCCCAGGTGCACATCACCTCTTCTAAACCCTTCCACCACTGCCCTGGCAGCTGTGCCACTGCCCAACCACCCTTTCAATTACAAAATTTTCCATAATGCCCAACCTAAACCTCCCCTGGCACAACTGAGGCCCTTTCCTCTTGTCCTGTCCCTTGATATCTGGGAAGAGAGACCAGCCCCAGCCAAATCCCATAAAAGAGATTCTCTTAGCCCTACTGTTGCTGATGTATTTAAACCCCCATGTTTTACTGTCTTCTTTGGCAGTAGCCAGATTAAGTTCAAGTTGAGCTTTGACCCTTCTTATTTTCTCCCTGCCTAACCTCATGGCACCTTTGTAGTTGTTCTAAATTGCCTTCCTGCTCTTCCAAAAGTCAAAAGTTACTCTTTTCTCCTCATTTCCAGGCAGAAGTTCAGCCAAGCCAGTGTTGTTCCCCCTCTCATCTCTGGCACACAGGCACAGCCAGCTCCTGGCCCTTTGGGGTTGTCCTGCCTAACAGAGGGGTGGTCCTCCCCAGGGCCCTTTAAACACCATGACATAACAAGATGTCAGATCCCATTAGCTCTTGAATTGATCTGAAGGGTCCCACCCTATTTGCACCCACCCTCCTTTTCCATGGTCCAGTGTCCCCACTCCCTGTGAATTGTCCCTCCCCTGCAGGGCTGTGGGAAGATGAGGGTTGGGCCAGTCCATTCTCTCCAGAACAAGTCCACAGGCAACAATTAGTTCAACATCTGCATGTTGTGAAGAAAAGTGGCCAGATAAACTGAGCAGCTCAGTTGAACATACACAGTTGTCATGGTGTGAGCTGGGGGGAAAAAAAAAAAAAAAAAAAAAAAAAAAAAAAAAAAAAAAAAAAAAAAAAAAAGGAAGGTCCCATTCCCAAGTGTCCTGGACCTCACCTGGCTTCTCACTTGTGCTGCTGTTTGTTGCCATCCCATCAGTGGCAAAAGCAGCGTGGGCTTGGTTAGCAACAGCCTCAAAGTCTCAGTCCCTGCTGCCCTTGCCTGCTCCTCTGCAAAGGAAACTGGAATGTCTGAGGCTGCTGCCACACTTTGTGTTAAATTGGGATGGGTTAAATGGGATGGGTTGGGATGGGATGGGTTAAATGGGATCACAGATGTGCAGGAAGCTTCGGTGCTCTGGTTTCCCCGTGCTGGCCTGGACAGGCAGCAGAGCAAGGTTCCTCCAGTCCCAGCTGCTCCTTCCATTGCTTCTGGACATGGACAAAAAATCACTGGGGCCAAAATACCTGCAGTCAAATTCAGTCTGAGTCAGGAGATGCAACAAAACTCCCACTGGCTTTTATAACTCCCATTAACTTTGATGAGCATCACATTTCTAGGCTGTGCAGCACTTTGAGAACATTTCAGTTACTGCAGCTGTAACAGGACTGTCCCTTGGGGAATTTGTGAGAGCCAGTTCTGGGTCTGTCACAGTGCTCATATCCCGCCTGCTTTGTCTTCTTGCTCCCTGCAGGAGGTTCAGTTCCCTCTTCTCAATTAAGTTTTGCATGTGGAGATGTGGTCAGGAACCCCACAGGCTCCTGGTCCATCCTCTGGCAGGAAAACACCCCCAAGCCTTGCATGGGGACAGTGATGCCAAGAGGACTCAGCCACACTGGCAGTGCCTGTCCTGCTGTCCTGGTGTGAAGGACAGGTGTCTGCCAATAATGGAGAATATAAAACCCCTTCCTCCAAATTATTACTATAATCTTGGAATTAAGGGGCTCTCAGGCAAAGATATGGGAATTAGGAATAACAGTTCTTGACTAGGAAAATTAAAATAGAAATGCACAGCTCCTTCAGAAGAACAGAGAAAGCAACCACTCTTCCCTCTCTTGTCCCAGGGTGTCAGGGAGGGTGAGGACAAGGCAGCAAAGAAAAATGTTTTAAGCTTCATTTCAGATGAACTCTTATTTCTCAGATCTTATATTTTCCCAGTCTTGGTGGGAAAAAGGCAGTTTTGGTGCTGAACAAAAACAGCACAAGGCCTGCAGCAGGTTCTGAGGGCCATGAACAGAACAGAGACATTTCAGTCCACTAAACAAAAAATGTAACTGAAAATTTATTATTTATTTGCCTTCTGTGCCTTATTTTCAAAATGACCCACATGTAATAAAGCACCTGGCACTGGTGACAATCAGGGTACAAACTGCTTTGCCATCAGTCCCACAGTCCTGCTCCCCTCCAGTGCAGTGTCTCACCCTGAAGAAAGAAATGCACCAAACTCATGGGATAATTACCCCAAGCAGGGCTGGGGGAAGAAACAATGGGTTTTAAAAGGGATTTGCTTTCCTACAGAATGTAGAATGAAGAATGTTAGAGAGATGCAATGGGCTCAAGAGGGAGGGAGGGATGCAGGTACCACCAAATCTGTGGGTACTGGGCAGAAAAATTCTTCCCAACACAGAGGTGAAGTGGTGACTGCTCTATTCCAGAATTCTGCAGGTGTCTGCAACGTGCAGAGGAAAAAGGATGAACAGCAAGCTCAGGAAGCAAGGAATGAGCCTGTCCTTAAAAACTAAAGACTGGCTGAATGATCTTTGATGGCACTGCCCTGTCTTCATCACTGAAATAGGTAAAATAATGAAAGAGCTAAAATAATGATTAAAAAAAGTTAAAATAATGAAAGAGCTGCAAACACCAAACTTCTTAGCCCAGGGACTGAAGCCAGGTAAGGTCCCTTCAAAGCAAAGGCTTGTCCAGGTGAGATAATGTGTGTTAAGGATCAGCACCAGGCCCTGAATTTTAGTTGGAAGATATTGCCATGAAACATCTTCCCAAAAGTCTTTTTCCTCTTCCTGTCACAAGATCATTTAAGCAACTGGTCAGAGCAACCTTTCTGCTCCCTCAGCTCCCTGCATTGGAGGGAAAGGACACATGGAATTGTGTTCCTTTCTCTGCCATGGGATTTGGCTGTTCACACAAAATCCTTTCAGCTATTAACCCAAACTGGAGCCACTTGAGCATTCCCAAGGTGGACAAGCCCCTGGAACCAGAGCAGGCTGTGAAATGCTAAATGTCCCTCCAGAGAGCAGAATGAGGGGCAGAGCCAGGCAGCTCCAGCCCAGCCCTGGCTGCTCCCATGGAATCTGGGAAATCCAACCCTCTGCAGCCTCCAGCTGGCACTGCTGCAAAACAAGGAAAGGTTTTCACCAGGACAGGCTTGTCCTGATCCCCCTGTGACCTGGGTCCTCTGCTACTCTGCCATCAAGGCAGTGTCCTTCACTACAGCAGGAACAGCCCAGAAAATGCAGTTATTCTTTTAGGAGCTGGAGAGGCTTTGCTCTCCAGACTGAACCTGAACTGCTAAATTCTTGTGCAGCTCCTGCTTTCTGTTCAACATCTGCCTTCATATCCTTCCCACAGCCTGGCCTCTCACCTTCTTGGATACTATTCCAGTAATCTGGAATAAACCTCTAGGGGAAAACAGCACAGGGCAGAACAGAGAAGTGGAGAAAAGTTATGTAGAAGATGAACAGATACATTCTAATGATTTTCAGCTGTCAGCATCACACTCAACTTCCCATTTTCTTGATTTTTAGGAACTTGCTGCTGTTTCTATTCCTGTATTTCCCTCCCTCCCCCAGCCACCACCACAGGTCCTTTCACCTGATTAAAGCTGAACACCCCTGCAGCTTTTGACAAACCCTGTCCTGGTGGCAGCAGCTTTGAAAATCTGCTTTTTTCCTCTCCTTGCTGACAACCCCAGGTGCCCCAGTCTCCCTGAGGAGCTGCCCCAAACCAGGGATCTCAGGGTGTGGGGGCCATACCTGGAGGATGCTGCACAATGTCAGTCCTGGGACCAAGCAGAAACTCCCAGCTCTCCATGGAGCCATTTCAGAAATGCTCCTCCTTTACACCAGCTGTGGTTACAAAAAATGAAAAAATTCTTGCTCTGGCCAGAAACTCCCAGCCATGGAGTTTATTCTCAGATATTCATAGTAGCCACCAGTGATTTCAGAACAGAAGCACACAAGCCCCAGGGCAGCTGTTCCCACTGGATTTGTGCTCAGTTAGGGAATGGGATGCTTCCATTTCCCTGGTTACTTCAGGGGTATGAGCAAGGTCCTCAATTCTTGGAGCTGCAACCACCTGAGAGTGGAGATAAAAGCATATTGTGGCAGAAGTGGGGATAAAGAAATTATTCTTCCAAGACATCAGTAAACCTCAGGCTGACTGACCAGAACAATTGTTTGTTCTCCCAGCACTTCCAAGGACAAGTCTTAGATGATTTTCTCTTCTGTTCTGGGCTGGAAGATGTTTCACCTGGGAAAGGAACAGCCCTGCATGGCTCAGATTACCTGGATCAGGTGCAGAACTGGGCAAGGCAAATCCATGGACAGGAGTAGCCCAGCTGTTGGTCACACAGGGACATTCAGTACCTAAAATCTGGTTCCCACATCTACACACAGCCAATTTTCAGCTCAGAAAGAAAAAAACATGGACAAAGCCAGCTCTGCCTCCAAGAAGGAATCTGCACACAGACCAGGGCAACCACAGCCACCCCTCCTCTGTTAAGAACTCCATTCCTAAGCTGCTTTCTCACAGCAGCTCAAGTAAAACTTTTGCCTCTGAAGTGCAGTTGTATTTAAACCCACATCAGCCTCACAAGCAGCATGAGGCATTTGTGTTCATACAACATTATTTGAATGCAGTCTGGAAGTTTTTCCTGAAAAGAATAAACCCCAGCTGCTATCTGCTCTCAGAGTGACTTTTCCTGCATTAGTGAGGTCATTGCACAGCAGGATCTGAGCCTGCAGCTCATGCTGCACTCCAGTATCAGTCATTAAAAAACTTCAGGGTTTCATGCACAGACTCAAAGCACATCTACAGAATACACCTATGAAACTCTCCTGCAAGCCAGAGCTCACAGCTGAGAGGCTGGAACAATGAGTTATTCCTTTATTAACTCGGATCTTTGTGATCCAATTTCACTAAATCAAACTTTTCTTTATAGCACTGAAATAGAGCACCAGCTCAAGGCCCCAGTGTATTTTTTGAAGTATGTTAAAGGTATTTGATCCAGGGAAAAACAAGCATTTAAAAACAAGTATCTTTGCTCTTCAGCTATTTCAGGGTGTCCCACCAGCAAATCACCAAAACAAAAAAGCAACTAATACTTCTCCAAGGTTTTACTCCCAACAGGAGACTCTTAGCTAGAGGAAGAAACAAGAATACAACAATAATGTTACAAGAGGCACTGATCCTGGCTTTATTCACTTTAAGATACATCCAACATTGTTATAGCTCACTTGAAATTCAAAATGCTTTCAAGAAACCAACCATAAAACCTTGATTTTTCACCTTACAGCACTGTCAATTTTCAAATAGCAAGTGAGTGACTCCCCAGCAATACTGTGCTCTGTGTTAACATACAAAGGTTAAAACTTAGTAGAAACCCTTCAAGTTGTGGTGTTTGCTGTATTGCCTTCAGAAGGACCAGCTCCCCTGGGAGGAGGCTGCTCCCCTGACCTGCAGGGGTGGCTGTCCAGGGCCCTGAGCTGCTGCACCTTTCCCTCCCCCCAGGACATTTTGGCAATCAAGTGACAACTGTCCCCACTTCTGCAACCCCGGGGGGACCTTCACTCCCTCTCTGCATCTCTGTATCCCCAGCTGGAACAATTCTACACAGAACCCAGCGAGGACAGCACTGGGTGGCCCTCAGGTCACTGCCAATGCCAGCTGAGGAAAGGCATGGGAAGATCCTGAAGCAGAAAGTGTTAATTTGGAACCCAAATTACTTGGCAGTATCTCCTGCAAATTCAAGATTTATAGAAGACTGTGTTGCAGCCACCATACAATGACACTTAGACCTACTATTTTTTTTATTTTTTGCTGCATTTAGATTCTTTTTAAAGTGATGAAGAGTGCAAGACTTCAGAAATATAAAGGTTTCTCTATTAGAAATTGCAAAATTTAGTATTATGACACTATGAAAACTTACAGTACAGTTTATTGATTCTATGTTAAGATTCAGCACCAATCTGGTGTCTGAACTCTCTCAGAGCTATTTTTGCCTAATTAAGCAGTACCAGCATGTGCTGACCCCCCTGTCTGTGCACAAGCAGGAGCAGGGCACAGGTTGGCCTGTCAGCCCTGGGACTCTGTTTCATGACAGCATAACTAAAATAAGCCTGTTATGTAAAAGCCAAATAACCTTTATCTAAAAAACTTCATTCTGGGTCTTGGACATAGCTCATGACATGATCTGCAGAACAACACACCAACCATTCCCACCAGTGTTTGAAGAAGAAACTGAAGGAAAAACCCAAATCCAAGACACTCACTGTTATAGTATCTTTAATTTATCTCGTGTTTTACAGAAGTCTGAACGGATTAAAAAGCACCTCCTTTCCCACCACGCTCCTTACAGTTGGTAAAATATATTCAATGAGCAAATGCACGTGAACAGCTTGAGGATCTGCATCTTGCAAGGATTTCACAGACCAATCAATCAAGAAGCCAAATCTCTTGTGGTTTTTACAACCTGGCTTTAATACAACGGTACAACCGGCTGGGATTGCAAAGCTGTCCAGTCCCATGTCCCCAGGAGAGCTGCAGGTGCAGCCTAGTTGGCCTTGGCACGGAGCTGGGCTCTCTTGCCAGTGACGGCCTGGAAGCCGGTTTTGATGCTGGCCACGGAGCAGCGCGAGTGGCAGGTCTCGCACTGCAGGAAGTAGAGGCGCGTGTCCTTCTGCAGGATGGTGTCGGGGGAGCGGCACGTGTGGCACGTCACGTACTCCTCTGCAGGAACAAGGGGCATGCAGCTTACAGCAACGCACACCAGCTCCGAGGGGCTGACTGAAAATCTAAACATCGCCCCCGGCTAAGGGAGAGGAGCTTTTGTGTGGTTGTGGCCATCACAGGCCCAGGGGGAATCTTAAAGGATTTCTCCAGTCTGGCTTTCTCAGGCTCAGCTAGGATTTTTCTCTTTCTCTACTGTAAACATGAGAGAAAGAATCACAACAGAAGATAAGCACCTGCTGGACCTGTGAGAAGCCTGGGACAAGAGGTGTCTCCTTCTCTGACCAATGAACTGTCTGTATTTTGTTTTTCACCAATGTCTTATTTAAGGCAATGGCTTCCTTCTTGTTCTTTCTTACACCATGCAAGACAGTGCCAGGTTACTGTGTCCTTTCACTGCTCCTTAACCCCATACATAGTAACTGTGGTACTCTGCACTGACACTGGTGTGAAGTTAGTAACCAGTACAGACTTCCACTGGTGTGCCCTGGCAGCATTGCCAGGTGTCAGCAGCTCTGCCACTGACACAGCACTAAAGCAGGATTTGTGACACATCATCTGACTCCTCTCACCAGCTGTGGCACACAAACACTGCATCTGTCAATTCATGGGTACAACAGACTGCAAAATTAACAATTACTGCTGTTTTCCACAGTCCTCATCAAAGCCAAGATATGAAGCTCACATGAAAACAAGCAGTTTTTAAATGCTCTGCTTTCCTTGGCATGTTTTAGCGCAGGACAGAGTACAGCCCATGGTCTAACCACAGCAGAACCACCTGCATTTACACCATTCCATGACACAGGAAAGCTGTGTCTCCTCAGCCTCCTCCATGGTGGGCACACACCTGGGCCATGCATGGGCAGCACACGGGGCCTGAGAGAAATCTGCAGTGGGAAAGGGAGTTCTACTTACTGATATATCTTCTCAAGACATTTTCTATCTGTTTTTGCTGGAATCTTCCTTTGATTACCAGTTGGTTGTTACCATCTATTGAACCACTATTTGAAAAGAAAAAATTAATTATTTGATTTGCAGGTGTGAAGCATTACAACAAATCAGAAACATGAAGCAAGGTAAGGATGTGTTCTTCAAGAAGAGCACAGCCACAATTGTATTGTAGGGGAGTAAAATGCAAAATTCTGAGGTACTTAAAGCTGCTTCCTACAGGGAGTTTTGCCTAGGCACAACCCTCACCTGCCTGTCTCAGGGGAGTGAACAAGACCATTCCCTTGGAGTTTCCCTCTGCACCTCCTCACTAAAATGTTCTCTCCTCAATCACCCAGCACAGCACTGAAGTGCAGGGAACAAAAGCCTCATTTTCCAGCACATCTATACAGATCTAACCCCAAAAATGTTATATTTAACCAATATCAACCCTAAGCACACACACAGCCCAGCAGCCTTACCTTGTACCCAATTCTGCCAACAAAAACGCCAGGAGATGTTTTGGCTGACGATGTAATCTAAAAATAAAGTAAGGAAATGTTTAATCTTCCCCCTTCAGAGAAATTTGTATTTATACAGGCAGGGTAAATCCAACTTAGTTTCGAAGGGAGCAGTGCCAGGGGTCTGCACCAAAGAGCACACACACAATTAATGAGGACACAAGAAACATGAACAGTCCACACAAAAAAAACCTCCCACTATCCCCAACTCAAAATTACAGCAACTAGTGAAAAGAAGTTTTCCATTAAAGATTTTTCATTCTTAGTGTCCTATCCCCCTAAAAAAACATGAAAAGCTCCCCTTAGTGCACAACCCAGATCCTCAGCAAGGTTTCACCAGGCCTGTTTTCTGGCACACTTGTGATACCCATCAGATCTGCATTCCCAGGAGTGCTCACAAAGCACAGAGCTGCCTTCACAAAGCATAACTGAGACATAAATATCCCTGAAGGAAACAGTGGGAAAACTCTACTGGAGTCCAAATCATTTAGCAAGAGAACAGTATTTGTAGCCAGCTCAAATCAGAACTTTTCCCACCCTTCTCCTCAAGGCTTGCACACAAATGTCACTGGTGACCCAACTTGATAGAAGCCAATGAACTCTGCAAGTTTCAGCCCATGTACCATTTTTGTAATTTAAATATAAAATTAGAAATTATCTCAATAAATCATGTTCAGAAATATCTTCTCACAGAGAAATGTAACGAGCCCTCTGACTGAAATAGCTTCCACTCCTGGTTTGCCACAGTCACTTGCCAGAAAACTCTGCCTTCAACACAGGAGCACAGAGCAGTCTGCTATTCCTGGGAAATCCAAAGGGGAACTTACAATTTGCAGATATCTGTGAAGTTGACAAAAGATGTTTTCTTGGTCCCTACTCTGACAACCTGCGGGGGCTTCATGACAAATTTCCGCTTCTCTCCAGCCACCATGTCCGGGTTCTTCTCCCTCATGATGTTAAAAACTCTATTGAGCAGCTGCAAAAGAAGGGATTCACATCCACCTCAGCATTTCCCACTCCTCAAAGTACCTCACCTCCAAAAGGCACCTGAAACAGCCTTCACAGTGAGTATCAGACTACCTCTGCCTAAGAGCATTTCCCCACCTGCCTCAGAACACTCTTAAAACGTTCTGAGAAATTCAAAATCCCAACACAGGGTTTGTTCTGCCCATGGCAGAGGTGTCTGAACTACAACCAATGTGAAAATTACTGTGATAGAAGACATGCCTTGTTAGCTTCTGCTCAAGAGCTTCTGACTACAAGCCCTTGACTTTGAAGTTAGAAATAGGAAATATGAGCATAAGGCTCTACTGATGCAGATGAACATGGAAAATATGTTTTAAAAGTCTCTGGAACATTACCTCATCATATGTGTAGTCCCTTTCTGAGCCTGCCCACGCAGGTCCTGACTGAAGACTAAAAGAAATTCCATCATCTTTTTTGCTATCTTCATCTTCAAATGCTGTAAAGAAAGTTTTTGAGGATTCATTAAGAAACACTCTTTAAACTCATGCTTATATGATTTCTAAAAGGTACACAGGAGAAAATTCCACTAAGATGTAGACTCAAGTCTTCTCTGTCAACAAGAGACACCAGCACTCATGGGAAATTAACAGTGCTTTTACAGAACATTTCACTGATACATTTTGGAACAAAAAAGGCATTTGAACAGAACTTATTCACATGCAAGGTGGACTAGATTTCACTTTCAACATCTCACAGAGTTAGGTTATACTTCTACCTTCATCCTTCTCCATTATCTCATCTTCATCTGGAAACTTCACGTTCTTCTTTTTCTTCTTTTTATTGCCCAGCATAATATCAAGGTCATCTTCAGGTTCCACTGTCTCTGGCACATCCCCTTCAATTTTCAATTCCTGCAAAGAAGTAAGACTGTAGTTCATCCAGTGTTAGCATCAGAACTCACACCAGCTGCACACTACAGAGGTGAATACTGGTGACATCCAACAGCCCTAAAACCCAACAGGTAAGAATGGAATTCCAGCATGTTCAAGAGAGCCCTGTATCCTGCACTACTGCCATGAGCAGGGCCAGATTTGCACCTTCTGGTTTAACTTCTGGCTAGCCAGGATCAAGGTCAGGCTGCTCTTAAAGGCAGCAGCCATCTGAGGACAGGAGGGAGCAAAACACCCCTCATGGTGGCAGTCAGGGAAAGCAAAGCTGTGCTAATCTCATTTGTTATCACAATTCTGCACACTGAAAGAACACAGAGCAAGTATTTTGTCTTCTGAGCCAGATCAGAGGAACATTTTCTTCCCCAAAAGGCAGAATCTAAAGAGAAGGTTTATGTACAACATAACATTTCTCTGTCCTCCTGCTCTCTGGGCTTGCCAGTTACACTGACATGTGATACAAAAACACTACTTGGAATAAAACTTGAGAAGAGTAAAAATATCTTGTACACCTTCTGGAACACAGCACAGTAGCCAATCCTTTCTAAAGAAAACACAGAGTGAAAACAGATTTCTTGGCAGATATGTGCACTTTATTTGAAGTGCTGGCCTTTAGAGGACTGTTCTGTGTGTGTCTTCTGACAACCAGCTCCCTCTCTAACCCCAAAAGACAATTAACCTTGAGATTAATCAGCCCTCCCTACACACTGGTGAATTATTTGCTCTTTGTGCAGAGCAGGCAGGTTTTTCCACTTCTGGACAAAAAGCCCAGGCAGGAGCAACATGTTCATAAAAAAGACACAAAGTTTAGTTATGAACTGCACCAAGACACAATGACAGACTTGAGACAACTCCTGCATTGCCAATCTCAAGAAAATGGAAGCAAGAGAGTTTTCAGCCACAGTCATGTAAACAAACCTTTACACCTTCTTCTGCTTCATCTATATCAAATATCTTTTTTGTTTTTTTCTTCTTTTTCTTTTGATTGAAGAAGTTTAAGTCATCCAAGTCATCTGTTGTATCTAAAAAACAAAAACAAAGGATTGCCTAAAGAAGTGTAACTGTAGAAACATGAAGGTTTCCAACTTACATCCAAGTCTTTAAAACATTACAGTAAGACATGAGCAACTATCTGTAACATCTGTGGTTATTCTCCAGGTTTGAAGAGATCATTCCCCTCTGCCCCCAAATACTATTTCAGTTTCTGCATCTTCTAATTGTGTCTTTTGATTCTTTCTGCTGTACAAGATAAATTAGTCACTTTTGTCATCCAAGATGCTTGGACAAAAAATGAGAAGTGCAGGAGGAAGTTTCCTTGGTCTGCAGCAGGAGCCAATTTTATCAACAAACTGGATTTAAATTAATGGAATTCTCTGAATTAGGCAATCTTGAAATGACATTGGCCTCAATTTAAAAAGCAAGGTTTTATCACAATCACACACTTCCTGAAAGATTCCAAAGATCACTCTGGTTATCACACTCAGAATTGTACAAAAAATTGTACAAGAAACTCCTTTAACCATGTTTCTGTTATTCACACTACTGCTTAATTGGTCAAATGAAAAAGAGCCATAATTGTGGAATTACTGCAACAACTGCAGGTGGAAGATTTAAAACTTCACAACATTTCAAAGAGTCTCTTTTCAGAGACTTACACAAAGGACTGCCTGAGTCAGAAAACTGGAAATGACTGAAGCCCCTGGCAGCTTGGTGATGTCTGTGAACGTGGTTCCAAGCAGGAGGGCAATCTGCCCTCCAAACAGGCAGCAGAGATTACTCACAAATCTCTGAACAAACCAAGGCTCTGGCACTATATTCTGGGATGCCAAATTCTGGAAACTGGGCTTGTGGTCCCAAAACAGCACCTTTGAGAGTTTATCTGCGTGGATTCACTTTACCTTTCTTCCTGCTGTCTTCTTCATCTGCTTCAACATCTTTGTCTTCTGTTGGCTCTGGTTCAACTTCCTTTGTTTCTGATTGCTGAGTCTCTTCTGCTTGTGGGTCTCCTCCTCCTCCTTCCTCATCCAGCATGAAGGGCTTCTTCTTTTTCTTCTTCTTCTTGCTCATAGTAGGATCGAAAATCATCTGTAAAAGTCAACAGCTCCTTAGCAGCTCAATAATCACCCCCCATTTATTATTTGTAACACTTTTCCCAAACTGCTCCTCACCTTCAAACTCAACTGTGTCAATTACAAGGGAAAACTGAGAGTTCACAGCATCTGCTACTTTTCCTGTACCCCAAGTCTCCTGTCACCTACTTATTAGTGCAGCTGAAAATCCCTTAAAGCTGTGACTCTCTGACACACTGGCTACCATCTCTATTTTATGACCATTATGGACTCCAATTTTGCAGTAATACAGCACCACTCAACACAGAAGAGAATTTAACCAAAGCACATAGTCTGATCACATATCACTTCCACTTGTGAGACACATTAATTCCCAGATTTATTCAAAGCAGGATTTGCCAATAACTCTCTTGACAAGAACACTCTGGATGAGGAGGAAACCTAGAAGGGGCTGGTGTTACAGCAAGACCTGCATCAGCTCTGAACACTGTGAAATGGCAAAGGTCTCATCCTCCTCCCACCCCAGAGTGAGAAACTGAACTTCAGACACCGGGTGATTAAAAGCTGTTAATGAGCTCTCTAGCCAGCAAAGCAGCTTAATTCACCTTGTCTGGCTGTGAAGAAGGCACTAACCCAAGACTCACTTTTAACCTATTCACCATCTGCAGACCTGAGGGATTTTTTCCAACACACTGAAACCTTTTGTTTCACTTCAGACACAAGCTGACATCCCAGCTGTTGGTCAGTTTGTTACACACATCTGCCTGGACTGTCACACCATGGTATATATTGAATACAACCACTTTAGCACTTTCTCCAATGTTCCTTATCCAGTAATGGAAAAATGTTCTCACAGAGCTGTACTTCACCATCATGAACACCCTCACACAGGAAAGAGCCAGCACTTCACCAAGGAGCAGCTCTCCAACTTCTTGCCCAGCTACCCCCTGAAGTCTGGTGGTTTCCCTCTCCCCACAACACCACCTTTCCTTGCACTTCTCATTCTCCTACCCACGCTGTCCTTGTGACATTCTTCCCATTTTCTGAAACATACCTGTCTCATACAGGCTCTACTGCTCATATGGGTGTCAGAAGCACAACATCCCCAAAGCCTGCACACTTATGTTCCACGGAGGCTTTCAAATGCTGAAGTGGGTCTTTAGCTGCACAAACTGTGCTGGAATGATCTTCAAAAGAGTTCTGACACCACTATCTAGGGAAGCAGTAGGGAATCATGCTGCTGTAATGCACAGAAATCACAGCATGTCCAACTGGTTCCACGTCTGCTTCCTGCTGGAGCTGCCCAGGCTGCTGGGACAGCAGGAGAGCTGCCTGCATGGCACAGTGCACAGCCTCAGGATCAAGCACAAGTGCCTGACTCATCTCCATGAAGATGCTCTGCAAGACTCTGAAGGGGCTTTTATTGTCTCATGTGATACAAACCCAGGATCATGCCTTGATCAGATGTAACAGTTTCTAAGAAGGAACCAGCCCACCCATCCCAAATCACTCTTTCTGTGAAGGAAAAGACATCTGAACCTCCATAAAGGATCTCTTGTGTCTGCAGCCTAAACACATTGAACTGAGCACACCAAGTCAGCTCCTGGATGCAGGAGATCAGTTTTTAGCATTAAACCCAGATGGCCTTGAGCAGGGCAAGCCAGGCTTCTGCACACCCAGCACAAGTCACACTCCACAATCTGAGGAGGAGGAGGCCTAAGCCTGAAATATTTTGTTCACCAAGGGCTTCAACAAGCACTCATCAGGAATCTTAGGTCACATTTGCTTTAACAAGTCATGACATAAATGAATCAGCCTGATAACCCAGCTGGTCGTGTTCTGGCTTTCAGGTAGGCATTTCCAAACTTTCTTTACTCCTTTTCTCTGCTCAGCACATTGGCTTAGTCTGAACGTTATGATACCATTTAGTGCTGACAAACTACAAAGTTGCAGTTTTTTTACTGAAGGAACCTAAGCCCCCAGCACAAACAAAAGAAAAGAAAAGAAAAGAATTATGTGTGAAAAGAATTATAAATTCCCATCCTGCTCCTGCTTTCAGAGCCAAATTCCCATATAGGGTTTTCTCCTCTGCAGCCTTCATGGCTCCTTCTCACAGCCATCTCCATACACCTGCTCCTTACTCCAAGTGCTTACACAGACAAAATCCCAATTTACAAAAAATTAGCAACTGAACAAACAGAGGGGGGAAACAGAATCAAAGTTTCGTAGGCCAAATGCAACTCAAGATTGAAGCCAGTGATCCCCTGAACTGCTGTGGCAGGGATTCCAAGAGAAGGCACAAATAAATTCCATCTCCCTAGTCTGAATAAACACAGGCATATCTAAGAAGCAGACATCACCCCTGCCCTGATCAAGTCTCTTCAGGATGTCCTTACACTTATGTCTAGGGCAAGGGGCAAAATCACTAACACCAAGCAGGACTTCAATTTTCTGGCTGCTCAAAACACAATACACTCTAATATTATGGCCTGAAGCTTCACAAAACTGCAGGACTCAAAGAACTTTTAGCTCTCCAGTGGGATTATGTACTTTGTAGGATTTTTAATAAACAGAACAGACATTAACAGACCACTTCCCCCCACAGACTGGGCCTGTGCTGCCCCTGCTGTGCTCCAGCTCTGAGGGATGTTCCTGTGTTTCATTCACACAGTGCTCTGAAAACTTTAAGCCACAGCTCAACACAATGAAGTTCTTACCATCTGTCCCAGTTTCCAGTGTTAATTTGCCTTCAAGTGTCTTCACCCTCCTCGACTTCATAGGCTTTAAAAACTTTTACCAACTTAACACCAATACCAAAGTACTTGGCTCCCAGCAAGCAGAGACACAGAAGTTCTGGAAAGCATCTGCACTCACTGCACAAGAGCCTGAGGAGCAGTGCCAGCTCAGCTGTGCTATCTGCCACCATCTTTATTCTCTGTCACATAAAGTAGCCCAGAGTGGAACTTCACTATGGATCCCAGGAATCACCTCAAATTAATCCACTATGCAAGAAATCCCATTTTACTGATACAAACTAAATTCAAGCCATGAACTGCTCCATGGCCTTGTGATCACCTGAGTCAGACAGCACCTGATGCTGACATTCCTGAGTGCAGAAAACACCCCAGACATGAGACCTGCAGCTCCCACGACACATTTAGGCACAAAAATGCAACGCATTCATTCTAGATGTTAAAGCAGCTGAGTAAGCCAGTCATAGCTACCACTAAAATAAGTTGTAATTATACCAGTTCTCCTCTATGACGTAGGACAAGCCTGTCTCCGAGGCTTGAGTGATCACTTTGAAGGAAACAAGCCACACAGGTATTTTAAATAACACCAGAGAGAAGACACAAGGCCAGAAGCAGCCATCTCCTAGATCCGGCCAGAGCAGCTTCCCACGGGAAAGTTTCCTTTTCCCCATGAGAGCAATGGAAATGAGAGCAGTAAAGCTGCAAACACAGGGCACTTACAATAACTGAAAAATTTCTCAGACAAGGATGTATCAATTTCCCTGGTACTGTGCCTAGGCAAACACCACCAGATCCGGAAAAGGTGAAGTTATAATTTGTTCAGATGTTGCTATTAGGCTCTCAAGGTTAAAAGCCGAGCTATTAAAGCTCCAGAAGACGAGCAGTAACTGCCTGAACGCTGCGTTTCGCTGGAGAGCGCGGAACACGATGGAGGAGCGGTGGCGGTGCCATCTGCCTCCCTCTCCGGCTTCTCTGTGCCGGGTGGGCTGCCGGCAGCTCCAGGAAAGCTCCAGGCGAGCTCCAGGCCTCCCCCGGACTGCGGGCCCAGCACACACCCGCGGGCCCGCCGGGTCCGGCCTGCGCCCCTCGCCCGCCACAGCCCCGGCCCCGCGCAGGGCGGAGGCCGCGCTCGCCGCAGGCCTCAGGCCCGGCGCCCACATGGCGGCGGCCCCGGCGCGGCGCGGCCCCCGGGCTCGGCACTCCCGCGTGTGGCGGCGGCGGCGGCCGGCGGGTCTCACCTCGTCGCCGGACATGTCTGCGGCGGGGCCGCGGGCCGCGGTCAGGGTCGCTCGGTGCCGCGGGGTCAGTCCGTGCTCGGCTCTTGCATCAGCGCCGCGCGCCCGCCCCGCCCCGCGCCTGCGCGCGCCCGCCCCGCCGCCTCGCGCGACGTGCGGCGTTCCCGCGCTGCGCACGCGCCGGGCGGCGGCGGGAGCGCTGAGGGGCGGAGCGGAGCGGAGCTGGTGCCGCCGCTTTGGCACCCCTTTGGCACCCCTTTGGCACCCCTTTGGCACCCCTTTGGCATCCCTTTGGCATCCCTTTGGCCCCTTTGGCACCCCTTTGGCACGGCCCCGGGAGCCCGGCACGGACCGGGCTACAGGGAGTTTGGGACCACGGTGCAGCGTCTGGTCTAAACTCCCAGCTCCGGCAGGGCACATCGCACGGGGTTGCGTCCAGACCCTCCTAGTGAGGGAGACTCCACACCCTCCCTGGGCAGCCTGTTCAGTCCTCGGTCTCTGCACAGGAAAGAATTTCTTCCTCCTGCCCACCTGGAACTTCCTGGCCGTCAGTCTCTGCCCGTTGCTCTGGTGCCATTGCTGGGCCTGGAGCAGAGCCTGGGCCCTGCTCTGCCCCTCCCTGCAAAGAGAGAGCTTGTAGAAACACACAGAATGAAAGATTTCTTCTACTTTTCTTTCTTATTTTATTGAAGGGCAACAGTTGTGACAATAAGGAAGAGGCCTATGGGACAGAAGATCAAATAGAATTTTAACTTCAGTAACTAAAGCTCAGGTCCTTACAGCTCAGAATCTGAGTGCAATACAAATATTGTGCAGTTACCAAAGTTACAGGGATGAGCAGTCACAGTCTGGGAGGAATAAACTTCAACTGCAATCTTGAATTTGTGGGGATGGCACACTGGAAATCCCAATCATGGGAAACACCCTTGTGGAGGTTGTGTGTTTTTAAGTATCACCCAGCCCTCCAAACAAATTTCTCATGGATTTGCCTGGCTGAATTCTGAGCTGTGCTCTTGGGCTCGCTGGGATGCTGAAGCCAGATTGTGCCAAGGTGCTAAAACCTGAAGACATCACATCTGTTTGAAGTGGCCATTACATACCTAAACTGGAATCACACATGGCTCATCCCAGCCTGGGGAAGAGAAGGGTCCAGGGAGACCTTGGAGCCCCTTCCAGTACCTAAAGAGGCTTCAAGAGAGCTGGAGAGGGACTTGGGAGTGACAGGACAAGGAGCAATGGCTTCCCATTGCCAGAGGGCAGGGTTAGATGTGATATTGGGAAAGAACCAGTGGTGAGGCCCTGGCACGGATTGCCCACAGAAGCTGCGGCTGCCACATCCCTGGAAGTGTCCCAAGGCCAGCTTGGATGGAGCTTGGAGCAGGAACAGTGGAAGGTGTCCCTGGCAAGGAATAGAACGAGATGGGCTTTAAGGTTCCTTCCCATTCAAACCACCCTGGAATTCTGTGATTCCTGTGGGTCGTGAGTGGGAAGAGCCGTGGGCACAGCAGTCATCCCAGAGGGGCGGGTGCTGCAGCTCTGAGCGCTCCCAATCGCAGGGATCCATGAGGGGATCCTGAGGGAAACCATGAGGGGATCCATGAGGGGATCCATGAGGGCATCCTGAGGGAAACCATGAGGGGATCCACAAGGGGATCCATGAGGGGATCCACAAGGGGATCCATGAGGGCATCTACAAGGGGATCCTGAGGGGATCCATGAGGGAATCCACTAGGGAATCCATGAGGGCATCCATGAGGGGATCCACAAGGGGTCCATGAGGGGATCCATTAGGGAATCCACGAGGGGATCCACAAGGGGATCCATGAGAGGATCCATGAGGGAAGGCCGCGCCCGCCGTCGCCGCCAGAGGGCGCCCGCGCTCAGCAGCTCGGGCCCGCTGTGGCGGGAGCGGGGCCGGGCGGGACACCGGGCTCCGGGATTCCCTCCGCCATTCCCGGCACAGCGCCCCGCCCTGCCCAGCACGGGCACCGGGCTCCGGGATTCCCTCCGCCATTCCCGGCACAGCGCCCCGCCCTGCCCAGCACGGGCACCGGGCTCCGGGATTCCCTCCGCCATTCCCGGCACAGCGCCCCGCCCTGCCCAGCACGGGCACCGGGCTCCGGGATTCCCTCCGCCATTCCCGGCACAGCGCCCCGCCCTGCCCAGCACGGGCACCGGGCTCCGGGATTCCCTCCGCCATTCCCGGGACAGAGCCTCGTCCTGCCCAGCACCGGGATCCGGGATTCCCTCCGCCATTCCCGGGACAGAGCCTCGTCCTGCCCAGCACCGGGATCCGGGATTCCCTCCACCATTCCCGGGACAGAGCCTCGTCCTGCCCAGCACCGGGGTCCGGGATTCCCTCCGCCATTCCCGGGACAGAGCCTCGTCCTGCCCAGCACCGGGGTCCGGGATTCCCTCCGCCATTCCCGGGACAGAGCCTCGTCCTGCCCAGCACCGGGGTCCGGGATTCCCTCCGCCATTCCCGGCACTGCGCCCCGCAAACAGCCCGGACGCGGCAGCCTGGCCCCCAACAACCCCGGGGTTTTCCCCTTTCTCCTGCACCTCCTTTGGAAAGGGGATAAATGGGGGCACATGGCTCGTGGTACAGCTCAGAGTACATTTTTTTCCAGAATATGGAAAGATCAGTCAGCTTTCTGTTCAAATTGGCCAGAATCAGTGAATACAGATGTTTGTACAGTGGTTGAAACCACTTGTGTACTCCTTGCAAAGGGACGTTTAAAAACACCACTCGCTATTTCAGAAGAGGGGCAGGCAGGACTTTGTTCTCCTGACTTTCTCCATCTCTTTGCTATAATTTGAATGGTGTTTGCAGACATTTTCGACAGATACTGAACAAACTAGGTACTCAAAATTCACTGAAAACTGTAGGTATAGAGAGCCCAACTTCCCCTCTGTCACAGCTCAGTCTGCTAAGCATTGTGCCTGGACAGCATAGAGAGTGTATTTTGAAGTGAATGCTTATGTGTGAATTATGTGTGAATGTGTGAGAAATGCTTATGTTGGGAATTTCCTGTGCAGAGACTGAGCACTGAACAGGCTGCCCAAGGAGAGTGTGGAGTCTCCCTCACTGGAGATATTCCAGACCCGTCTGGACACACTCCTGTGCCCTGGGATGGCCCTGCTGGAGCTGGGAGGTGGGACCAGATGTGATCCCTTTCAGCCTGGGATTCTGGGATTCTGTAATACAGCATTCTGTACTTCTGCCTCAACATTTTCTCTTTCTGTCTGCTTTATCATTTATGCATTGCAATATATAAAAGATTCATAACAAAGACACTTAAACGAGGAAACCAGACGTGAGGAATTTTGGGTATGGGTGGCAAGTTGCCACATCTGCTGAGCTACTAGTCTAGTTTCACTAGACCACACTCACTAAAATCCATAAATTGCCTGTTTAAAAGTTTAGGCAATGCTAAGTGCAGAGTGCTGCAGTTTAGCTGAAGGCACTTCCATGAGGGATGAAGAAAGGCAGCACCATCACGGTAGAGAACGTGCACATGATAATCCCCATGACTCTGTGATGCACACTGTGGGATATCCTGGACATCCTGCTGGCCAGAGCTGGATGCTTAAATTAATGTTCCAGGGAGAGCCAGTCCTGAGAGGGAGGTGACAAGATTGCACTGGAAGCACTACAACAAATGCCAGCAGCAGCAATGTGACTCCTGCCCTGGGAGCTGCAATCTCACATGGCTGGCACATCTCACCTTGCCAAAATGATTTATCCTTTAAAGAACAGCTGAGTTTGCAAAGGCCATTGGGTTGGGATTCCTGAATCACACTTTGCTCTCGACTCTCTGTGGTGAGGACTGGATTCACAGCAGCCTTGAGGAAAGCCCTGGCTGGAGTCAAGCTCCTGAGTAATGTGCCTGAGGTGTCCAGTGCAATGGATCAGTGCAGCCAGATGGGCCAGAGCTTCAGGGCCTGGACAAGAATTTTGGGAACAACATGTTCTGAGGGAACAACAGAGTGATTAGGGAAACAAAAATGTGCTTTTCCAATCTGTCCTGCCATCTGATGCTTGGTTGAGCCATAAATATATTTTAATACAAGGCTGCTGCATTTCAAATACTTTGTGTAATTAGGAGGAAAGCCCAAATGTCTTAACAATTGCAGTACCATTCTGCTCAAATTTTCCAGTGAGTCATAGCCTGTACTTCACAGACTTCATGGACAGGGGGGTAGTGGGGCACCCAAAGGCTTTGAAAGTCCTTTCCATTTCAGGCCAGTTATGGAGATCTCTTGGGAATGCTGGGAGAAGATTGCATGTACAGACCCAGCAATCCCAAAAGGTGACACAGTTTAGGAGAAATATCTCTTCCTCAGCAAGCAGCTAGGTGCTGTCTTCCTCAGCCATTTCCCACATTCCTGATTATTTTTGACTTCTGTCCCTTCTTTTATCTTTTTGCTTTACAGTTTTCCCTTTGAATGTTGCTGGTCCTCCTTTAACTTTCACATAACTTAGAATTATATACATGTTGTTGAGGATAATCTGCAACACTGAAGAGGATCCCAGGTTGCAGTAATATCTCTGGCATTGTTTTAAAGGACAAGAATGTCCATCTGTCCTGGACAAACAGCACTGATTTTCTTTGCCAAAAATACAACCTTCAAAAGGAAGACTTCAGGAGAGGGATCTTGGATATGAAAAAATAATACTCTCCTGGAAACTCTAAATATAGTAAGAGGAAACCAGAAACAGGGGTGGCATGTCTGGGGAGCAGGAGGAGCTGTTAAGGCAGATTGTCCTTCTGCCTGAAGATATTTGATGTAATTTATCCCATCTGCAAGCACTTCATGTACTCATGCAGAACTCCATTCTGGGGATTATTACATTATTCCTCATGAGGTTTCATCTCACTAATGACTCGGTGCTGTGGCTCAAATCCTTGCCAATGGCTCTGAGAAGCAAAAAACTAAGAAACCACTGACATTCCAAACTGAAAACAACTTCATATTCACAGCTTGACATGTTATACCCAGGAACTCAAGATGTTCCCAATTGTCTGTCAAGAAAAAAAGAAAGCAAGGTGAAGCAACATATCCCCTCCCATTATTTATGTCTGCAAATAGAATGGATAAGTGATTATAAATATTGCAACAAAAAGCATCCATCCATCCATCCATCCATCCCTCAGTCTCACATGCCATTAGGATCCATAGACTTTGGGTGTCTTCTCTGTAAAAATCACAGAAAAATATTGAGTGTCTGGACAATTATGATCAAAAGTAGGCTCAAATCATTCTTTTGGGTTTGAGAAAAGATTTAATGTCTTTGGAATTGAAAGATTGCAAAGTCAGATGGTTCTCTAGGCAGTGACATCTCTTCTTCTACCAGAAAGACTTTAAGGGAATCAAACAGTTTCTATAAGGTTTCTGTAACAATAGAAAAATTCTGATTTTACAAAAAGGTCCCATACATGAATCTTGAGTTTCAAGTTGAGACAAAGATAAATAGCTTCAATTTTCATTCTTCCTTTAATTGCATTCTCTTCTCTGAAATTCCAACCACATTGTTTACTTCAGTGCAGTCCCAAACAAAGCTTTATTTATTGAGATGAAACAGAGCCATCTGCAAAAACAGTACTTCTGACTATAAAATACGTTCCTTGTGTTCGAAGAAATGTTAACGTTTAGACCAATAACCAAGTCTCCAGAAGTTCTTAGCACTGAAATATCTTCCACATGTTTGTTACATAAATTGCAAAGGTACAGCTATGCTAATTTGTTCCTTCATTCCAGTAAGAAATTAAAGAAAAGAACAGGTGGAAATAGGACAGACTTACACAACATTGTGCCTATTATTGGGGGAAAATCAAGTTCTCAGGAGCATGAAGGGAATAGAGCTTGGGAAGGATCTGGAGCCCCAGGAACAGCTGAGGGAGCTGGGAAAGGGCTCAGCCTGGAGAAAAGGAGGCTCAGGAGGGCCCTTCTGGCTCTGTACAACTCCCTGACAGGAGGGGACAGCCAGGCTCTGCTCCCAGGGACAGCCTCAAGTTGTGCCAGGGAAGGTTTGAATTGGATATTAGGGGAAATTTCTTCATGACTGTGCTAGTTTGAAAACAAACCAGTATAGATTCCAAGTCAGATCTACAATTTAATAGGAAAATTAAAATAAAGGCAGAGAACATTGGCTTAAACTAGCAGAGTCAGGATACAACCTGACACCCTGTTGGTCAGGGTGGTGGTAGCAGTCTGATTAAATGGTGGCTGCAGTCCTGTTGAAGGGATAGATGTGGTTCTGTTGAAGCAGTGATCCTCTAGAAGGGTCTGGTCTTCCTCTGAAGGTCCAGTGGTGGTTATGGAGCTCTTGCCACCTGGGAATCCAGTGGATAAGGCTGTTCTTAGTGTTCCAAACCTGAGATTATATTCTGGTCTCTCAATGGGATGATGGAATTTATGAATCATGCAGTGAGACCTGATGGCCCATTAACAGAAGATATCCCTCAGAGGGAGTTACCAGGGATGAGTCATAGAGGAGATTAAGAACAGCACCCCACCTGTTTTTAACAGTTTATGAAGATGGTGATAGAATACTTGTGGTTACATCTTAATTGTAACCTAAGACACGGGGAAGGGTGGTAAGGCATTGGAACAGCTGCCCAGGGAAATAGTGGAGGTGTTCAGAAAACATCAATGTGGCACTTGGTGAACAGGGCTGCTGGGTTAACAGTTGGATTGATGATCTTGGACGTCTTTTCCAGCCCCAGTGGTTGAGGAAGATCAAGGGACGACACAGTGAAAGGCAGCAGGTTGCAAACAATCTTTTCTTACCTCAGTGATATAGATTGAAAGTCATAGACATGAAATAAAGCTGTGGTTAAGAACTGAAGAGCATCCAGAAAAGGGCTAGAGAGTCATAAGACTAACAGGAATATTTGTATTTACCAAGAAGAGGACAGACATTGAGAAGCTGACTGAGAAATTCTGATCCCTGAGCTGAGCCCGCTCCAGGTGTCAACATGAAGCATCTCAGACCTGGTGATAATCCCTGGGCTGGCTGAGTCCCTGGCCTAGGGCACAACAGCCCATTTTATGTGTTTATAAGTTATGTACCAGCTGTTATTTTCCATTTCTTCAGATAAGGATAAAGCATCCCCTCACTATCTGTATCATTTCCTGGGTCACTGATTTTGCAGCAGCAGTAGTACTAAGGTGCAGTCTGGATTCCTTTTTTAGAAGAAATCCTATCAAGGATTCAGCCTGGTCAGTTTATTCAGAGCAAAATGGAAGACATAAAAGAAAGTCTTGTAAATTTGTTCTGATTAATGCAGAGAAAAGAATTAATTTTTTGTTCCCAATGTAGAAGTCAGAGAATTGAGAACAGAGGCGTGTAATAAAAATGGCATGCACTGGAATAAAATGAGTTAAGACCTGTGCACCACCTGAGGTTACCCCAAACATAACATGGAAGTGGTTTGCTCTTCACTGCCCACTCATTCTTAGAAGTACATGTCTGCCCACACCACGACCTTTAAATCTCATATTTCAAAAGAATGAGAAAGGTGGTCTTTATAGCTGAGCAAAGAACTAAATCAACATATTATATACATTAGATATTATCTACAAATGATATATCAGCCTTACCTCTGTGTTTTTATTAGATATTTTACGATTTAATATCCCTCTTAGTTGACTTTTTGGTTTTAATACAGTTGGCATGGCTTGAGGCTACAGCAAAACACATTTTGATTCTTGCAGTTGTGAAGGAAAAACACAAGAGGGGATCAAAACATCAACATTAACTGGTTAAATCTGCAGCAGATTTCATCCTTATTCACTGGGATATAGCAGCTGGAAGCACATGGAATGGTTTGTGTTGGAAGAGATATTAAAGATCATGCAGTTCCAGCCCTTCCATGGGCAGGGACACCTTCCACTGTCCAGCCTGGCCTTGGACACTGCCAGGGATCCAGGGACAGCCTCAGCTGCTCTGGGCTGCCACCCTCATAGGGAAGAATTTTTTACATCTTTATCTGTAGGACAGAACTGCCAACAGCAGAACCTTATGGAATGAGAACAATGGCAGATGAACAATAATGAACCTGATAAATCACCCATTGGAAATGGCCTCAGTCATTAGACCATTGACTCCCTCATTAGAAGGCAAAGAGCCTAGAACTAGACATACTGATATATTATGTCTGCACAGCTGTTCTGCCACAGGTAAGTGCAGATTTTTGAAGTCTAAGTCTGTACATGAAAAGAAAAAAAAAAAAAAGAGAGCTAAAAATTGGATGGTGTAAAAGAGAAAGAAAGGAAGAAACAGAAGAAGGAACACCAGATGCATTTTTCTGTAATGAATGCAAATCTTAGCAGATTAGAGAATCTAATGAATTCTTAGGAAGGAGAAGAAAGAAAATTTCTGTGTCCTTAAAAACAAAGATGGGGAAAAGAAACCCAGGTGGAAAGGTTTCTCTTTCCCCCTACACCCTGCTGCTCTCCACATCTCCACTCCTCATTTCCAAAGCCTGGTACCTCCAGTGCCTCAGCGCCTTGGCATGCAAGAGATGTGAATGGAAGTGACATTTCTGTTCCCAGTTTCCAGTGTTGAGGCATTGAGAGTTCATATGGCTTCTGTGGTCTATCTTTAACAGTTCCATTTAGGTAAGAAACAAGATATGAGCTGGGTATATTTCTGCCAGCTTTTGTTGAGATTTTACCCGAGAATTTTTTGCCTGAGGTGCAGGACAGAAAAAAAAAAAAAACAATTACTTTGAGTCTAGCAAATATGCCTCTAATTAGACTTATTTGAAATCAAGAAGAAGGAGGAAATAAAAAACTATGTACATAGCTTTCTAGTTCATACTGTGAGAATTCATCAAGGAAAACAGAACTTAAGCCATTGCAGGCTCTAATAGTTTAGCCACTCTCTTTAAAATTATGACCTTAGTTTTTACGCAGGTGACTCCTGAGTCTGACCAGGATTATTTGCTCTTTTGGGGACCTTGTTGTTCAGTTTGAAATGTGAAGGCTTCCATTTCATATACCTAATTCCTAATTTAGCAGCCAGCAGAAAAAACCCCAAGGATTAGTTACCCAAGGGGGGGATTCTGAGACAGGGACAAATGACAGTGACTTGGACTATGCCCAGAAACAGGTAGGACTTTCTTATTTGTCAGCATGGGACTTTGGCTCTTTTTGTGCTTGAAGTTTTTTTTTTTTTTTTTTTTTTTTTTTTCGTTGGGGAAAGCCCAAAAAGGAGAAACTGAGAACCAGTGGAAGGAGAAACAAATGTCATAACCCTAAAGTATACCACAGCCTACAAGTAGATACTACCCCATCATTTTTATTTGGGCAGCACAGGTCAGGGCAATAGTCTTGAATTTCATTCTTCTCTGAGGGGGTTGGGTTATCTGACAATGCAAAGCACATCCAAATTAATTTGTCCCTACTGCCCGTGGGTGTGGCTGGAGAGCTGGCTAAGAGCACCCCAAACCTGCCCTTGTTCACTTCCAGCCACACTTCCCACGCTGACACAGTTCTCTGCAGACAATTCCAGTCTGCCATTTGTTCAGGTCTCAGCAGCCTGGCTTACACACCATGGCTGCTCTGAAATGAGTGTGTTTCCAGAAAAGCTCCTGCAAGGTCAGCCTTCCTACCCAAATCTACCTCCAGGCATTTCATTTTGTTCTGTACCAGGCAATCCTCTTCCCAATTTATTTTGAGTCCTGTTTCCATAACTGTAACTAACACTTGGGTAATTCATTTTTTATCTTGTATTCGAGTCACCATGAAACACCACAGCCACATCACAGAACATAGGCTTTGCCAACTCTGGATGACTTTTCCTGCATCCTGATGAAAGGATAACACAGCTGAGCACTGTGAAACCCTTGCTGAACCCAAGCCCTGCTGCTGGCCCTTGCCAAGACAAACTTGTAGCAACACTCCTTAATAGCAGGGTGAGTAAAGCATCTGCTAAATTTACTACACTTTGTCCCAGCCCCTGTGACAGCCAGGGCTGCCAGCACAGGTGTGAGCTACAGCAGGTGTTTGGTACATAACAGTGTCAAATCCTAAAAATCATTAGCAAAAATCTTATTGTTACAAATTCCCACGTGAAAAACTAAACTGGAATTGTTAATAAAAAGGAAGAGGTTTGCTGAGGAGCCTTGGCAGCTGCTTTCAGGATATGGTGAGCAGGATCCCTACAGGAATGTGGCACTGCACCACCAGTCCTTGCTCTGAGGAGCCTCCCTGCTGTGGCCAAGGGTATTTCAACTTTCTCTGGGACAGAAGATGATGATGTTGCTTTTCTATCCATCATTAACCAGTTTACCACAAAAAGGCTGGAGGCAGGAGGTCTTGCTCCTACTCTTCTGGCAGTAGCATTAGTCTGTGCACAAAATATTCTAATTCCTGTTCTGAAGCCAATTTGTCATTCAGATGGTAAAATTCCTTTGGATTTTGCTGTGCATCCAGTAGCAGATTCATGATGGTTGTGGTGGCCCCACATGCTGCAGGGGGGGCTCCAGGTGCCCTGCATTCCCTGTGCTGGTGAACACACCAATACCAGCAGCATCCCTTTATTGCCTGGCACCTTGGGAAGTCCCTGCACCTGCAGGATCCAGCCCCTCACCTGTGTCATCCACACCTGACGAGATGGAGGCCCTGGGCTCACCTGCCCTTTTTCCATCCTGATCTCTGCCCAGGGATTAAGTAGGACACATCCTGAGGCCTTGTCTTCTATCCTCCCCCATCCTTCAAGGCCATTTCCTTACTGAGCTGATGTTTCTCCTGTTGCAGACCCATTCCTGCTGCATTATTTACCTAAAGCTCCCCAAAGTCTTACATTTTTCTTTTTACCCAGTGACTCTCCTTTTCTGTCCCAAGGGAACATGCCAGGGAGTTATAGTCACAAAAGCTATGATTTTTCTTCACAATGCTTTTTTTTTTTCAGCTGTATTCATTATTTCTATCTATTCCTGCCTGCCCTAAACCTTCTAATATGTCTCATGCTGTTTTCACATCTACACATCCTAAAGGTAGACACATGGAGACATTTCTGGGGTCAGGCCATTTACTAAAGTTGTTTTAAATGCCACCTGGTTATAATTTGGAGCCTTATTATAGTCCAGCTCTTATTTAAAAGACCACAAACAGAAGCTTTCAATCACAAATATATTTCTCTGCTTCCATTGGACCTGTGTTCCTTTAGATAATTTTCTCCACTTTCTTTTGTATTTCTGTTCTTGCTTTTGAAGCTCACATGGCACTCTGACCATTTGCTACTGCAGGAGCTGTGTTTAATTGAGATTTTACAGCTGCTGGGTCAGAAGCAGTAGCACTGCCTGGCTAGGTCAGGCCTTGAGCTCCCTGCTCACCTCACAGCACACAACACATCTTCTTCTGCCTAGAGGATTTAAATGCTGAGCTGAAGCTTTTAATTGTTTTTGGGATCAGGTCAGAAGGAAATTGTCTCTTCCCTGAAAGTCTGAAGCACTGACATTTTTATAGATTCAGAAATACCTTGAAAGTGTTGAAAATAATGTGTAATGAAAATAATGAATTTTCACATTTTTGCCTGTTGCTCAACCCTTTCTACTTTTACAGCAGCCAAATAGTAACCAAGGCTCTGGGGTTCATTCCCTGGAATAATTCCAGCTCCCCTAAAGCAGGAGTGCAGTTCTTTAGGTCCCAGTCTCCTTACTGAAAGAGCCCTTAATAATCTTTCCTGCATCCTTTCACAGCCCTGCATTTTCTTCTTCCAGGACTGATCAACAGCTTGGATAACATACTGCAAGTCTTTACTGCAGGATTAGGGTTTATCTTCACCTTATCTGAAAGGGTAAAAACACATTCCCATCAGCTTTATAGATTGCCCTTTTAATTTTTGCTATTAGCAATTGCTATTAATTGTTAATGCTGTTAACAATTCAATAAAATCCCTTAGGTAACCTTTTATGATGAATACTTTTCTCTCTATCAACACTCTGATTCAGAAAAAACAAAACATCAGGGACAGACACTAAATAGGAACCAAACCAAAGCTTTCTTTTATTAAATGCTTTTATACTTCTTGCACTATTCTTCCTCAGTGCTAAGATTTTTAGCTCATTCTACAAAGTCAAAATATCTCGTTTTCAGTACTCATGATCTCTTTTTTGATTAATTATTTTAGATTGGGATTTGGGCATGTAATCTTGAAAAATCTGGATTTTCTAAAGTTACCTTAACCCTTATATTCTGGGCAGAGTTCCATTTCTGTGTTAACAGTTCACCTGCTGCAGCTTGCCCAGGTGTCTCTCAAGTCCTCACTCCTGTATCAGGTACAAGCATCCAAAGGCAGCTGCAGGTCATGCAAGTCTTCTCCTTAACTGAATTTCTAAATTCTTCTTGTGCACCCCATGATAGAAGCAAAATAAAATAGCTGCAGATGAACTGGGTATGGCCAAAGCAGCTTTGAAAACTAGTTTTGACACATTCATAATCTCCAAAATGCAAAAAAAAAAAAAATTAAATTACATTCTGGAAGAGTCTCTTTCTTTCACAGGGCTTCCTGTGAAGGAGACTTGAGATCTTTCATTTGTCTAAATTTGCTGCTTCTTTTTGACTATACCACTGAGACACCAAAGTTGAGAATCCACAGTTCTGGGATTTGCATTGCATTGTGTTCAGTGAAGGAATTTAAAAAACATTTGTATTGAGTTAAGTGGAGACAGGTTCTCATTGGTTTTCTCACAGAAAACCTCTGTGGCCTTTAAAATTTACCAGAAATGATGGCAATAAGAAGCCTAACAAAGAGATTTGGTATTTTCCTCCTTTGCTGTAGGAGCCTGAGGTTTCATGAGGACAGCAGAGGTTTGGAGTTCCTGGCATGTGGGGCAGGAGAGCTCAGTGACTCCCAGCACTGTGTGAGGGGCACAGCAGAGGGAGCCCAGAGCCACGTTCAGAGCTTCAGGAAGCAATGACTGCTGAAAGCAGGCAGAATGTGCTATAAAATATCCACTTTTAAAAGCTGAGCAGAAAAATATATGCCTTCCTAATTGCATGGCAAATAATTCCAAAATACCACAGGAAGAAGTTTCCTTGGAACCATAAATGTTGCTGGATAGAGCTGAGCTTAATCAATCATTGCACTGTTAAGAGTCACTTTAAGAAAATACTTTATTTTTTCCATGATTTAGACTGTCCTTTATCCTACTGAACTTTAATTTTGACAGTTGTTTCCATTTATGTTTTCTCAATCAGACTGTCTCTGTGTTTAGGGTGCTTTCTGTCTGGACTGCATTTGTACTTTATGGTCTGGGGTTGAGTATTCTTCTTCTGGCAGTCAGCTTTGTTTTCATCTTGTTTGGCTTTATTGGGTTTGAGTTTGGATTTATTTTTCTTTTTGTGGCTTTTTAGCATGGGTTTGTCCACAGAAAATATTATTTTAAAATAAAATAAGCAGAAGAGGGAAAGAAGTGCAAAAGAAAGTCCTGACAATGGCACTGCAGGAGGAAATGCTGAAACCCAGTGACACACAGTGAGGAAAGGATGGGGGCACAATAACAAGGATTTAAATGTTATTTAGGTGAAAATCAAAGCTTGGCATGACCCTGAGGAGCACAATCCTTGCTGTGGTTCTGAGTGTCCCAGGGTGCATCAGACTGGTTGGGAGGGATGATTGTCTCACCCTGCCCTGCACTGGGGTCACCTCAAATCCTGGGGGCAGTTTCAGGCACCACCATATGAACAAGATCTAGAGCTGTTAGAGAGGGTCCAAAGGAGGGACAGGAGCAGGATGAAGAGAGGAAGCCCATGAGGAGCAGAACCTGGTCTGTTCAGCTGGAGGAGCCTGAGGTCAGATCCCACCAGGGGCTGCAGCTCCTCCCCAGGGCAGCTCTGATCTCTGTGACAGTGACAGGAGCCAGGGCATGGCTGAGCTGTGTCAGAGGGGTTTAGGGTACCAGGAAGGGTTCTCCCCAGAGGTGCTGGCAGTGCCCAGGCTCCCCAGGGAACAGCCCTGAGGCTGCCAGAGCTCCAGGACAGCACTCAGGGATGCTCAGGGTGGGATTTTGGGGTGTCTGTGCAGGAACAGGAGCTGCCCTGGGTCATCCTGGGGGTCCCTCCAGCTCAGGACAATCTGTGATTCCATGATTCTAAGTGCTCTGCTTAGCTCATGTTCAGCACTCTTTAACTGCCAAAATTAAAATTTATGTTCTCCATTTTTTATTTTTTTTTTTAACTGCCAGTAATTTCTGAGTGAGAGTTCTGGGGGTGCAATCCACAGCTCCTCCATCACAGCCTTCCCAGCACAGTTCTTTATCCTGAGCTCCCCATCATTCACAACAAAGACTGGAACAACTCTACTTCTTGCTGTTGACATCCATGGAAGAAATCGTTTGTTTTGAGACAAAATTAGTTCCTTGCAAATGTGCAAATTATCTGGGAATACGCATTGCATTAACTGTCATTGTGCATCAGCATAGCAAACGAGTTACATGGATAAAGGGAAATCCACAGTGAACTTTACAAACCTGGAGGAAGCAGTGATGAAGGAAGAAGGACAACGTGGATAACTGCATCCTTATGGGTTTAAGCAAGTTAATTTTTCTTTTTCTGTATGGCAATTCATAAAGCCAGCTATTTCCACTGATCCTAGAAAACTTCCCAAGATGACATTTAACAATTCCATTTCCACATGCCTGGTCCATGACGTGCTTCCCCTATTATTGTTGTGTTTAAGATGTATTGTTTTCCAGTACTGCTGGAATCACAAAAAAATAGAGAAAATAGAGATTCTTTTGTACAATAGTCTGGATTAGCAGATTGAGTAAACTGGTTAATGTCAAAGCTTGAAGATGACATTTATATGTGGCCTATGTTCAAAAGGTGAATTATCTTTTAAAATATGATTAGCCTATAATTGCTCTGACATTATTTACCTGAATACCTCCCCTTAGATTATACCTGTTCAGTATCAGGTCAATTAGAAGTTGCAGAGTGTTCCCTAGGATAAGGCGGGGCAGAAGGGACTAGAAATTTCCAGGATGCCCGAAATCACACAACCTTAGCCAGGAAAAAAAAAGAAATATTAATATTTAATGTTTTAATCATGATCTGTGTGATCCAACCAAGGAGGAGAAAACTGAGCACATCCATTTGCTGGGAGCCTTTTCTTCCTTCACTGAGAAATTTTGCTGAAGGATTGGTTTTCTTCCTGCTTAAAATTGATAATTATATTTTAAATGGGCAGAAAGAGCCTGAAACCATTACATTACTCTTTGTTCAAGTGTTAGGATCAGCTTTAACTTAGGCCAAGCTCTAAGTGGCACCAGCTGGGCACAGTGAGTGTGTGCAGAGGTGATGAGTGGCTGGGAAGTGGCAGAGCCACTCTGGCCATGAGCTGGAGCCAAGGACTGGGCAGGAAGAGCTGCAGGAATTGCTGACCCCTGTGGCACCAGCTCCAGGCTCCCCTTGGCAATTTGAAAAAAATCAACATATACAGTTTTACTTCATGAGATTGGAGTGTTTCCTGCATTGCAATATCTGTGGATCATGCATTTCATGTGGATGCCTTAGGATTTCAGCTTGTATATTTTCATATATTTGTAACCCTGCAATTCTTTAATGTATAACTCTAAACTCTATATTCAGAGTTAGCCACTGCTTTCCCATTTTGGTCAGACACAATTCCTCTCTAGGCTGGGAATCAAGGACACCTCACTGTCTCAGGCCCTGAGAAATGTAAACAAAAGTGAGTTTTGGGGGGAGCAAACTTGGGGTAAAGTACTTCATTACCTGAAGCCATAATTGGAAGATTAACCTCCAATATGCAAATGGACCAAACTTATTGTCATAAAGTCAAGCTCTAATGCAAACCATCGATCAATACTCAATGTGTCAAAGCAACCCTGAAGCACAAAAAGAACTTAAAGCTGTAAAAAAAATGTGTTCCTAGGTTTTGGTTTGGATTTCTTTTTTTTTTCCTTCATTTTCTCACCTATAATTAATTTAGAATGTGAAAAAACATGAGATAATACAGCTCAGATTTAGAAGTGACTGTGTTTTACCAACTGAACTTACTTAAAATTTCCTTCTAATACAAACTGTGCTTTTCCTGATAATTCCAGGAATTGTGTTCTGTGTATTTGTGAAGCTCCTCAGAAATTCCTCTTAAGAATGGCTTGGTGATTTTGCTTACTTGGAGTATTGCAGGTGTCTATAGGAAGATAAAATCATCTCCATAACCACAGGTGACTTTAATATTTGGGGGGAAATCCACTGAGTGAGTTTTAGGGGTGTTCCTCTGTAACTGCCAAAAATATCTGTTGCCAAATCTGACAATGTGAATGGAATATTTTTACTTTTTTTAATAGGAGCTGAGCCCCCACTAGTGGTTAAAAGGAACTCTTCTGTTCTGTGAGTGACACATGGAGTTTCAACCAGCTAACCTGCAATCAGTCAGTGACTGCTACTAAATATACCTCTATGATGCTGTTTGGGTTTTGCCTTTTTTTTCCCCCATGTTCTCTGTATCTTCACACAAATATTTGTAACTCTGTCACCTATTGTACTAGTGACTAGTTATCCCAGTAATTTTTCATGGCCTTTCTCTAAACAGAAAGACAAACCAAATTCCAGAGCTCCAAGCTCAGGGGGTACAAGACTCCTGTGCTACCTTGGATCTTCCTGGGTACCAAAATAAAGAACAACTCTTGGGGATCCATTTCATGAATAAAGTACAGCCAGTGCTGAAGGGGGGGATACAGAGAAGGGGCTTGACCTGGGGTGGGGGGTGGAATTGCATCAGCACTTGTGCTCCTTATTAAAATTATCTCTAGTTTCATTTCCAGATTGGGCAAAAGGCAAGTTAATGAATTAGTAAGTAAATGAATTATGTTTTTCCCAAGGTATTTCTGACTGCTGGCCCTGGAGGCACTGAAGAGATAAGAAGTAGGCATTGACATCACTACATTACTCTGCATTTCTTCTTGCTCAAGGGAAAGAGAAAGAAATACAGAGAATCTTTCCCAATTAAAAAAAAAAAAAACCAAAACAAACCCAAACAAACAAACAAACAAACAAACAAAAAAAAAACTACAAAAAACAACCAAAACAGTAACAACAACAAAAAGACACACACAAACCAAACCAAAACATAAGGAGGGAAAAAATTGTACTGGTTGAAATAAGAATAAATCTTTAAAATTACAGCCATGTTCCACATTTCCATCCTTATTCCAGATGATTTCTTTGGTCCCACTTGCTCTCAGCCAAAGCCTAGCAATTGGTGCATCCTCTGCTCCCTCTAGATTCTGTGTAGTGTTGGAGCTGAAAATCCCCCAGGAACAGATGGATTCATTCAGTTTTGTACCTGCATGGAGGGGACTGTTCCATGCAGAGATTTTATTTCTTTGAATTTTCAATTGGTCAGCAGCAAGGGCTGCACAGCTGCACATTGTAGCCCCTCTGTAGGTCCATTCATGGATTTTTATTTCTGTGCTCAAACTGTGGCATTGTTACTCTGACATCCAGCACAGCAAACAGGCAGCTTGAAAACAAAACCTCATAGTCCCACTGGATCCCAAGATTAAATGAGTAAGAACTAATTGTTTTCCGTCATTGTCCTCAACCCTTTCTATCAGATGTAACCAGATTGAAGCCAGCCCTTCCATCAAAGCTCAAGTGGGGCTGAATTAACTAACTTTAAACATTCAAACTGCTTTGTTTTCTAGAGGAAATCCAGAACATACAGGCAACTCTGAGTTTCATAATAATTACTTACATTTGTTTTCACTGAGTTTCTCCTCATGGGTCTCAGATTTCCAACCTGTAACTGGAATCAGCAGATCCTGCCTGTTTCCACCACTGCACTTCCACATCAAAGTCACTCCACTCCCTCTTTGGAGTGAAGCTGATTTCTCTGTACAAAGCCTTTGGAAATCTAAGGGCAACAGATGAAAGATATACATTAAAGCATTGGTGCCAAATGTCACACGTTCAGAGAGGGATGTGGTGCTAAACAGTGACTGAGAAACTACAACCATACAAACCAACAGTGGCACTAAACAGCTTTAAAACTATCAGCAATTAAATTAGAATCAAGCACAGTTGGAAATTGAGAGTTGTAGGTCTAGCCATATTTTTGTTTTCTTTTGAGTCCTAGGTTACAATGTAAAATTGTGTCCAAAAGTCTGTATTCCATCACCATCTGTTAAACCAGGTGGGGCAGTGACCCTTATCTCTGTGGAGATATCCTCTGCTAATGGGCCATCTTTAAACCAGCTGGGGCAATTATCTTTATCTTTCCCACAGCCCATCCTCCCTCCAGGAAGATATCATCTGCTGCTGGCCCATTGAGTCCCAGTGCATGACTGATAAAATTCCATCATCCCACTGGGAGATGCTCCAGCCAGGGGAGGAGCCAAGCCTTTCCTACCCAGATAAAAACTGACATTTGGAACACCAGAGCAGCCCTTACCCACTGGTTTCCAGAGGGCAAGAGCTGCCAGGATCACTGCCAGAGCTTTCTACAGGATCACTGCTTCAACAGGACCACTTCATCTGGGCTGCTACCACCACCCTGACTAGTGAGGTGTGAGATTGTATTCTGGCTGTCTGTAGTTTGTCTTTCATACTATTGCATATATTTTATTTTTCTCTTTTTCCCTATTAACTTGTATTTCTGACTTGGAGTCTCTCACTGGTTTTGCTTTCAAACCAGTACAGTAAGTAAACTGGGAAAGTATAAATTGGGGTGGAGGGAGGGGGGACAGAGGAGAAATAATTGGTGCAAGACAAGACAGAGCTGAGAAAGGTCCATCCAAGGTGGTTTTAGAGAGCTGAGCACAATTCACCAGCGTGATCAGCAGGTCCCTGTCTGTGCATGACACAGAAGAGCCTCTTAGAAAACCTCAGCTTGTCAGACATGGCACTGAGGGACATGGATCAGGGGTGGCCTGGGCAGCGTTAGGTTTCTGTTTAGACCAAATCTTAAAGGTCTTTTCCAACCTCAGTGGTTCCATGATTCTAAGCCAAATGAAAATAGCATGGGAAAATTACATAAATGAAACAACACAGAAATAGGTAGGAGGATACACAGGACCCTTCTGAGAGCTTGGGGACAGACTGAAGCAGTTACAGAACTTGTGATAAAAGTTTTAACAGAAATAAGGGAAATTTTTATAAGGGGTCTTCAGATTTAATCACAATTGTTTCCAGGAAACAAGCAACAACAAACAGCCTTGGACTTTAGAAATTCAACATTCAGATGCACAAGAGTCACAGACAGGACTCTGCCAAAAGCCTGCCCAGGTTCACAGGGGTGATCAGTCATCACCTTGGGCATTGCTACAAGATGAGCAGGAACAGAGCAACAGCAGGAAATAGAGCACAGACAGTTTCTGGTGGAGCTCAACACCTATGGGTTGGATTGCTTCTGCACAGAGGTAAGAATGAATCCTAGGAAAAAGATATTTTCCCTAAAAGCCTCTTTATGAAGAGAAAAAAAAACCCCAACAAACCAAAAGTATCACCACCAACCAACCAGTCAAGCATTTTGGATCACTATTCCAAAAAGATGCAAAGCCAAGGCAAGAAGACATCGAAAAAAGCCAGAAGGAGTTCATCAAAACCTGGAAGTTCTTTGGAGAAAGTTCATAAAAATTCAAATATTTCCGTATTTTTTTTGTACCTTTTTGATTTTGTGAAGAAGCATTTTCTGATTTATGCTTAACTGAGACAATATTTCCTTGCCCTCATGTTCAGTGATCCAAAAACTCAAGTTCTTGAAACCTTTGTGCTTCAAAATTCTTCATTCTGTAAATAATTAAATAAATCTCTTTAAGTGATTACTGCTTGATTTGCACCCATGCTGGTTTTAAAACAGAACTTAGAATAGGAGAGTATAAAATTACATCAGAAGACAAGGAGATGGGGTGACAAACACGCAAAGGAGAAGTGTCTGAGAGGAAAGTAATAACAATTACAGATTATTTCTGCAAGCCCAGAGAGTCATAAACACCAGAAGTGCTGGCAGAAGAAGTAGCAGAAGATTTATAAGAAACCAAAGACATTTTAATCTGGGGGACTTGGAAGTAATGGTCCTTAAGTGTCATCATATTGGTAAGGGAGTAGCCAAAAAGTGCTTTATAAGTGCCTGCAATAATGTGCCAGAGTGATTTTTTTGGCAAGGTAACACCAACCATAGGAACAGCCTCAGTGCTTGCTTTCTTACAGGTCCTCTTTTCAGAAAATACTCCAGATCCTTGCATGAAATGTGCATTAAACAGAATACCAATTTCTCTTTTAATCTGGCTAACACATGCTCATGAGGTCACCTGACCTGGACGGTACTTTTTTAAAAATTTGCCTTCCAGTGATCAAATTGCATACTGCCTGTTTGGATGAGGTGGGTACAACCACCATCCCTCCCTTCTTCTATTCCTGCCTCAGGAAGCCAACAAAGAGGTTTTTTTTTTTCCCCTTCCTTTGCTTTTCCCACAGCACTTGAAATAGAACATCATGAACATGGGTTCAAGGAAACCTATTCCACATTTTCTATCCTTACAAGAAGCAGCTAAACTTAGTGTATTTCTTCCCCCAATGGCCATTATTTCAGAAAATAAATAAAAATAATATAGCCTATTAAAAATTAATGGTTTATGTTATATAGTTTCATATATTATATTTAGTAATTTTATATATTATGTATAAATGTATATTATATAATATAAATATGTATTATATTATATATATTTATACTATATAAATATATATTATCTATTTCTATTATATAATTTCTATTACATATTTATGTACATATATTTATTTTATGTGATTTATTATATAGCTTATAAAAAATCCTAGCCAGGATGAAAGTAAAAGAAATAAGAGCGACATCATAGTCACAGACTTTAATTTCCCAAATCCTGTTATCACCATATTAATAATTAACATCAATGCAGATCTACTGGAGAAAAATCTGAGACATGTCTCCAGACAGAATATTTCACTTGGAGACGTTTCCTCCCCAAGTCTGGGTGCTGTGAGCACAAGGTTGGGGGTGAGGGTGGGATCTGGAGTTTGCAATTCCTCCTCTGCAGCATTTCAAAGAGTCATTAACCTCATTAAAGGGCACCTTTAAAAAGCCAAAGTCTTCCAGTGTTACATCTCCTAATTCCATCCCCCAGGGCTCCAGGTCCTGTCCCTGCCACCAGATCACTTGCAGAGTCCAAAACTTCTCTCCTGCCCTGCTCCATCTGCCTTTATACTCCTGTAATCCAGACAGAGGTTTTACCTCCTTTAATCGTTGCCAAGATGCTCCTTTGCTTTCCCATTGCTGCAGCAACGATTTCACTGAATTTTGAGCTGTTTTTCCCTTGAAGAATCAGCCATTGCAGATGGATAATTGCATGAGGATTAACACTGCAGATGTCTGGTTTTATTCCCATTACTCTGTCTCTCCATAGCAGGAACTGCAGCTTTCACCTCTCCCTCACCCTGACTTGTCTGACTTTGATCTTGAAGCTGGAGTTGTTTCACTGCCCACAGCCAGATATGTGGGAAGATTTTCTTGTCTCTTTGTATTAGCCCAGATAAGACAGAGAGAAGACAGAAGAGAAATTCTCAGGTCAGGAATACAGCTGAAACACAGCAGCCAGGGACTGATTTCTGTACAGCTGGATGCCATCTCTGCTCCTGCCAGAACCCCTCCTGAATGATGAGGACAATATCCAGCCTCCTCCTCCCTGCATCCATGAGATTGATGTTTTTGAAAAAGGGTTCACTGGGAAGTAAACCAAATCCACAGCTCTCATCACATGAGACTTTACAGTGAGTAGCACACAAAATAATTCCAACCCATTCTGTTCTCAGATCTGAAGTTTGCTCTCTAATTTTTAACTAGCTGATTCAATTCTCGCCAGACTTCCTTTTTCCCTAATTATGTGTTCAAACAATTCAAAAAGATGTTTCTGTGAGGTCATTCAGGATAAGTGACAGATGCCATGGACACAACAGACACACAGGGGCCTCACCCTGCCCACCAACGTGTGCATTTATGAGCCAGTTCTCAGTAACATCCCTCCAGTCATAAACCAGGCTGCAAAAATCAAGACACAACTTTCCTAGAATCAGCAAGAGCAACTTAAGGAACACACTATTACAGTAAACAGCATTTTTAGTTTCAGAGAAGTAGGATGATATTTGATTAAAATCTGAAGTTGGACTTCCAAGAGAAAAAAAGAATTTTTTAAAAAACCAAACCACACACAAAAAGAAGCGCCTGTCTTTGGAAGGGAGCCACCAGAACCACCTTTAGACACACAACAGACTCTTCATCACCTTTTAACACATCTAGGCACTCAAATGATTGAGGGGCAAACTGCTTTTACATGGCAACACAAAGGCAATGATCAGCTGTTTCTGTATCCACGTCTGCAAGAGTAAAGTGTATTCTTTAAATTATACTTGGTTGATTTACAAGAAGTGGGTTTCAGGTAATGCAGACACTCTGTGTCCTCTTAAAAAGCCCCAACAAGCCAATAAAAACCCCAAACCAGCCAAAACTTCTCTGACAGCAGTGGGGTAGAAAAGCCTGAAACCAAAATATAAGTTTACAAGAAAGCCTCAAAATAGAAGACAAAATAATCCAGTATTTTTTAAGGTCCTAAATTCCTACACAAAACCACCACTTCTGGGTTTCTTGTCAAATATTCCCTTAGGAAGGAGCTCTGCAGCTTGGAAGCCTCAAATGCTGTAGAGTGCAGCTGATTCACTCAGAGTTACAAGAAAACACAGAGAGCTGATCAAGCTCCAGATTCTCTCCAAGGAAAATCAGTGGAATTTGTGATAAAGATTCACTCCAGGGCTGGACCACTGTGAGCCAGTGAGAGAGGCAAGGGCAAGGTGTTAAACTGCTGGGATTGCTTTGATAGGTATATAGAAATTAAATACACAACACATTTGTGGTAATAGGTTATTTATATATATATTTATAATAATATTAATGCATGTGAGAGAGGTATCCATCCTCTGAAGGGGTTTGAGGGACACATGTGGGGGCACAACTGCCTTTGGCTTGTCCTAAATAGAAGTTAATTGGACATTAGTAAGGGGAGAAATACATTAAAGTGGAACAAAGCAGTGTTATTATAATCAGCTGATGAGGCCAAGAATTAGTGTCACACACATGGAGCTCTGTTGTGCTGCTGCCAGCTCCAAATGCCAAATTTCCTATCCCCACTTGGTTCTGTGGCCTTTACAGAAGGCACAAAAGCCATGGTGATCCCAGATAACTTTTCTTTTCCTGTAAGGATGTCTCAAAATTAGCCCAGCTTTCTTCACTGGCCATAGCTAGTAACTGCTCCCAGCACCCATTAATTTTGTCTTTAGCACTTTGTGATAAAGACATTTGGAGTTATTTAATTTAGCATTAGAGCTCTACCTACATGTGAACAAGACCTGTTTTTCTCTATGGAGATCGGGCAGTTTCTGAAGGCAAAGGGTGCCAAAAATACCAATCCCAGCCCATGAAATGCCAACCAGCCACTCCTTGGAAAGGAAATTTTCTTCTCATGTTCTCTTTGTACTGGAGGAGGTACCATCAGTTTGGCTACTTGGAATCACAGGCTATGCTGAAACCTTCATTCTGAATTTTACTTTCTGCACAGCTACTGCCACAAAAACTTCCAGGTCCCACAAAATCCATTCTGGGCTCTGAAGTTCCAGGAAACCAGATAAAGTTCAGAGCAGGCAGCTGAAATATTATCACTGTTGTGTGTCTGATTCAGGATATTAAACTGGGGGGCTTGTATGGATGAGAGAGAGATGAACTGGGTGTATCAGTCAGCTGGGGTTTCTTGCTACCTGAAAATAGCCAAATTGGTGGAAAGAGTTCCCTTGGGACACTCATTATTAATTCCCAGTTCTCTTGACTGTGAGCATTTCAACACATGCTGGTCAGCACCAGAATTAGTCTCTGTGGAGCAGAGAGCTATTTCCTCCTGACAGGCAGATTTTTGTGAATTCCTATTCTTAACTCTAGCAAAAATTATGCCATAGTTCAATTTAAGATGGAGGGGGAAAAAACCAAAAAACCAAGCAAACCAAAAATTCCCATCATGCTGTAGTTTCACAAGATCTCCTGAGCTGGAGGGACCCCCAGGATGACCCAGGGAGCTCCTGTTCCTGCACAGGCACCCCAAAATCCCACCCTGAGCATCCCTGAGTGCTGTCCTGGAGCTCTGGCAGCCTCAGGGCTGTTCCCTGGGGAGCCTGGGCACTGCCAGCACCTCTGGGGAGAACCTTTCCTGGTATCCAAACTATCCCTCCCTGGCACAGCTCCAGCCATTCCCTTGGGAGCTTAAACTACTTTGTCCGGTGTACTGGTTTGGAAGCAAAACCAGTGAGAGACTCCAAGTCAGAAATACAATTTAATAGGAAAAAAGAGAAAAATAAAATACATGTAATAGCACAAAAGAAAAAACCATGACAGAGTCAGAACACAACCTGACACCCCACTACTCAGGGTGGTGGTAGCAGTCTAGGTGAAGTGGTTTAGTTGAAGCAGTGATCCTGTAGAAATCCTGACAGTGATCCTGGCAGCTCTTGTCCTCTGGAAACCAGTGGGTAAGGGCTGCTCTGGTGTTCCAAATCTGTTTTTATCTGGGTAGGAAAGGCTTGGCTCCTCCTCTGGGTGGAGCATCTCCCAGTGGGATGATGTAATTTTATCAGTCATGCACTGGGACTCAATGGGCCAGCAGCAGATGATATCTTCCTGGGTTGTGGAAAAGATAAAGATGATTGCCCCAGCTGGTTTTTACCAGCTGGCCCATTAGCAGAGGATATCTCCCACAGAGATAAGGATCACTGCCCCACCTGGTTTTAACACCTGGTGGAGGAATACAGACTTTTGGGCACATTTTCACATTGTAACCTAGGACATCCTAACAAGAAAAAACTGAGCTGGTGGCTCAGTGATGCTGAGGTTGAGCAGCAATCAGCAAGTGCTGGTGGCTAAATGCTCTTTTTGGATTAAAGTTTGAATTCTGTGACATTGTTGACCATGGGCTGGGGTTATATAGGTAGGAGGCCAGACAGGGCATCTCTGCTCCCAGACCTCTCACTGCACCAGCTGATGAAATACCAATATATTTATAAATGTACAGATATTTGTCAAGACTCTTTCCTTCTGCACTGCTGGAGTCAAAGGAAATGCAAATTCAAACTAAGAACTTGTCCCAGGGTGATGCTGAGAGACCCTAAGCTTTCAAGAGGATGGAAATACGAAGTGAAGCTTTGTGCCTACACAACCTGACTTCAGGAAGGGGAGCAGCAGGTTTACAGCAGGTCTTTGTCAGGCTTGGGCAGAGTTCCACACATTTCAGCTCCCACTGTTTCATTTCAACCCCTCTGCCCAGCCTCATCCAAGGGCAGCTTCTCAAGCACCAGAAGGCCTTTCAGTTTGTGTTCTGAAGACAGAAACTTCATAAATTTCTGAACTTCACTCGTCCTCAGCAATGGAAAAGCTGCTGGGAAACACCAAAAGGTTTCAGGGTTTGCTCATTCACATGTAAATGGGCCACTGGAAAAAGGGCAACAAAAGCAGTCACAGCACTGAGCAGTTTTCCAATGATACATTCCTGCATAGATACCATAAAATCTCATTTCTCACAGGGAGACTCAGCCCTGTGTCGCTTCCAGATGTTGTCCCACTGTGTCCATGTTCAGTTCTCATCTGATATCCACCAGCAGATGTTTCTCTTCATGCTACAGTCTGTAAATATTTTGCCTTCAGCAGAAATCTATTTCAGCAGTATTTTTGAAGTTCAAAGAACTGCTTGATTTCTTTTTCAGCCCTGTGTGTGTTTCTATCTGCAAGGAGAAGCAAAGGACTATAATTTCTTTCTCTTTTAGTTCATGTGTCACCATCAAGCCTCTGTTTATCTCTCAGCTCAGCCTGGGTTTACTACAAAACTGACTGAGAGATTACATTTTCTGAAATTGCAATCAATGATCAAAATGCAGATTTAAAACCCCTTGAAATTTTCATTTAGTGAGCACAGAAAACAGCACAAAGCTGTTACAAGCTCAGAGAAATAATACAGGAATATTCTTTGATACTACTATCTGCATCTCACAATTACTTTAGGAGGTTTTCCCAGCTCTATGAGAAAGAACTTCTTTCACAATTTGATTAAAATCTGGTCTTTAATAAAGAAGACAGATGTTATTAAACTAATCAGAATTTTATTTACTCTGCTATTTTTATTTTTCCTAAAGTTCATTAAACTTGCTTCAGAAGCTTTTTCATTTATTTTTTAATAAAACCCCTTATAATAAATTATTAGAAGCTTAATAACTTATTAAATTTCCAATAAGTTATTAAACTTCTCCTAAGTTATTAATATTATAAGGTCTTAAAAATAATAGGAATAGCAGGGGGTAATGTTGTCTGGTAGCCTGGTTCAAGTCCAGCACGGTGGCCCTATCCCTGGGTCACTCGGTCCATCAGCTCCAGGGCACCAATGTGGTGGACAGCAAATGGCGTTTATTGAGGGGTTACAGGGGGTTTTAAGGACAGGGGTCCTTGGGTCATTTCCTCTAGCTCACATCCGGCAAGGGGTGGCCAGGTACAGAGCTGAGGTCAGACCACAAGGTGGAGGTGAAGGGGGTCCCTGGCTGCCCGTACATCCCGAGAATCTTCCGTTCGCAATATCCCTATCTCTCTACATTTCCCCCCTCCCTCATGATTCGTAAAAAAGCATATAAAGATTACCTAATATGTACATTCTAAAATTTCATGGGTTAGTAAGGTTAGTATAAAATTGTAAATTTGTTAGTAACGGGCACACTCTAAAGTAGTTGTCGGTGTTCGACGAACATAATGTTAACTGCTTCTAAACGCTTTTTGACAAATAGCACTAATTTGTTAAATATGCAAGGCCCGAAGATTAGTGTTAGTAGGATTATAATGACCGGGCCGATTAATGTAGAAATCAGGGTGGTGAGCCATGGGGACTGGTTGAACCACGATTCTAACCAGCCCTGTTTAGCTTCTCTGTCTATTTTTCTCTGGTTAAGTCGTTCCCTCAGCTCGGCCATGGAGTTTCTAACAACTCCCGTGTGGTCTGCATAGAAGCAGCATTCCTCCCTCAGGGCGGCACATAGGCCCCCCTGCTGCATGAACAGGAGGTCCAGTCCTCGCCTGTTTTGGAGGACGACTTCTGAGAGTGAGGAAAGGGATGTTTCCAGGGATGAAATGGATTTCTTGATCTTTTGCAAGTCCTCGTCGACTGTCATTTGAAGTTGGGTCAGTCCTTGATGCTGAGTTGCCAGGGACGTGACACCTGTGGCTGCGCCGGTAGCTCCTAAGCCGAGGAGCATCACGATGGTGATGTCTGTTATCACTTCCCGCTTGTGGAGCCGACCGGGTTCCTCGAGCACGTGGTACACCTCGTCGTCCTGGCGGTACTGGACTCTAGGAACAATGAGAACTTGGACACAAAAGGTTAACATGCTTAGGAATGGGTTGGAAAGGGTGGGTTTGGTTAGGAGATTGGATGGGGAGGAGGTAGACTTTAGCATTTGTGTTTTGTGACTGGAGCTATGGTTAGCTGTGATCTTTCTTTTGAGTTTACACAGTGAAAGAGCATGCCATCACACTGGTTATTGCAGTGCGAACAGCTGCTTGAATGGGAGCGAGGTGTTCTTCCTTTGCAACATGTCTGATCATGGTTGCGATATTAGACCCAGGTGGCAGTGATCTTAGAATGTCTCTGGTGGCTGAATTACACTGCTGGCGCAGGCAGTCTGCTAGCACAGGTCCTTTTGCTTCTGAGGGCAATGTTGAGCAGTCTAATGCTGCCTGGAGGCGGTCCACAAACTGAGTGAAGCTTTCACTCTCGCTCTGCTTTATGGTGGACCATGGCGATGGTCTGGCTATAGCTTTAGAGGCAGTACGTATGGCTTCTCGGGCAGCACGGGTGGTAGTCATAACCTCATGGGCTCGCAGTCCCTCTGCCTGCGCCTGTGGGGTAAGCATGGCTGGATCTCTGCCCATCAGCCTCTGTATGCTGGAGCCATGCAGAGGATGGTTTTCCCCTGTTACCAAGGCTAGCTGCTTTGCACAATTGTCCTCCCATTCTTGCTTAAAAACGATCATCCCTGCCCCGTCAAAGATTAGTCTGCAAGTTTGTTTGATATCAAAGGGAAGCATATCATCGCCTCCAAAAATGCTGTCAATAAGTGTAGAAACCATGGCAGAATTGATTCCTTTATCGGCAATCGCTTTTACAATAGCTTGCACATCCTTCGGGTTTACCGGGGAATACGTTCTCTGGTTTCCGCCGGCACACCCCACTCTGACCGGGAATACTAACTTGGCAGACGGGGCCCACTCCGCACATGCTATTTTAATTTTACGCCAGTCTGTAAGGGGGGTTCGATTTGCATCTGATGTCCCCCTAACCCATGCCGGAGGGTTGTGGTTAGTTGCCCTGTAAGCCGCGGCACCCTTCTTGTAAACCTCCCAGCCGGTATCCGATTCAGTGTCTGACCACCCTTCCGACCGGCTGTCCCAGCTCCGGTCAGAGTCAGAGCCGGAAGTCGACTGACTGGACGTTTCCGGGCTGCTCAGCCTTTTTCTCGGGCTCCGCCCCTGCCTCGTTCCCCGGGGGCCATACCGTTCCCTCCCCCGGTGCTTCCCCCGCCTCCTGCTGGGGGAGGTCCTTGCCTTATAAGGATCTAATTTGCAAAGAGCTCTGTGATTGGTCTGACGCTCGTTCCCGGGGGCCGCCCCTCTGCCCCGCTCCCCCGCGCTTGCGCCGTTCAGAACGCCCGTGCCTTCCCCGCCTCCCGCATCATTGCGCAATGCTCGACCACGCGGCTCGGCGCCATTTTCAAAACCGTATGGAGGCGGCTCGGTCTTTTCCGCCTCCTGTATCTCCGATATAATGGCTGCATTTCGCGCCTCATCTGCTAATCCTTGCCACAACTCCCGCGTGCTCCGTCCCCCTTCTCCCGGTGAAGGTGGGTCCCGATCCGGGGGCTGCAAGGGGGGGTCCGGGGTTCCTGCGTGCACTCGCTCGCCCGATTCAAACCCCTCCGCAGTTTGTGTCGCCGCCCCAATCCCCGTTTGCGGCGCGGCAAACAGACATGCTCGGGCAGCTTGCCAGGCTTGCTGTTCCTGCCGGGCGGTTTGCAGCGCCCGCATCACTTTTCCCCACGCTTTAAGCGCTTTTCCTGACCCTGAGGTCATGGTGTTTTCCGCCAAAGCTTTTGTGCATTTATCCCAAATCTCCGGATGGAGAATGTCTACCGGGCCGTCTATAGCCCCAAGCTTAATAAGTCTCGGCACTGCAAGACAGAAATCTTTAAGCTTACAATTCAGACCCCACTGCGCGTGGATCTCACTTACGACCTTCGCGATTTGTTCCATATTCCTCGCGGGTCCAGAGGACGTCTCCTCTCACTGCACTCGCCAGCGGTGCAGTCGCTGGATCTTGGGCAGGCGAAACCCCGAAATCCGGGCGATCGGTTCCCGATGTATTCCCGGGTTTCGGCACCAGTTGTTGTCTGGTAGCCTGGTTCAAGTCCAGCACGGTGGCCCTATCCCTGGGTCACTCGGTCCATCAGCTCCAGGACACCAATGTGGTGGACAGCAAATGGCGTTTATTGAGGGGTTACAGGGGGTTTTAAGGACAGGGGTCCTTGGGTCATTTCCTCTAGCTCACATCCAGCAAGGGGTGGCCAGGTACAGAGCTGAGGTCAGACCACAAGGTGGAGGTGAAGGGGGTCCCTGGCTGCCCGTACATCCCGAGAATCTTCCGTTCGCAATATCCCTATCTCTCTACAGGGTAAATAAATAATCCAAATAAAATTTGACTAAATAAACTTCCAGAGAGTTTAACTTATTAGAATTTTATTTATTTTCCCCCTGCTTATTATTGTTATTATTTCTGAAGTTCACTTTCTTGGTTTCAGCCAGAATTTTCTACAGAAAACAATACATTTTGTTTCAACAGAAATATAAATGTATGACACATTTCTGTTCTTTTTTCTTTTTGTGTATTATTTTACTATTTCTTCACAGACAAATCTGCATAGTAAATACTTAAAGAACAGGTGCAATAAATGAATTTATAGTTATTTCTAAAAGGCAGTTAATAGTTAAATATACAGCTGGTTGTTCTATATTCAGGGAAATACCTCTCAAGCTGTCATTTTGAAAAGTTATAATTCTGAATATTTAGGCTTGAACACAAGTTTTATTTCATATAATCTGAGTTGTATTTAAGCAGACAAGGAGAAGAAAATTCTAGAAGCTGCTGAGTCCCTGCAGCAATAGAGAAATACACAACCAGAGTCCCATGGGCAGCCTCTTTGAATCAATCCAACATGGGGAAACATCTCCAGATATTTTCACACTTTTGCTGTCCCTGCTGTTGCTTTGGGAGCTGAAAGGTTTCATGGAGTCTGAGAGAAGTCAAAGCCTGCCCTCCAAAAATAGTTAATTTTTGAAATATTTACCAGAGAAAAGGTGTTGCACTGAAACATTCACTTAGGCTTCCCAAAACATTTGCTGACACAACAAAACTTTGTGCATTTCTTAAATTGCTTCATCACTCGCTGCAAGTAGTCTTGGAACTTCCCAAGTTTCTTTTGGATACTCTAAAATCTAAAAAAACTCTAACTGCACCATTTTGTGTCTCTGCACAGTAAAAGTGGGATCCTTCCCTTAGACCAAGTTGGTCCAAGCCCCATCCCTTGAACACTCCCAAGGATGGGGCAGCCAAGACTTCCCTGGGCACCAGAAAAATAACTCCATTATATAAGTTATATTCCTAAGAAGTCATATCTTTTTTAGCATTTTTTCATTTTTTTTTGCTGTTTAGCAAACACTTTGAATACAGTAACATGCTGAACATAATTGCTAGAACTGATATCATAGTAAAATATGTTTATTCTCTGAGTAGGGTGAGACAACTAACATTACCTGAGTGTCTGGCACAGGAAGGTCACAGGGTTGAGCAAGGGAGGATTTACTCCCCTTATTTCCTCTAAGGGTCTTTGGCACAGGTCAATCTCCTTGATACCAAAGTTATGAACAACAGCAACTTCAAAGGCACGAGGGCTGAGAAAACAGGAATGTAAATTATATTCTATAATCAGAATAATTGTGACCAGAGAGAACTGAAAACATATTTTATTCAGTTTCCTGTATTATTTTACAAGCAGCTCCATCTAGAGAGAGGAGTGAGAGAAAACCCACTGATTTAAAAACACATAGTTAGTTCAGCTGCTGTTCTAATTTTATTGACATTTTTTTAAGCTCTTTGAAGTATTTTTCAGCCTGCACTGCATAGGGATCTTCCTTAGGTCTGTGCTGACAGCCTCACTGGATGGCATTTCTGGCCTCCTTCTTCTTTGTTTTTCTTTTCCATTCTAAATAAGTTTTTTTGTCTGAAGAATACCTGTTCTTGCCAGGTCAGTATGCTGAAGCTGGAACAGGAATTTGCAAGCCTCTTTCTGTCCCTGCATGAAGGCCACACTAGCAAATCACATCAATGTCAGTGATGCTCCTTCATCCAGCTGAACGCTGGAAACAAATTTGGATATTGGTCTATGGTCTTTAAATTCACTTTTCTCCAAAGATAGAGGGAACAACCACAAATCTCAATACTTCTAGCAAAAGCAGAGACGTACAGAATCACAAAATTATAGAATCATTGAATGGTTTGGGTTGGAAGGACCTTAAAGCCCACCCAGTGCCACCCCTGCCATGGGCAGGGACACCTCCCACTGTCCCAGGTGCTCCAGCCCTGTCCAGCCTGGCCTGGGCACTGCCAGGGATCCAGGGGCAGCCACAGCTGCTCTGGGCACCTGTGCCAGGGCCTTACACCCTCCCAGGGAGGAATTTCATGTTCTCCACTGAGGATGCCTTTAACTAGCCAAAGCTGGCAGCAGCAGCAGGGATCTTACCTGGCCACTCACTCTCATTTTGACCTGCTGGTCACCACATCAGGGTAGTATTATTAGGTATTGGATTGGATTAATTTCAGGTAGCCATGCTCAAATAATTAATAGAGCTTCAGGTTTGGGATGTAGGAATCAGGGAGTTGATGTATGTGGGCAAAGGAAGAGCAGAGAACAGAGTGCCACAACATCCTTGTGTCCAGGTGAGGACATGAGAGCACACAAGTGGGGCTGGGCCACATCTGCCCTTTATGGCAGCTCAGGATTTCCCTCAGTTCATTGCCATCCTTGGGAAAATCCACATTTGTGTGGAGCAGGAGACACAACCTACACAAAGCACTGCAGCATTGCCCAACTGACCCCTTAAAGGAGGAGAAATGAGAAAGAGAAATGTGTCACTTATTAAGAGAACAATAATAAAGCATTGACCACTGCAAAAAAACAAAGTGCAAGAACAAAGAACATTCCTAAGGTGGAAATTATTTCTCAAGGACTCACCAGACTTTTGCCTTAAACCTTCCCTCAGCCCCAAAGACTATTATTTCAAACTGACTATTTTAAGGAGATGCCACCAGCTGAAACAAAAACCTTTTGGAACATCTGGAGGGGAATTTGACCTTCCCACTGCAGGATTTCAAACACCAGCATTAATCTGTCCTAGATCTAAGAGGATATCAAGGCCAGATGCTGCTGTGGATAGTCAGACTTAAGAGGTGATGGTGTGCTCCTTCCATGGCCTTTTTCATGCACTCAGATCTTTAACCAGCCTTGATAAATCAAGCCTTTCAAAGCCTGATCCAAGCAGATGAATGAATATTGTTTTCATTTTAAGGATTTTAAAAAAATGGGGTAAATCTTATTCTGAATCCTAGAAAACCTGCAGAATCAAGAAATGGCATGGTAATTACATACTTGCTACATGTGTTCCAATAATCCCATATTCTGTGTCTGGAGACTCAGCCTTTGAAGTTTTTCTTCAATTCACTCACTGTCTACGTTGTCAGACACTCAAAGTTTGAGTTATGACTAGTTTCATAATTTTCACAGAAGGCCCATTAGCACAGATGCCCCCCCACACACAATGGATCATTTACTAGATGTTGTCCTAGAGAACAGATTAAATAATACAACTGCTTGTTGCTCAATGTCTGCCTAACAGAAAATTCCTCCTGGTCTTGTTCATTGTTGCTGCATTAGTAAACACACATTCACTTAGGCTTCCCAAAACATTTGCTGACACAACAAAACTTTGTGCATTTCTTAAATTGCTTCATCACTCGCTGCAAGTAGTCTTGGAACTTCCCAAGTTTCTTTTGGATACTCTAAAATCTAAAAAAACTCTAACTGCACCATTTTGTGTCTCTGCACAGTAAAAGTGGGATCCTTCCCTTAGACCAAGTTGGTCCAAGCCCCATCCCTTGAACACTCCCAAGGATGGGGCAGCCAAGACTTCCCTGGGCACCAGAAAAATAACTCCATTATATAAGTTATACTCCTAAGAAGTCATATATTTTTTAGCATTTTTTCACTTTTTTTTGCTGTTTAGCAGACACTTTGAATACAATAAAATGTTGAACATAATTGCTAGAACTGAAATCATAGTTAAATATGTGTATTCTCTGAGTAGGATGAGACAACTGACATTACCTGAGTGTCTGGCACAGGTAGGTCCCAGTGCAGTATAAAAATGCCACAGCATCCCCTAGGCACATGACAGATGGAGCACTGCAGCTGAGAACAGCAAGTTTGTGCTTTAAAACCACACTTGGGGAAAACAAAACTTCTGGTGAAAATACCAGCTCCAGTGGAATTTCTGTTCAGTAATGTGTTTTTGCCAGGTCTGTGGGGCTGCACACAAGCTGTTCTTGCACTGCAAGCTGAGTTCAGGTGGGAGGTAAGGAGATGGGGAAGGAATGGGGTGGTTTCCATGGATTTGCCAGAGCTGGCAATGCCCTCAGTGCAGTAGCCGTGCTCCCATCTGCTCCCCTGCAGCCAGGGAGATGCTGAGCCTGTGCCATCCATCAACAGCAAGATGAAGATGATGTTGTGTGCTGCTCAGGAATGTGTTTGTGGTGGAGCACTGGCAGGAACAGAATGTCCCAGGCACCAGAAGTTCAGCTGGAGCTTGTGGCTCCAGATGCCCAAAACCAGGCAGGGCCTGCCCATGCCAACTCTGCTCAAACCTCCCACTCCCTTCGTGTTGCTCCTGGATTTCTGTCCAGGATTTCTGGACAGGAATACAGACATCCTGTCCTAAACAAAAAGGGAACAGTAGCTTTAGTCCATGCACTCAGCAAAACTGAGAAACCTCCCTTCAATGAAATCTGTCATATTATTGTAGCATTTCTGTCCATTCTCAGAAAGGGAAACAATGTGCCCCACAGCTGAGTGATGTGTCCCAACCTCAGGTGAGGCTTTTGTTCTTCCCAGTTCCCAAAAAAGCACCACCAGCCATATAAGCATCATCTTGGAAATGATTAACATTTTTTCCATAGGCACAAAAGAAACTGAGCATCCATTTCTCTTGTGCAAAACCTTTCATTAAATGCAATTGGACTTTATAGATGACACTGGTTATAAATAAGACTGACAACCCTAGCAATCAGATGGAAGTTTGGAGTAGCACATCCCACTCACAGAGCACTTCTGGCAGCACATCTTTTACTCAGGAGTCAATGAGGAGCATGTTTAGCTAAAGCCAGACAACACATTTCCTGGAACTCTTCTTAGAGGAGTTGGATGGCAGATAGGACAGGTGAGTGTGGAAACACTTCAGAGAGGTGTTTTGTGCTTGCCCTTTCTGGGAGACACAGCTGTGTGGGTCGTGCAGAGGTGAAGGGTGATCCCTTCTGCATGTCAGCACCGCCAGGAGATGCAGAGTCAGCCAAGTTCCTCATGCTCTGCAAGCACCACCATGGTCATTTCTGCCCCTCCCCAGCCCCACGGCCACACTGGAGTGGGGCTTCCCCAAAATGTGGCTCTTCTGCCTTCACTGCCCCACCAGCTGAGCCCTGCATGGGACTGGGGGAGAGGCAGGACAGAGACACCCCCAGTCCAGCCCCATTTCCAGGCAGAATGGAGCAGACATGGAAACACTGGGAGGGTGGGACCCCTCAGCACCCTGACACCACAGGGTTTAAAGATTATGTGACAAGAGGTTTGTGCAAAAAAAGAGAAAGGTTTCTTGGCCACTTTTGCTGTAATACCAGAAGGACATGTCATGGACTAGAGGAATGGGATATTTTAATTATTGAGATAAAATTGATGCAAGCAAGAATGGAAAGTTAAAAGAAAGCTCTTGACTCCCTGGATAAAGCAAAGGAGAACCTGTTAAGTAAAGAGAGGGAGCTGTGAGCACCAAGGCTGTGCTGCTCTGGGAGCAGAGTGCTGCAAGGTGCAGATCAGTGCTGGCACCCACCCTGCCTGGAGCACTGACACCATCACTCAACTCTTTTGCAATGCTTCACACATTGTCCCTGTCCAAGATACAGCTACTTCAGCTGGCAGTGTTGTGGTTCCATTCAACTGCAGCCAGCTCTGATGGATAAATAGCAATAGTGTCTGCCAGTGTCATCCACTTAGGGAAAAGATCAAAACTGTGGGTCCCTGATTTATCCTCTAAATTTCCACATGCTCATCTAAATTCTGTGCCTTCTTTTAGCTGATGAAAACAATCCACATTCCTTTGTCTCATAACAGATTTTAGAATAGAGCAGTTATTACAAAGAGTTATTAACCTGCCCTCTGTTCTCATGCTGCTCCAAGAATTTCCCAGATTTTCCCAACTATGTGATGGCTTGGACACCACGTGTCCCCAGAGCAGGTCTGTGCCTCACACACAACCTGAGCTCAGGCTGCCAGGACTCTTGGCAGTGACTCCTGGGGCTGTGCTGGGTCCCCAAAAAACCACTGAACATGTTTAGTCAGGTGGCACCCAAGTTTTCTCTGCAACGTGCTGCCTTCACTGGGTGCACAATTGTTCTGATAGATATGTTTTATCATGATGTGATCACTCTGACTAGAAAGGAAATTAGATAAATACTACAAGAAGAACTGATCAAAAAGGATAGGCAATATTGGCTATGGCCATAATTCCAGATTCCATTAAGATTTTACCATTTAGGTTTGAAGTAAGGGCAAAGGTAAGAACCTTCTTGCACATCTTGATGGGGCTGTGAAGTTAACTAGGCCATCCTGAGAAAAGATGTGTTTTTCCTCGATTCAAAGTGAGGATTTTGTTGCAAAGTTGGTCCTTTGTGCCCATTTGCACAGGCTTTCAAACTGGTATTACTGGGAGTAATGAGAGCCATGAGTCAAGATTTACAGAGGGTTTAAAATGAACCAACCAAACCCCACTCAGACATGGTGACTTCAGTCACCTGAAGATTTGGTTCTCATGGTGAAATATATTTCCTCAGTGATGAATTTTATTACTTCTAGGCTGACAGAAAAATTACAGAATAAAATTCTGTTGCTAGAAAGGGGATGGTAGAAAAATATATAGATTGAGAGAGAAGAGACTGCATCCTATATAATATTGCCTTATATTGTATCTTCAGTCAGAATTATAACACTGCTAGGAAAAAGCAAAAGATGTTTTTCTTAAAATAACTTCAGTGACAAAAATATGTAATTACCTTTCTCAGCTAAATTTTCAGCTACTATGCACCTGAAGAGCCATGTTTGGTGAATATACAATTAAATTTCCTTGGGGAAATTCACTGTGTAATCATTGTCATAGGGAGCTGAAAGAACCAGAAGTTTTGTGAAGAAGGCTCCAACTTGTTCTGTCAAGGTTATTTGCTAATCATTTATAAGGCCAGGCTCAGCCTGATGCAAATGAAAGGAAGTTGAACAAAAGAAAAATCAAGGGAAAATACTGAGAAGGAAATAAAATTATATGGTTTCCCCTTAAAAATGAAAAAAAAAAAAGAATAAAATTCTGTGGTTACATCTTGAAATGAAGTACCCTTTCAATGACAGAGGATTAACTGTTCTGGGTTTTCTATCTTGACTGCATACAACAGAAGTAATTACAAAACAATTTCATAACCAGATAATAAACAATATTTTCATCTACTGAGAGCCTCACTCTCAGCTATAGACCATCATTCACCCAAGGGCCTGCATTGCTCCAAGACCTTCAACATTTCTTCTCACTGAAAGAATGCCTGAGACATTATTTCACCATCTTCCCTGTGGCTCCAATCTTTCTGCTTTTATCTGCTGGAAGGGATTCTGTGCTCTTATTGCCTTCTTGGGAAAACTGGAGGGAGTAGATTGCTTACATGTGTAGCTGCAGTGCCCATCCTAGCACTGACCAAGATGCTGTCCCAGGCTGTGTGTGGCACAGCTGGGCCTGTGAAAAAGCACAGCTCTCCTTGTGCAATGCTTTCAGCCCAGCACTGCTTGTCATGCCGCCAGCAAAAAATAAATATCCACAAGTGTTGTGTGCAGTAAAAAGAAGGAGAGGGTTTTTAGGGCTGCACAATGCATATTCATGCTTAGTAATTGCTTAATAAAAATTTCCATTCAAGTAAATGCCCTTAGACGTGAGAAAGGCAGAGCTGAGAAAAGGAAATTGAAAAGAAGCTCCCCCAAGCTCTGGTGGCAGAGGTGATGGTCAAGGAGGTCTTGGAGGAGCAGGACTCACTTCACCCTGTCCAGTTAGGGAAGCAGGAGTTGGTTTGGATGCTGCAGTTCCAGGCTTCTTCCTCTCCCCTTGACACCCCCTTGAGTGTCACCAGCACAAGGCTGTGAAGAGCAGCCTCTCCTCCCAGCCCTTGGCTCACACAACAGAGGGTGATGACCAAAGGCAGAGCAGTGTTCTTTCTTCTGGTGTTATTTGAACCTTTCTTTTCTATGAGTGTGGTTCATACAAGTGGAACATTTCATCATTAGAGCACCTCTCCTGTGAGGAAACACCAAGAGAATTGAGATTGTTCCACCTGGAGAAGGCTCTGGGGAGATTTTATTGCAGGCTTCCAGGGCCTGAATGGCTCTGAGAGAGCTGGAGAGAGATTTTGGACAAAGGCCTAAAGTGCCAGGACAAGGGGCAATGGCTTCTCACTGCCAGAGGGAAGGGTTAGATGGGAAATTGGGAAGGAATTGCTCCCTGTGAGGGTGGGCAGGGCTGGCACAGGTGCCCAGAGCAGCTGTGGCTGCCCCTGGATCCCTGGAAATGTCCAAGGCCAGGCTGGACAGGGCTGGGAGCAGCCTGGGACAGTGGGAGGTGTAAAGGTCCCTTTCAACCCAGGCCACTTGATCACTTTGTAATTCTTGGAAGGAAGGTGCCAAACCAATAGACTTCCTTTTACCTGTGATAGCTGCCAACAGCAAAGGCACAAAACAAGCAACACCACCCACAGAGCAGAGCTCATCAGAAGTTTCTTCCTTCTCCAGAAGTGCCCATGGGTGGCTCTCCTGTGCCCTACATATGTGATGTACAAATTATTCCATCTTCTGATGTAACTAAAGGATGGGATGAGAGCAGAATTCCCAGCTGACATCACATAGGGGAGAGAGAGGAATTATAACCCTTCCAAAGTACAGCCCCTCTCAACGCCTTTGGGATATTCCATATAAGCAAGACCTCTCACATCTCTCCTTCACTTTTTAAAAGCCAGAGCACGATGTCCCAAGTGCAGCCAGAGGAAGGCCCATGAGCAAGGGAAATGCAGGTGGAGGCTCCTGTCCAGTGCAGCTAAAGGAGCTGAGCTGAGCACATCCTGCTGTGCCTCCCCCTGTGCCACCAGCCCCGCGCTCCCGCGGCTCTGCCCGTCCCTCCTTTGCTCCAGGGAAAAATAAATCTAGACAGAGGCCTTAAAAGCTGAGTTACCTAAGAAGCTCTAAATAAATCAAAGGATTGAGTAGGATTAGTTCCACCAGACTTGCAGTGGAATTTCTTGCCATGAGAAAAGCCAGGACTGCCAGTCAATGTACAGCACTTCTATGACATTGCAGTCGTGCTGGAAGTAGGATTTCTTCAGCTGCCTTCCTGGGGTGAGTAAGTTCTTTGTGGTATAAGTGGATGTTTTGCTTTTATTAATAAGTTATTAATTATTTGATATTTTTTCCTTCTTGTTTTAAATTACGACAAAATATTTTCAGAAGATCCAGCTCCAGCGAGAACTCTAGATGTGATATGGATTGTTTAGTTGGCTAAAACAAACATCCAGGGGCCAGAAAAAGCTGTAGTTTAAATATTCTGCTTATTTGTAGGCATAAATAGATATATATTTTACATTTAAAATAGCAGCACAGGTTGGTTGAAACTTGAAGATTTTAACTACTTACCATTTTTTGTGAAATATAAACTCAATATATTAAAAAAGGAGACAAGTTTTCATTAAATGAAAATGTTAATTTCCGTGAATCTCCTTTATGGGCAAGACAGCATTTTCTTTCTGCTTTTTAAATCATAAGCTGGCATTTAGAAATTGGATAGCTATAGTTTATAAACATATTTGGGTATGTTTGATATGTTTTGATAGTTTTACTTCTTACAGAGTTTTGTCACACACCAGCCTCAAATTCTTTATATTATGGGGGGAGAATAAGTAGCTTCTTCAATGTGGAGAGTTTAATTTTCTGTTTAAGGAGAGATTTCATTGAATGTTGAGTTAGGTTGTTTTAAACCACTTCCAAAATGTTTTTGTTATTATTCCAGCAACTCTTAATATTTTCAGATTAATACAAGATCATACATGTTATATGTTCAGATTTATACAAGATCTTTTTATGACCTACAGAGAATTTTGGAACCTGTAAATGCAGTGATAGCAAGAACAAAGATCAGATGTCCTGCTGCTTTTCTGGTATAGAAAACAAGAAGGTGGAACAGTGAATATTTGAAGAATTTGGTGCCTCAGCCTCTAAATGTACTGCTGGGTTCCACAAGCACTGAACAAGTTTTGCATTTTCTGATTAATTCTAGCAAGTTTCTGAGACCCTTTTCTCCATTTGGTGAGGGAGGATGACAAACCCAGATAATTTTTTTTGTAGGGTAATTAGACCACTGATCTTTGTTTCCAGTATCTTAATTTTTAAATGGTAGAGAAGTAAAAACCAAAATAATTTTTAAATGGTAGGAAAGTAAAAAACAAAATAATTTTAAAAAGAAAATATGTATTGTGATGCTGGTTTTGTAGTGGATTTTTATGCTTTATCTCAAAACATACAGCAGTACTACTGAGAAGTGTCTGATGCTGAAAAAATGGCAATTTTTACTGAATGTTATAGGGTCCTTAAAATCCTTTTCAAGTATTAGTGATTAGTTAGAATACAGCTGTAGCAGAACAATTAAATTTGATTTAGGACATTCCAAGATCCCAACAGTAGAGCCTATTTTAGTGTTCAGATACATCCCTCACAGCACAGCGACTCACTAAGGTATGAAAAAATGTTATAAACATAACATGAATTAACAAAGCTCTGAATGCTGGATGTAAATTAGCCATTTCATTAAAATGTTGTATTTCTTTTATTGAGTTGGCCATGACAACCATCAGAGCCTGTAACTTAAAGTGCAAATAATGTGCAAATTTAATGTCAAATACTGAAGCATTTAGCAAACCTCATTTTCTATCTATAGAATATACATACATAGTGAAGATATTTGACATTTTTGACCAGGTTTTGCAGTGGTCAGAAATACAGCAGGTACTTCACAGAGTCATGGAAATTCCTTCCCTAAAAACATTTACAGTTTAAAGTCCTAAAAACATCAGTGACAATAAAAAATACATCTGCCACCTTTCAATTCATGTTGCCATTGCCCCTCTCTTCCCTTCATTGTTCCTAATGCTCTGCTCTTGCTGCATTTATTCTTCAGGCAAGTGAAGAAACTTTTAACTAAGAAAACATCCTTGAAAGTTTTTCCTTTTCTTATTTTTTGTTTAGTGGAAGCAGGATCAAGTCAGACAAGTTTATAACACAAATTTGAAGCATTCAGCCTACTGCTAAAACTCTTCCTGATTAAGTCTGAAAGTGAAAGAGAAGGTTAGAATTAACTGTTCATGGACAGTTGCCATTATTAAATTACATAATGAAAGGCATTATGAATAAAGCTTTTCAATAAATACTTTGCCTTTAATTGTTCCAATCCAAAAGCTCTGATATTTTCAATATTTCCATCATCAATACACTCTATTTCTCTTCTCAGGGATTTAAAGTACTTAAATTGCAAAAGAAAATCTTATCCCTTATTGACCACCAGGCTCTAAAAATGAGGGTGACAGGTAAAGAAATTAAGTCAAATCTGGTTGAAATACTTTAGATCATCATGAAAGTGTAAGACAACTCACATTATGAATTTCCAAGCAATGAAAAGGAGTGAGAGAAGATGAAGAAAATAAGCAGAGAATATCAAGGGGGAGTGGGAGGTTGGAGGGTTTTATGTTGCATAAACCCAGCAGTAAATCCAGTAATTTCAGTCCTCTTGGACTGCTTCTGGTGAAACAGCATTCCTTGATTTCACAGACTTTCAGACCAACCATTGGACACAAGACTAGCCTAAAGGTAAGGCATTCTCTTGAGCTGTAGCATTATTACACCCAAAACAAGTCACAATATTTTACTCAAAAGTGTAAATCAGATTGGTTTCACTTCATAAGTCACTTCTCCCACTGCCAACACTGAGGTTTCTCTAAACATGTTTCCAAACATGCCTGTCTTCTCCACTACTTATCACAGAAAAAAAAAAAATTAAAATTTTAGCAGTGCAAGTGCAGAACCAGCAGTGAGAGATGTGCCTCTGAAATAACAGAGATCCTAAACTGCTTTCCACTGACTTTTGCAAAGACAGATGAGCATTACCTGATATTTCTGGGATATTTTACAGAATGTTTTGCAGTAGGTATTTTACATCTACTCCCATGCAAAAGCAAGAACTATTCAGATATAGCCTGTTTAACCAAGCTGGCTGCTTGAGGAAAAACATCTTTCCAGATGTTTGTGCAGGTCTGTGCCCCCCCCCCGCTGTTGCAGGTGTTATCACACAGCTTCTCTGAGCAGCTGCACCACTCAGGTATTTTTCCTCATCAGCTTCTCCTCCACCTGGTCCCTCAAATGTTGCTTCTCAAGCCCTCACACAATTCCCGTTTTGTCCCCCATATTTCTGGAGGCTGGACACATCTTTTCTTCGTGCAGGAATTGCTTTGGTGTGTAATCCCTAAGTGTGCCCGGATCCAAGCTAACATTCTGGATGCTTTTAGGAAAAAACACAGGCTAGGCACTGTGTTATCTCCTTTAGCAAATACTCTGCACTCTAAAACACTGCAACATCATCAACTCCTAGTACCTTCAATCAGATGTAATAAAAAAGAAAACAAACAACTTCAGATATTTACAGAATTTTCCAGTCTGGGGGTTGTAAGGAGTGGTTCTTGCTCCAAGACAGCAATTCCCATGGCCTCATGTTTCTTTGCAAATTTTTCAAGTCTTGTAAAATCAGCTTGTGTTACCCTTCTATCATCTTTCTCACCTAAGCTGCCACAGTTTGGGAGGCTGACTGAGAGAAACAACAAGAAGTAATAAAAAGACCTCCCAAAGAGGTATTTTTCCAACCCTGATGAGATCTTTAGCACTAAAAAAAATACAGACTTGCTAATGAGGCAGAGAAATGCAAAGGGGCTGAAATTTTATTTCATATCAGACCTTCAACGCCTCAATCAACTTTTATTATACAGCAACTCTCGAGGCTATAAAATCCAGTTTGACCATTCAGCTTCCAAAAAACCCATTGCTGCTTTGTCATTCCTCCCTCAGCTGGGATCGCCTCTGCCGCGAGCGGCTCGGTCCGGTGGGATTTAAACGGGAGGAAAAAGGAGGGGCGGAGGGTCAACTTTCCACTGGGATTTTTTTTCCATGAGACAGCAAAGAGAGAAGGAGAGGGGGGGAGAAAAAAGCGGGTGGGGGGAACTGATAAAAAGCAGAACTTGAACAGGCCAGAGTGACCCTGAGCGCTGGGTGAGGCAGGGACGGGAGCGGCAGCGCGGAGCGAGGGAATGGCGAGCATGGCCTGAGGAACAGGACGGCTTTGTGCCTTGTGTCTGTGCTGGGCTGGAGCAAAGGACATCCCTGTGCCTCGGTAGGAGCGAGCCCAGGACATCCCTGTGCCTCGGTAGGAGCGAGTCCCGGTGAACAGGACATCCCTGTGCCCCGGTAGGAGCCTGTCCCGATGAACAGGACATCCCTGTGCCTCTGTAGGAGCGAGCCCCGATGAGCAGGATATCCCTGTGCCCCGGTAGGAACGAGCCCCGATGAACAGGACATCCCTGTGCCTCGGTAGGAGCCTGTCCCGGTGAACAGGACATCCCTGTGCCCCGGTAGGAGCGAGCCCCGGTGAGCAGGACATCCCTGTGCCTCGGTAGGAGCGAGTCCCGATGAACTCAGGACATCCCTGTGCCCCGGTAGGAGCGAGCCCCGATGAACAGGACATCCCTGTGCCTCGGTAGGAGCCTGTCCCGGTGAACAGGACATCCCTGTGCCCCGGTAGGAGCGAGCCCAGGACATCCCTGTGCCTCGGTAGGAGCGAGTCCCGATGAACTCAGGACATCCCTGTGCCCCGGTAGGAGCGAGCCCTGATGAACTCAGGACATCCCTGTGCCTCGGTAGGAGCCTGTCCCGGTGAGCAGGACATCCCTGTGCCTCGGTAGGAACGAGTCCCGATGAACAGGACATCCCTGTGCCTCGGCAGGAGCCTGTCCCGATGAACAGGACATCCCTGTGCCTCGGTAGGAGCCTGTCCCGATGAACAGGACATCCCTGTGCCCCGGTAGGAGCCTGTCCCGGTGAGCAGGACATCCCTGTGCCCCGGTAGGAACGAGTCCCGATGAACAGGACATCCCTGTGCCTCGGTAGGAGCGAGCCCAGGACATCCCTGTGCCTCGGTAGGAGCGAGCCCAGGACATCCCTGTGCCTCGGTAGGAGCCTGTCCCGGTGAACTCAGGACATCCCTGTGCCTCTGTAGGAGCGAGCCCCGATGAACTCAGGACATCCCTGTGCCCCCCGCTCTCCTTGCTCTCCGCTCAGATTCCCTTCCCTTCCCTCGCATCACTCCTGCTCACCTCCCTGGCGAGCAGGAAAATCTTAAAACTCTCCCGACTTTGTTATTTTCTTTGTTATTTTGCTCTTCTGCTTTTCTCTTCTACTCCAAAACTTTCCTTTCCATGCCCCGCCTGCCATTTGGGTTGTTTCCATTCTGTTTGGTGTTTCTTTTTGTTTTTTCCATTTAGTCTACTTCTAAGGATTTTTTTCCCTGCAATTATCTCTCTTTACTCTTTGATTACATGATTTTTAAAATTAACAACGTACATTTCCTAAGCTTTATTTTTACACTGTTCCAATTGATTTTATCGATTTATTCGTTATTTTATTCCCCTAAGTGCAGTAAATAAAATTATGATATAATTTTAAAACAAACCTTTATTTTCCTGAAGCTTTCATAACAATAAGGGATTGGATTTTGTCTATTTTAGGAGTGATACTATTTTTCATTGAACTGATGTTCTGTATTTTTCTGACTTGCCCTGTCAGCTTTCTCTTTAGCACCTCACAAAAACTAATCCTACACTACACATATCCCATTGTCCAGCCTTCCATTAGTATTTTTAATATTCTTTAATTTTGTGCAAGTTCAGCGAGCAATGATTGCTAAACACAATTAACAAGATATAAATGCAGAGATCATTTCTGGCTGCTATTTGCTGTACCAGATTTTTTCTTTTAACATCAATTTCTACTCAATTCTATCCATTTTATAGTCCCTGCAATCACTGGAAAAATGAACAATTTTTAATATAATAACTATTATATTTTTATTATTTTTAATAATAATAACTATTGTTATTTTCCAAAAAGGACTCATTTATTTCTGCTGTCCAGATTTTTGTCCACTTTTCTCTGTTTTATTTCTCCATCTAAACTTCACAGCTCTCTCTCTCTGCTGCCTTTCAGCCACACCACAGGCACAGGAAACTCTCTGTGTTCTGAAGTGCCTTTGGTGCTGGGGCTGGAAATTTTGGAATTTCTGGGCAATTTCTTAATGTGAGAAATGCTCTGGCCAACCCAGAAAAAGTCCTGCAGAGGCATCACTGGACTGTCCCCCTTTAAAATTCCAGAAATTTTATTTGGATAGCCTGAAGTCTCTCATTTTAGATTATTTAATTTAATTTAATCTCTTTAGAAGGTTGATGCTTATTAGGGCTTAAAGGGGATTTGTTGTCATTTGGTTTTTGTGGTGATTTGGAATCTTTTTTGTTGTTGTTTTGAGTTGGGTTTGGTTTTTTCTTTGATATTTGTAAAGCAAACATGGGATATTCTCAGGGAAAAAAAACAAACCAGAGCAAATATCAGAGTTTCACTTCCTGATGCATTTCCCACTTCACAGAATAATTTTTTTTTCCCCACTGAAGCAGGCTCAGAAAGCTTTCACAGCATTCTAGTCCAAATGAAAAAATGCACAAATAACAGAGTATTTTCCTTCATTATCTTCCCTTTTTCTTGTACATTAAAAAAAATCCAATTCACTGAAAACTGAAGGATTTTGCTGGCTTAAATAGGTTTTTTCTTAAGCATTCTCTTCAATATGTAACACACAGACAAAGAAGCAGAGATACACATCAATCACTCCCCACTATTTTACAGACTGAACACCTACTAAAACCCTTGACTAAATAATAAAAATCTCTGTTAATTAAGTGTGCATGCTCATAGAGGATATTTACATAGTAGAAGTATTAACTTTCTTATTTTTGATATGGTAATACATTCCTTTAGAAAAACAAATTTAATGAGAAAAATGCCCAACCTAAGTGGAATAGCCATCTTGTTTTTTTCTTTCAAATCAGACAATTTCTCTTTAAATTTCTTCACTCAGGTGGTTAAACTTTTCATTTATTTGCAATAAGTATATTGAATTTTCCCATTAAAAATCAACCTGGGATAATGAGAAAGACATTACATTATAAATACTATTGAATTAATTCAACATGATACTTTAACTGCTTAGCAAAATATAAAGTACAGTACAATAGAGATATCCCAGTTTAAAATTTCTGGGTGTGTACATCATTCTCTTCCTATCTCCCTGCAGAGATAAAAAATTTAAATTAATTTTGCCATGAACTTTTTAAAAGTTCCCATAACTGAGGCATTTCCTGCACCAGTGGAAAGCAACCATCCAGTTGGGGAACCATCCAGTGGCCCTTAGTGAATCATCAGCTGTAAAGTATGTAGCCACATATTATTTATATTTATATTTATATTTATATTTATATTTATATTTATATTTATATTTATATTTATATTTATATTTATATTTATATATGTATATATAATATCTATGTATCTGTTATTTAGGATTCACACTGAGCTTTTAATAATTTACAAGTTGAATTTCAGAATTTGCTCTTTTAGCATATTCCTAAGATTTTGAAATGGGCAGCTTCAATAGGTCTGACTCAATACTTGACACTCTGGAGGTAACTTTTCTTTTCCATGACCTAAAGTGGTTTCAGAGATATCAAAATGTAAGATAAAAAAAAAAAAATTAAATACCACAAACAAACAAAAACTCCAAAACAAAACAAACAAAAACAAACCTAAAAAGAAAATAAAATATTTTAAAAAGCACTTGGAAATAAATAAGTAGAGAGATAGGTCAAGTGGGTAGAAAAACTGTAATGCCATAAGTGTAAAAGCAACATCTTTGTCTTCATGATTGTATAAGTCCCCAAAATTCCAGAGTTGAAGTGAAGATCCACACTCCTGGCACAGCTTCAGAGAACTGGTAAGATCATAAATAAAACTGAAGTTCTAGTAATTAGTTAGCCCATAACACAAATGATGTCATTCCCAGCAATTTTGCTTAGAAGCTGTATCTCTTAGGAAAAAAAAAAAAATAAAAATTTAAATCAAGTTTCTGTAGTAGAAAAGCCAAAGTTCTAAAGTATAGTTGTTACTGAACCAGAATGATCCAAATCCTGGAAATGTTTTGGGCCTGGCTTCTACTTCTGGCAGCTTCATCTCATTTGAGCTTTGTCATCTTCCTTGAAAACTCATTTTTCACCCCATTCTCATTCCAGAAACTGAGACACTCTCCAATTTCCCTTTGGAATTCCAGGAATTGAACTCTGAGGCTCTTTTTAGACACACTTTTCAATTCCTTTGCTTTATCCAAATAAATTAGTGGTGTTCTGGAATGCCCCCCAGGCACAGCCACACCATCTCAAACAAATATCCCCCCTCCTACTGAGGTTGCTGCAATTTTCCCATTTGCACTTTTGACAGCAGTGCTCATTTCCACTCCAGCCCCAAATCCTTTGGCATTCCTGCTTCCCAGAACAGCAGTTCTCAGCACAAATGCACAGCACACTTTTTTTTTTTTTTTTTTTTTTCTTGGATGTTCGTCCACCATTTCTTTGTTCTTAGAATATTTGTTGTTTTCCTGTGGGCAATTAGTTCACTAATGTGCCACTTCCAGAAATTTGTTTTCATCCTTCCCACGTCTGGGCTACACATGGATTCCCCTCCTTTCCTGGAAAAGCTGTGCTCTGTAGAGACAGCCCAGATCTCTCACTGATCTTGCACAGACTGCTCCAATATCTTCCTTCCATATGGGACATGACATCTGACTCCCTGATCCCAGGATTTTCCACACACACACAAGAGCTCCCACAGTGCAGAAAACTGAAGCACATGGAAATAAAAATCTTTGAAGTACGAGAAGAGGAGTCCAGGCTGCCTCTGTCACCCTGCAGGGACTGTCACCTCAGGTGAATGGTGTTATAAATGAGCGCAATGGGCCACATAAGGTCAAATAACAATTTAAAGATTTATTGGTTACAGAAAGCAAAAGCAAATTCAGCGCTGGGCAGCAGAGTCTCGCTCCAGTAACTACTGCTGCACCCTACCCCCCCTTAGTCTGTTCCTTTTAAGCTGTTAGGTTTTTGGGTGACGTGCTCCTCCTCTAGTAGTTCAGCGCATGCTCCTCCAGTTGCTAGGGGGTCTTTTTCTGCCTTCTGGTGGTCGGGGGATGAGGGCGAGTAGTCTTCTTCAGCCACTGACTCCTTTTTTGGCACTTAAAACAATATGTGATTATGCAAGCAAAGCAAAACACATTCTGGCTTTTTACTTTAAGGCCTATCAAGCAGAGCAAAGTTATTAACAAGTTCTAGCGATATCTTTTTCAAGGTCTGTCTGTCAGAGGATCAAAGCAGAACAACCCACATTCTGACTTCACAAATCTTGGTGATATTCCTCCAAGGTCTAAAGTCTGTCAGGCGAACAAAAGGCCTCTTATTTATTACAAGTCCCCCCCTTTTTCTATATTATTACTTTTGTTCGCTAAATCTTTGTAATTCCCTCTTACTTAACTCCAGGTAATCTTTTTCCTCTTCCCCATTTAAGGCTTCATATTTTGCTTGTATTAACATGAGGTGAGCGGCTTCTAACCTGCTTTTTACAATGCTAATTATTTTGTTGAAAATACAGGGGCCGAAAGCAAGCCCTAAAATTATTAAAATCACTGGTCCAGCTAAGGTCGACAGGAGGGTTGTTAGCCAGGGTGAATATTTAAACCAAGACTCATACCAATTTTGCTGGGCCTCCCTTTCTCTCTTACACTGCTCCAGTTGTTTTCGGAGCTCGGCCATGGTGTCAGTTACTATCCCAGTGTGGTCTGCATAGGTGCAACACTCCTCTCGCAAAGCCACACACAGTCCCCCTTGCTGTAAAAACAACAGGTCTAATCCCCGTCTATTCTGCAATACAACTTCTGAAAGAGATCTTACTGATTTTACGAGACCGTCTATTGCCTTCTCTATTTTACTTAAATCTTCATCTACTGAAATTCTGAGATCCTTAAATCCTTGCTGTTGGTTCACTAAGGAAGCCACTCCTGTCCCCACCCCAGCACTTCCTATACTTAGCAATACAGCAACTGTGAGGGCTGTAAACGGTTCTCGTTTCTCTAAGTGGTGTTTTGGGGTGAATTGATGAGCATACACATAGTCTTTCGGGTGGTACACAATCCGGGGGACTACCATGACCTGAATGCAGTATTCGGATGTTTCATTGAAATTAGATATTGATATACACGGGGTTACCCCTAATGTGTTGCAGACCCATTTGGTGTTTGCAGCAGGGATCAGCCATTGAGCTGGCTTGCGGGAGTCGGTTACAGCCATTTTTACCTGACAAAGATGATCTTTATCTCGAGGTATATTGCCTATGCACCTTCCTTTTCCACTTACTTGTGCCATTGATATTCCTGGGGTACTTTCTTTCCCCGTTTTCCAAAGACACTCCCGCGGATTTGATCCATTGACACGTTTGGATTTTGCTGCGGACCCCAAAGCTTCATAAAAAGGTGGATTAATGGTATAACATAGCCAGCACTCTTTGGTTAGATTTGGATATGTACTGTTGAGGACCCCAAAGGTAGCTTGCATTACTTTCCAGAGCGTCCCATGCTTTGGTGGTAACACAGTGGCAGGCATAATTACAGATCTATTAGTGGCCACTGCTGTGTTTTCCCTTATAGCCTTATTCCAATTTTCCTCTATTTTTTGGGTACCTATTACTGGATTTGGCCCTACAGGTACCGGATCATGTGGAATTGGTTCCCTCTTGATTAGGAAATGTCCTCCCCTATCTTTTCCAGGTTCCCATGCTCTAGCTCCCCAGGTTTTGCCAATCGTCCATACCTCATCTTTGACCTTATTGTTTGTAACATTGATTTGTATTCCATGGCAGTTGCCAGGGTTTCCCACTCCCTGATCTTTTCCTATTTCAGGGGGAATGCATCCTGCAGGCCACCACCCTACAGATATATACTGATCCTTTCCTCCTCCCGGGGAAAATCCGAAAGCCACTGTCTCACATCCCCAGTATCCGCAATAAAATTCTCCAGGATGATTACAATAAGGTTTTCCTGGATTGGATGCCGGACAAAAATAAAATCCCCCCTTGTTCAAGCATGGGTGCGTTTGGGTTAAGTCACAAAGGTAGCAGTTAAACGAGGGGGTTCCTGAAGTCACCACTGCACTAAGTACTTTCTGGTCCTCCCACCTTATTAATGACCATTTAAAAGGTTCATGGCTTGCAAGTGCAGATTTCAAAAGCATTATATATAAGATTCCTAATTGGAGGTGGTAGCTTCCCCATTTTCCACAACTGCTCTTTTTATTTTCCTCCCAATTTACCTCAGACTTTTCCCTTTCCCTGGACTCTCGACAGCTCTGGGTACCTGTTCCTCGTTTTCCCCTTTTGCTCGGGCTCCCCCCTCCACTGCTCTCGTCTCCTCTGCCTTGCCCATCAACTCGGTTGCTACGAGCTATGGGGAGTTCCATCTTCTCGGCAGCAGGAGTATTCTTCAGGAGGGGTGTTTGACCCATGCTTTTTGATACGTTTTATGTATTTATACCACTTGCGGTTCTTAATTTGAGGGGTATAGCAACTGAGTTCAGGTACCCACCGTCTGCACAGGGCGGCTACTATCCTAGCCACAAATGGGGCAGGTTCATTAGAGTGATAACAATAGAACTGGGGGTTTATCCCCTTTGTAAAAATTTTCCACCACTCTTCAGATCCTCTTAAAAGTTCTCTGGCAGCCACTTTGGTAACCAGGACCTGAGAGGTGAGTAGCCTTTGGTCCGAATAACAATTTTTACACACTCCCCTTGGGGGGTAACTGTTGCTGCAATGGGTCCACCACTCCTCCTTACAAACTAAACAAATAAAGCATACAAAAGGGTTACAATTTCCCCAGCAATTTTCAGCATTACATCTTATTTTCACTGCTGCATTCAGCAGATCTTCCCCCCCCCCCACTGGTGCTCCTGTTGCTCGGAGCTCTACTAGGAAGGAATAGTATGTTGGATCCCACAGTCTATCTCCCATGTGGAAAAAGTCTCATACCTGTGGTGGGGTGGGAATAATGTAACCTGTCTTTTTAATTAGAGCTTACTCGCTTCTTAAGTGTCAGTTTCAGGCTCCCAGGTGTGCCCTTCACTTCCCACCCAGGGTCGTTGGTGAATTTAGACGGATCTACTGGTCCCTTGATTCGGCTTGCGTGAGTCCACCCTTTTTCCACAGTGCGTACTGCTGTGTCTGTTGTAAGCAACACCTGGTAAGGTCCTTCCCACTTGGGTGTTATCGGATTTTCCTTCCAACTTCGGATCAGTATCCAGTCCCCAGGCTGAACCTGATGTAATACAAGATATAATGGTGGTCTCTGAACCAACATTCCTTTTTCCCATAACTGTTTTTTGAATTTCATCAGAGCTATTAAATACTCGTTAATGTATCATTCACTAACATTTGGGTTTGTCTGTGCCTTTTCTAAACTATAGGGCATGCCATATAACATCTCGAATGGGGAAATTCCCAAATCCGCCCGGGGTTGAGTCCGAATGTTCAGCAAGGCTAGGGGAATGCATTTAACCCATGATAATTTTGTTTCTAGTACCAATTTAGTAAGTTGTTTTTTTATTTCTCCATTCATCCTTTCTACCCGGCCTGAACTTTGAGGGTGCCAAGGAGTATGTTGTTCCCATTTTATTCCTAATGCTGCTGCCAGCTCCTGAGTTACCTTTGATGTAAAGTGCGGCCCCTTATCAGAGTCAATTGTTTCTGGTACACCATACCTGGGGACTATCTCCTCCAGCAGGGCTTTTACTACTGTTCGTGCGGTTTCCCTTGATGTCGGGAAGGCTTCCACATAATGAGTGAGATGATCTACTACTACTAAAAGATATTTAATTCTCCCCACCTTTGGCAATTCGGTAAAATCCACTTGAATATTTGCAAAGGGTTGTTTTGCTAGAGGCCTTCCCCCATAGGGTAATTTTCTGAGGTTACTTCGATTTACCCGCAAACAGGTAGGACATCCCTTTGTGATATGTTTAGCTATATCGTGGAGCCCGATGCTCATGTACCTAGTGGCAAAGTGATCCACTAGCCCCTGGGCTCCCCAGTGAGTTTTCTGATGTAACTTATACAATACCCTCTGAGCTATTGCCTTTGGTAGCACTTCTCGGCCGTCTGCTAATATCCACTTTCCTGCTTCCTCTGTAACCCCCATTCTTCTAAGTCTCTCTTTCTCCTCATTCGTAAAAATTGTGTCAGTGTTTTCACCGTCCTTGACTCCATCTTTTCCCCTTTGCCCCCCTTTTTCTTTTAGGACCATTTCCTTTAGGGCTGCCCGTTTTGCCTCCTGATCTGCAGCATTATTCCCCCTGCTTTTTAAATCTATTCCTTGTTGGTGTCCCTTTAAATGAACCACTGCTAACTTTGTCGGCCCTCTCAGAGCTTTTAATATCTCAACTATAAGTTTCTGGTGTATCAAATCCTTCCCCTGTGAGTTGATAAGGCCCCTTTCTTCCCATAGCTTTCCAAATGTATGGACTACCCCAAATCCATATCTAGAATCAGTATATATTGTCCCCTCCTTCCCCTCAAGAAGTTTCAAGGCCCTTAATATTGCATATAATTCACATGCCTGGGCAGACCATGATCTATCTAATGCACCCGACTCTACCACCTGTAAGTTCGGACCCTGCACTATTGCATACCCTGATTTTCTTTTCCCTTCTATTACCCTGGAGGATCCATCCACGAAAAGTCTTTCACCACTTTCTAATTCCTCTTCTTCTAAATCCAGTCTAATCTTCGTCTGCTCCTCTATTGTAGCTATACAGTCATGGGTCAAAAACTCATGCTCCGGTCCCCCGTATAAAAATGCGGCCGGGTTCTGTAGTGCAGTGGTTTCTAATGTCAGATTGGGTGCCTCTACCAGAATTCCTTCATACTTTAAAAGCCTAGCATCTGAAATCCATTTTTCTGCTTTTTGCTGTAATACGCTCCGGATGTTGTGAGGGGACATTACTTTGAGATTACCATTAAAAGTAATTTTTCTAGCTTCTTCCACCAATAGGGCACATCCGGCCACTATTTGTAAACAGGTTGGCCAGCCCCTACTCACAGGATCTAAAATTTTTGATAAATATGCAACAGGCTTCTTTTTCCCTGCCCAATCCTGGGTAAGTACCCCAAATGCAATACCCTCTTCTATGTTTACAAATAAGAAAAATGGTCTCCTCACATCCGGGAGGCTTAAGACCGGGGCATTGACCAAACTTTCCTTTAATTCCTGAAGTTTCTCTGTGTCTTCTTGACTCCATTTCATTAGCCCTTCCTGTGTTAATTTATGGTAAAGAAATCTAGCTTTACTGCTATAATTTTCAATCCACTGCCTGCAGTACCCGGTAAGTCCTAAAATTTGACGAACTTGTCTCTTGTTTTTTGGAATAGGTAGTGACATAATTGCTTGGATCCTTTCAGGGTCTATTCTTTTCTCTCCCTTCTTTAAATAGTGCCCCAAATATTTTACCTCCTCCTCTACAAACTGAAGTTTAGTCTTAGAAACTTTTAACCCCTTAAGTCCCAGAAAATTCAACAGCCTTATACTTTCTTTCCTTACATCCTCCTCATGTTCCCCTGCCAGAAGCAGATCATCTACATATTGTATCAGGGTTACTCCCGGTCCTGTTTGGTAATCCTGCAAAATTTGTTCCAATGCCTGTCCAAACAAATTTGGAGATTCTGTGAACCCCTGGGGTAACACTGTCCACCTCAGCTGTTGCCTCCTCCCTGTATCGGGGTCCTCCCATTCAAATGCAAAGTAATCCCGGCTTGCCTCATCGAGAGGGCAAGCCCAAAAGGCATCCTTTAAATCTATAACACTATACCATAAGTTATTAGGCCCCAATTTACTTAAGAGTGTATATGGATTTGCCACCACGGGGAACCGAGCCACTGTGCGTTTATTAATTTCCCTCAAGTCGTGTACTAACCGATAAGTGCCATCTGATTTGCGCACAGGGAGTATCGGTGTGTTGAAGGGTGACATGCATGGTTCTAGCAACCCCTTGCTCAACAATCTATCTACCTCAGGTTTTAATCCCCATCGACCCTCAGGGGATATGGGATATTGCTTTATTTTTACCGGGACTTCCGGATTTCTAATAATCACCGAAAATGGGGCTATTTTTAGCTGCCCCACGTTTCCTGGATTATACCATACTTCAGGGTTTATCTTTTCTTCGTCCTCCACTCTGAGAGGACAGAGTTTAATTTGCAGTTCCTTCTCTACTACTTCTATCCTAATTCCTAGTTCTATAATCATGTCTCTCCCCAATAGATTATATTCAGATTCTGATACTAACAAAAAGTCTCCCAACCCGATTCTTGATTCTGATTCAACTGTCACCCTTTTAATAACCCCCACCTCAAAAGGTTCTCCCTTTGCTCCTACTACCGTGGCAGTCTCTTTAGATAGACTACATCCTTTTGGCAAAAACTGAATAGTTGATCTTTCAGCTCCTGTGTCAACCAGAAAAACTATTTCCTGGCCATGGGGACCCACCTTCAGTTTTATCAAGGGCTCCTTATGATGTTTCCGTGTCCCCAAGAGATAGAGCCCCTGACCCCTCTAATCTGTCTTGAACTCCTTTTCATCCCGAATCCTGACCCTACACTCTTTCTTGAAATGTCCTTTTTTCCCACAATAAAAACACACCTTAATGTCCTGTCTCTCCCTTGAATCCCTAGACTCCTTAAGCTCTCTTACTGGCCGCCTCTGTGTCTCCCTCTGACCCTGTTCCCTACTTTCTCGTACCGCAGCAACCATCATTCTAACTTGCCGTTTCTGACTTTCCTCTTCCCTTCGGACATACACCTTTTGGGCCTCTCTCAATAGCTCATCTAAGCCTCTATCCTGCCAATCTTCCAGCTTTTGTATCTTCTTCCTTATATCTTCCCAAGATTTAGACACAAAATGTACCTTCAACACTGCCTGTCCCATTTGACCATCTGGATCCATTCCTGAATAAAGCTGGAAATTTTTTCTCAACCTCTCTAACCACTCTGTGGGGGTTTCATCCTTCTTTTGTCTCTCATTAAATGCTTTATTGATGTTCTGGCCTCTCGGGACTGATTCCCTAATTCCCTGAACTATGATTGTCCTCAGGTCCTGCATGTGTGTTCGATGTGCAGGATCCTGATGATCCCACTGAGGATTTTGAAGGGGCCATTTGGTGTTAGCTGCAGGACCCTGAGCGTGTTGGGCGTCCCAGATACGCATGCCCTCCCTCCTAATCATATTTTTCTCTTCGGCCGTAAACAGGATGTTCAAAATGGCCTGTAATTCATCCCAGGTATACATATTAGGACCCAGAAATTGGTCCACTCTTTCAGCAACTCCCAGCGGGTCTTCTAATAAGTGTCCCATTTCCTTCTTAAATTCCCTAACATCCCCTGAACTGAGGGGCACAGATATAAATCCTATTCCTGCCTGAGGACCCCCCATAGGCATTTCTCTTAATGGAAATAATTTTTCTTGTTGTTTCCTAGATCTCCCTCTAGTGACTGGTCCTGAATAGCTCGAATGATCTGAATCCGAATCCTCCTCTGGGGGAGGTGCACTGGGGGCAGGGGCCTGCGGTAGGGGCACATGTGGAGGGGGTACCATTAGGATTTCTTCATTCCTACCTCCCTTTTTCTTATTTTTGTTATTCCCTTTTTCAGTCAATTTAAAAATAAAAACCTCAGGACGGGCTATCCAGATTTTTGCATACTCACTTTCCTCCAAACAAACAGGTTTTTTTGTATTTACCCAAATATTTAATCTCTGTTTTATCCAATCCTCTGTTGACCCAAATATTGGCCAGAACACGTTTCTTGAAATCTCCTTCCCACCCCAGACTTCTACACAGTAATATATCATTTTTGCCTTATCCTTCCCTTCCGTTCCAGGGAAATGGTCCCAATTTTCTAGTAAAAATCCTAAGGGACTATCTCTAGGTATGGGTGGGAGTTTAACACTTGCAGGAGGTTTACTCTTCCCCTGCCCCATTTCCTCCGGAGTACCTTCACTCACACCAAATATCACTTTCGCTTCCCCTGTTTCGTGGCCCACGCCCTCGCGGGTCGATGGGAACTGCACTACTAAGGGTCCGCACTCGCTTGGGGAATCTGGCTGCCAGTCCCCCTCTCACACACACACCACACGTTGTACTCCGGGATCCCGACCCCGCCCGAACGGATCCCTTATACTTACGCGTCCTGCGTCTTCGTCCGGACTTTGTGCACAAAATTTAAGGGGTCAATTGGGCCCTCCTACCTTTGCTTTTGCTTTCTTAATTTTAGGTTCGTCGGTCGAGGTTGGGATAGGACCCCCGTCCCCGGGGCCACCAAAATGGTGGGGCGCGCCTCCCCGCAGGCAGAGAGCCCCTCCAAAATCTCGATCCGAGTCACGGCACCAAATTTGTTATAAATGAGCGCAATGGGCCATATAAGGTCAAATAACAATTTAAAGATTTATTGGTTACAGAAAGCAAAAGCAAATTCAGCGCTGGGCAGCAGAGTCTCGCTCCATTAACTACTGCTGCACCCTACCCCCCCTTAGTCTGTTCCTTTTAAGCTGTTAGGTTTTTGGGTGACGTGCTCCTCCTCTAGTAGTTCAGCGCATGCTCCTCCAGTTGCTAGGGGGTCTTTTTCTGCCTTCTGGTGGTCGGGGGATGAGGGCGAGTAGTCTTCTTCAGCCACTGACTCCTTTTTTGGCACTTAAAACAATATGTGATTATGCAAGCAAAGCAAAACACATTCTGGCTTTTTACTTTAAGGCCTATCAAGCAGAGCAAAGTTATTAACAAGTTCTAGCGATATCTTTTTCAAGGTCTGTCTGTCAGAGGATCAAAGCAGAACAACCCACATTCTGACTTCACAAATCTTGGTGATATTCCTCCAAGGTCTAAAGTCTGTCAGGCGAACAAAAGGCCTCTTATTTATTACAAATGGCACAGCTCAGGTGCCTCCAGAAGTGTCCCCAAATCCCAGAGATGGAAATGATTCACTGCATAACCCCAAGGCACATAAACACTTTACAGCACTGGCCTTTTATAACTCACATGAGTTATGGCTGTGATTTATATGGGATTAGAGCAGCCATTTGGAGGTGCAATAAAACAAGACATTACTTCATGATTTATTTTGAAGAGCAGAAAGTTAACAGGAAACACAATTTGGGGAGGGTTTAAGTTGTCATTATTTTTCTATGTTTTTGAGCACAAATTTTTAGACAAGATTTTCTGGGAAAAATTTGATGATGTGGTTGAGTTTCTGCCCTTGGCCATAAAATAACCATTATAAAGCTCAGTTGGGCTCACATCTTGTGGGAAATAAACCTTTTGAGAAAAGAATCAGGAAAAAAATACTATCTCAGGGAGTTGTATTTGAAATAGCATTTTTCCACTCTTACAACTACAATCTCAGGTATTCCAGTACCAGAGGCAAAGTGCTGGAAATAAAATTCTCAGCAATTTGTTGTTTGTGCACAGCATGACAGAAAACCACTGCTGAGATTTATACCCCTGCCTCACTTCTGCAGGTTTTGACCAACTTTGGTTTTCATGACAATGGAATTTTTCCTCCCCACCATGGCAAGAAGGAATCTTTTTCTCAGCCTCCTGCTCTGCTACAGCCTGTTCAGAGCTGCTGATTCCCACTTGGTCATTGAGGAGAAGACAGAATGCAACCTGTCCAGGAGCAGCAAAATGGACCTGTCAGATCCCACTCCCATCTCCATAGTAGGTGAGTAAAACCTGCCCTTGGTGCCAAATTAACAAGATCTGCAGGAAACACTGCTCTTGGTTATTCTGGATTATTTGGATAACTTTGCTTGGCTTCATAGGCTGCAGAACCCAAGAGTGACAATGTGGTAAACCTCAGTTTAGAGGAAAAATAAAATACAATTTATTTTAGTTTTACAGGTTTCACTTCAGCTCCTATCACACTATAAGCCTTTTTGTATTGAAGACAAGTGGGTTTGTGCTAATATGGGAAATAAACTTCCTTTGAAAATCTTATGCACATGAGAAAAAAAAAGAACATAATGTGAGGGTTTTAAGGGTCTGCTCTAAATCAACAGTATTGACAGGTATTAATATGACAGGTAAATTAATTTACTTGGCCTTTAAACAGGGGAAGAAAAGAGCACAGCAAGGGAGAGCCAGGGGTCATTTATTTATCTATCCAAGACAGGACCAGCTCTATCCCTGAGTTACTGGCAGATGATCACCTGCCCTGTCTGGGGAGAGCCTCTTTAGGGTGATGCTTAATTATTTTTTTCACAAAATTCTTTCCTCATGTCTGCCTTAACTGTTTCCATGTAATTTATACAAACTTCTCTCAAGAAACTCCTGAGTGTTTGGAGATAGTCAGCTACAGAACATTCATAAGCATGTCAAAATGCTAAAAATTAAAAAAAAAAAAATAAAGCTTCTCTTGTTTACTCCTTTTTGCAGGTTTTTAGGGCTTTGATTTAAAGCACTCTGGTTCTTATCTTGTTTCCTGTATTTTTCCATTTTCTCAGGACAACGTGTCTTTAAGGAGAAACACATGCATTCCCAAGGAAATCTGAACCTCTGCATCCTGACTAACTCAGTGTTGTTTAACTGAGAGTTTAGCAAAGCTTGTGCTGTTCTGCAGCCTCCCAGGCTTTCCCATTTCGTGGTTCTTGTGATCCCTGATGCTTTCACTCTCACAATTCCAATAACTTCTCTTACCCCAATTAAAATCAGAGCTATAAAATAAAATCCCTCCAGCTGATTTCTCCATGAGCCCATGCTTTAGGCATGGCAGATGAGCTGAGCTGTCACACATTTCTCCCCATAACCCTAATTTATAACAACACAAGATAAATGAAACCTCCCAAACCAGCTCAAAATATTTATTCTTCATTCTGCAACTCTGTAAATCCTAGCAATCAGTAAATATTCAAAAATATATTGATAAAAAATCCTGGAATAGACAAGGGGCCACCATTCACCAGTGGGGATATGGATGTTTTTTATCTCAATCATCCATTACATACAGGTGGTGCTTATTACAAAACTCACATACCAGAGTAAAGAGATCAAAAACACCACAATAGCTGGGTGAGCTGGGAAATGTCTCACACTTTAACAGTCTTGCTGTGTCAGAGCCCAGAACAAGCCCCAATATGGAATTTACACAGTTATAAATATCTAAAATTAGATATAAAGTTACAGGCACATGAATTGAACACTTTTGCAAGTAACTTTCTGTAAAATGAGATCATGGGGGGAGAAGGAACAAAGAACTGCAGAATGAAAGGTGGCATCACAGACGCAGAATTTATGCCAAATCAGCAGAGTTTTTGTTTGTGGAAAGCAGTGTACATTTGTTAATTCCTTCAAAATTATGCATGAAGCACTAGCTTTTAACAGAAGAAATTATGGAATTCTAAAAAGTTTTCCTATTTTTGTTCACGTGTCCACTGTGCATGAGCACCCCAATCATTTTCACAGAAACCTTTAATTTTATTTCTCTGATTCAAAATTCACAATTCATTGTTTGCATCTACCAAACAATATGTTAAAAATCTCTTCTAAAATACAAATATCTGTTGCTCTTCTGCTCCTCACAAGCAGCAGTGACAGAGTTCAGACTCTGAATTGAGATGAACAACATTTCAAAACATGCAGCAATGAGGGGGCAGTGCAGGTTATCTGCTCCTCTCACACAAAAATAGGATTATCTCATGGAAATAGCATTCTGTAAAACTGATTGTGCATTTTGCTGTGCTATTCTCTTTAAAGATTTAACTAGAAAATCCCAGAAAGTCAGCAGGAAAGAGGCAGAGAACAAGAAATCATCCAAGGTAGGTGGTTGTTCAGAAAACTTTCTCTGGTTGGAACAGTTTGCTACTTCTAGAGTTTCCCTTGGTGCAGTAATTTGCAAGGCTTTTACTGTCATTCCCTGATTTAAATAATTTACATACAGTTCAAAGCTCTAAATGTTGTAAAAATAGAAGTGAAACAATAATGTTGGAAAGCAAATTAGGAGCTGTGGCTGCCCCACCCCTGGCAGTGTCCCAGGGCAGTTGGATGGGACAGCAGAAGGTGTCCCTGCCATGGCAAGGGGTGGGATGAGATGGGCTTTAAAATCCCATCCAAACAATGCCTTAATTCTGAGTTTCAGAAGTGCTCAAGGTGCCTGCTGGGCTCCAGAGATCCCTCCCAGGCCCCAGGCACATGCTGGGCAACCCAAAATTTTCCACCTTCCCAAGTGCCCAGCAGAGCAGCTGCAGTGCTGGGGAGATGAGAGGTGTGCCACCTCCCTGAGCTGTGTGTGCAGTGAGGATCCCCAGGAGCACCACGAGCTGAGCCCTGCCCAGTCACTGCCCTGCTCTCTCCATGTCACAGCCCAGCAACAGGAGATGACAGGAAGTTTTCACTCACCTGAAAAGCTGGGAGAGCCAGCCATAACACCTTCATTGGTTGTGCTGAGGACATTTCTGCACCCCTTTCCTCACTCTGCCACGCTCTTCCCTGCAGACCCTTTCCAAAGCTCCCTCCACTCATGGTCAAGATGAATTTTGTCATTTTGCTCAGCAGGTTGGTCTCAAGCCGCCTTTTCCCATTATTTCCCAGCACCTTCCCACCTGCTCCTCCCCCAGAACCTCCTGCTGCTCACCACCCTCATTTCACCTGTCTGTGAATTCTTTTTTTTTCTCTTCCAGAAAAATGCCAAACGCAAGATCTCTCCAAAGCCAAGGCCCCCACCTGCTGCTAACTGTGTGCCAACCTTCAAAACCTGCAAGCCACACTTGAATTCCTGCTGCCACTACTGTGCTTTGTGCAAATGCAGAATCTTCCAGACCATCTGCCAGTGCCTGATGTTAAACCCCAGATGCTAAGCCAAGCCAGAAGCACAGCAAGCCTTCTGTCTTTCATTAGCTTCTCAAGTGGATATTTCATAATGCCCTGTGGGCATAGTAACCAAACAGAGAGCTCTGAAGCTTGAATTTGCACCTCTTAAAATTTAATGGACAGTCTTTATTATGGGGTTAATGTTGCACAAGCTGGGTGTTATTTCAGGCAGCAGACAGCCAGGGAGATTTGCACTGATTAGGCATTTTTAGCAGAAGAGCTGTGTTTTATGATGAATTCTGGATTCCTGTGGGTTTGGGGTTTTGTTTGAAGGGTCATATTAATTCCAGTCTGCAGAACTGTCTAACCAGCACCACAAAACCTGCCCCCATGGCACCCAAATGGCCTAAAACTAAAACAGGACTGGTTAGGCCAGCGAGGGACTAGAGCTTGGCTTTGCTCCCAGGGGCATCACCAGCCTTCAGCACAGCCAAAAATCAGGCTGAAAATGCAGGGTTTGGGGTTAACTCCATTTCACATATTCAACAAAAATCAGGACAAGAATTTATGTTAGGTTATTCCACCTGAAAAGATGGACCCAAGGCTATAAGGACATTTTTAGTCATTCTCAGCTAAGCATCCACCTTCAGAGGTATCAGTCATTCTGCCATCAGACAGTGCCTCCAGGGGCATGACATACATATATACTTGAAAACTAAATGTATCTGTGCCTTGGAATATAAAAATCAGACTTTTTTTTCCCCAACCATACCTATAAGAATCAAATCCTCAGCTCTTCTTCTCCTGGTGCCAAGGACACAGCATGTAGAGAGCCCAGAACAGGAAGACATAGCTGGGACTTTGAGGAAGAAAGATCAGCAAAAGATGAATGTATATCCCACATGTGCATCTTAGAGCAAACCATTGCAAGCAATCAATCCCTTTCTTTGCCCTTTCTTGCTGCAGGAACTCCCAGAACCATCTCCAAGGGTGAATTCAGGCAGCAAAGTCCAAGTGCTGCAGCAACCAGGGGACAAAATACATCACCTGCCAAATCAACACTTAAAGGCTCAGAAACAGATGGCTGAAGCTCAAGGCAACAGAAGATTTCTTCTTGTTCTTGAAAGGCTTTGCCTTAAATCTGAGGTATCCAAGATGGCACAGGAGGAAAACCCTTCTTGGTTAAACTGCCAGGACAGCAAGGAGGGAGCAGACCCAGAAAACATCCCTGACATTGAAGACTTTTTATCTGCCAGACTCCAGCTCTTGATTTTTGCCTCCTCTGCTCCCTTACACTCTTTTTTCTTCTGTTCTGCTTCCTCATTTTTAGGATTTTCCTTTTATCCAGCTGCTATTCTCAGTTACAGAAGCACTCCAGGGCTAACCCACATCTCCTGTGTTCTCTCCACATCTCCTGCTTGCACCAGGGCCCTTCCAGTGCTCTTCAGCTTTCACAATCAGATTTTTTTCCAGCCATGAATTTTTAATCCTAATCAGGAATTTTCTAATCTCCTGTGCAGGTCTAATTGAGAAGATAGTTGTTTACTGATTTATTTCTAAGCACAGCTGAGGGCTACAAAAATCTTCCAGGCAGGAAAAGATGATACAGATGACACTCCAAAGTGTCAAAGTGGCTCAAGCCATATAAAGGTTTTTTGTTTTTTTTTAATTTTAATTCTAATAATCAGAACTCAGAACTAAGGTTGGATATTGACAGAAATTTTTGTTCATACTAGACATATATATATAGTTGTCAGATTAATCTATCTTTTATCTTTTATAAGGCACACCAATTGACATGTCTGATATAAGCTTGAATCCTTGTAAATATATGTAAGTGTGTCTTTTAGGCAGATTTCTTGGCTCAGGAATCTGTAAGCCACTCAGTTATTATAAAAAGGGAGATGAGAAGGAAGAACAATACATTATAATGGATTTCAGGTGGCTCCTTCTTTTACTGGGTAAAGATTTAGGTTCCATCAAATTGCTTAAAAATTCTCATAACTATAACAAACTGTTGTTGATTTGATGCCTTAAGTTTTAGCTTTCATATTTTCCAGATTCTATACTGCAGAGTGTGTGACTCTGAACTTTATATAAAATGTTAGCAAGTTCTCCTCACAGCTCAGTCAGACAAAACAATCCTTTTCTAGTCTGAGAACAAGGACTGCAGCTTCAGGCCAGAAAGTGTAAGCAGCAGAGAATTGAGGACAGCAGTCTGGGAAAGGATGGGACTGCATAACCTGGAGCTGGAACTGGACAATTAACCCCAATATGGAAATAGATCAAAACTTATAAAAGTGTGAAAGTTCATGACTTGGGTCCCTCTTGGGTGTAGCCACAGCCAGACTGTTGTACTGCCCAAGGTGTATCCTTTGAAGGCCTTTTTAAAAATCCCTACTTTACTCCTTTAACACTATCCAGCCTCTGTTCTAGGTAGCCTCTCAAGGCATCAGACAAGATCATTTCCATATCAGGAAGTCCAGCTGGTCAGAAAAATTATATTTTACCATGGTCAAGGGGAGTGGGAGCAGATGGAATGGAAGGAAGGAGAACCAGAAATCCAACAAACAGCTGCTCTGAGCTGCAGCTCCCACTCCAGCTTTGCAGAACCTTGGAGTGGTTGGGGTCAGCAGCCATCCATCTGGACCTGCCTGCCCAGGACCTGTCCAGGCAGCTTCTGAACATCTCCAAGGAGGGAAACTGCACCACCTCCCTGGGCAGCCTGTCCTGGTGCTTGGTCAGCCTCACTGCCCATTAAAACCAGAAAAAGAAATGTTGCCTCATGTTTGACTCTCTCCAGCCCCTTCCCTCTCACACTGGGGAGCCCAGACTGGACAGAGCAGAGCAGGGATGAGCTCCACAGTGATGAGAAGGAGGGATCCCCTCCTGGACCTGGTGACAATGCTCCCAGCACTGCCCAGGGCACAGTTCACCTTCCTGGGGCTCACCAGGTGCCCCAGGGCCTCTCCTGGCTCCTGCTGGGTGTCCCCAGAGTGTCCTGGCTTTGTCCTCCCCAGGACAGGACTTTGTGCTCCTCCCTGTCGAGCTGTCCAGCCTGGCCTGGTCCCTCTGGCACAGCAGCCACTCCTGCCAGGACACCCCCTGGGCTGCTCTGCCCCTCACCCACCTCACTGATGGAGATGCAGCACAACCTGGGGCTCTCAGACAGGGAAATCCAAGTGCCAGGACCCAGCCAAGGACCTGCAGACACAGCAGCTGACCCAGACAAGGACAGGATGGCACGTGCAGGCAATGAAGGAAAAGGAAAAAAGCTGTCAATGACAGTAAGGTGGTTTGTTTTTCAACATATATGCACATAGTTTTTAATATAGCATTTATCTGTAGTGTATTTTTAAATTTGATTCATTCATAAGCCTTCTTTGTAACTGGAATTGATTAGAAAGAGGCTTTTCTTTCTTTGTTGTTCATCTATCACACCAGAGAATACATATAATCAAGTACTCTGAAATTGTTATTAGCCTTAGTGACTTGACATTTCTGGGTAAAAATCACCATGCATGAGGTATTGACATAGGATGCAGAAATCAGCAAAATATGTACACCAAATATTTGCTTCAATTTATTTAGTTTGAGCAGTTATTTATGCTGAGGGGATGTTTGTCAGGGCAGGAGTCCCCCAGGGTCCCACCTGAAATGTCATCAGCACACAGATGATAAAACATGCACATGACAAAGATGGAGTGTGTAATTTTTACCTGTCACACACCAAAATATCTCCACTGGAAACTTTTACTGGAATTCAAGTGTAGAGAGTCACAGGAATGCTCTGTGACAGTCATTGTCCTCCTAGAGACTAATGGAAATTTTACCCCAGTTACAGGTTTGTAGGATGAAACACAAATAAATCACTGTTGGCTTTTCCATATATCTCCTGCCTTGTGTAAATTTGAAACAGATACTCTATTTTCCTGACTTGATTGCTTATTGTCACACCCAATGCTCACAAAATCCAAGCTTATCCTGATGGGTAAAACAAGTGGTAATTAACACTTTAGTGGCCATACCAAACTAGCTCCAAACACACCACAGCTTTCCAACCCAAGCACTCAAATTCTCTGGAAGACCCCAAAAGAAACCAACCAAAGCCTTTAGGAATGGCTGAGGGAAGGGAAGATTTGATGGAAGGTAAAATGACTTTTTTCAAGCTGTCTAGAGGAGTCAGCAGTGTCTGTGATGCTGCTTTGGCTGAGGGTGAAAGGCTGAGCAAGGCACTTGGAGATGAGGACAGCATTACACCCATGATGAAAAGAATTACTGGGGCAGCAGAAGGGGATCTGTATAACCACACTGAGGGGCCAAGCTGTGAATCTGTGGGAGCTCATTTTCCAGGGCACAATGAGATCCATCCCAGTGCTCAGCATGGTGGGACACACTCCCCATGAGGTACTGCAGCCTCCAGCTCACTCGTGGGTGTAGACATTAAATGGTACTCAAGGCCAATGCAAAACACCATTAAATTATAATATATGTCAACAGAGCATTTTAAGATGAATTAGAGTGTTCTATGGCAGTGATTCCATAAACACACTAAACAGACCAATTCAACACTTGTCCACATCCAGTAATCTATTTAACTCCAAGACATGCCTCTGAGTTTCACACTCAGGGCTGGAAAAGAAAAGAAGTAACAGTGGATTTCTCTGACAAACTCAGGAACAATTTTTTTCTGTCTATTCCTGAGCTCCAACCTGCTGCTCTGCTGGACATTGCTCCCCACAGTCATCTCCAGAACCAGCAGGAAACACAGGAGGTGCCCTGCACTCCAAAATCCACTTACCCCTGCAATACCCAGAGCAGATTTGCCACATGCACTTCATGTCCAAAACCAGGAATGCACAGCAAGCAGCTGTTCATTGCCAACAAGGAAAACAATCTTTTTTTGTAGTACATTTAATACCTGGGCAGAAATAATTGCTGCAAACCACTTGAAGCACCGTGTGGGGATGAGAAAGTCACCAGTCCCTTTTGGCAAGCTCAAAGGGAGTGAAGTCCCCATCCTTATAAAGGCAACATTTGGCAGATCACAGTTCAGTCATAAAAACACAACTGGACCATCACAGGTGGGCACTCACATGGGCAGTGCTGAATCTTGGCACTTCATGAATAATTCTTTCCTCTCCTTGTACAACCTCCACTGGTTCAGCTTTCATTTTGCTGGTGTCCAGATCCCAGCAGGTATTTTCCAAAGGCATCAGCAACTCCTGGGATGCACAAAGAACAGGAACACACACCACAGTGCCACAGTACAGTTCCTTGCCCTTACAATCACAGAATTATTGGGGTTGGAGGGATCTTAAAGCTCATCCCATTCCCCCCTGCCCTGAGCAGGGACACCTCCCACTGTCCCAGGCTGCTCCAAGCCCATCCAGCCTGGCCTTGGGCACTGCCAGGGATCCAGGGCAGCCACAATAACAGCTCTAAGACCTGTAAAATGGAGTTTCACCATTAGAAAGGGGCTTTGATGGGATATTCCTCCCCTTCACCAGCAAACTACCACTGATCTGGGGACAAAGACAGCCCAAAGTCATTCTGGCATGACAGGCTAGTTCAAGTTTTTCTGATCCTACAGAATCAAGCTAAGTATTTTCTGCCTCCTGCGCAGTCCCATCAGGGAGGGCTGGAAGAGGGAAATGAAATCCTCCCCCTTGCCTGACTTCCACAAGAGAGCCCATGCCAGCAGCAGGAGCAGCCAAGGCTGGCAGGTGGGACAGGGGACCCGGGGGACACGATTCCCATGTGTGGGGACACCATTCCCACCATCATCCCATCAAAGTGCCCCTTTTAGATTATTTTCTGAGGTAATACAAAGATTTTTTTTTATGCCAAGCTTCTCAGATGATTTGCAGATGGCCCACATATGGTGAAGTCACTCTCCCAGAAGAAAAAGGAAGCTTTAGTCATTCCTGCTTCATTTTTGAAGTTTGTTTTCGGTTTTGTTTTTTTTTGTTTGTTTGTTTGTTTTTTTCCAGTGAAATCAGGAACTATTTCAATTGCTGCTTGGCATGTGCACATATCTTTCCATCCAGGAAATCCTTTAAGATGAAACCCTGTCTGAAATATGGGAGTCCTAAAATGGCTATATTAATGTCATAACACAATTGACATGTGGCTTCATTTAATACAGATACAGGAGGAAAAGACTAAAATACACCATTCCCTGCAGACCCCTCTAAATCAGTGGAAATCATCTATTGACTTTAATATACTTTAACAACACCTTCATCACTCACTGTCTACATTTTAGTTAATTTATTAGCTTTACCTCACAGTGTTCTTGCCATTTTGGGCAGTTTCCTCAGCTAAAATGTCATTTGGCAGGACAGACCCCCAAAAGGAGTCTGCAGCCAGTTGTTAATAAAATACACATAGGACACAAGTTTTGGAGAGGAGGAAGAACAGGACCACAGAATGTTTGTTCTTAGTGGAAACAAGTTAATTAAAAATGAAGATGCTGACAGCAAGCCCTGGCTCAACCCAAAATTTCATGTCCAATCACTAATAATTTTACCTTAAATTATTAAGCATTTAAGGTGCCTGAACCTCTGCAATCTGTTCAGTTTGCTTCCAAAATGCTGCTGCTCCATCAGGGAAAAGGAGCACACACCTATGGCTGTGGCCCATTAAATATTCCCTTACAGAAATTATTTTCCAGTTATGAAACCAAAACCAGGGTGCTACAGAAAAAGTACCAGGTGTGCTGAAAAGTGTCTCTGGACTCTGCAGATGGAACAAGAAGTGAAAACTTTACTACAAACTTTCTAAGCATCCTACAGTATTTAATCTTTCTGCTGTGTAGTTTCAGGGAATTAGACAAGAAGTTGGGGTGTCCCTATCCCATAAAAAGGATTCTGCAGAACTTTAAACTCTTTTTTTTTTTTATCCCACTCATTTCTGGAAGTATTTTTTCACAGGGTTTGGGTTTATTGTTCTGTCAGTCTATTGTTTGTTTTTGTTCTCCCTAAGCTGGCGTGCAAACCACAGGCATGAAGGGGATTTTAAAAGAGAAGAAAAATAATTGTAATTGTTACAGCAGTGCAAAGCTGTCCAGTGGCAAACAATGCTACTGCAAACCCTTCTGAGGCTTCCCAGGCTACATTTACTGCATTTGATTTGTCTTAGCAAAAAGCCCCACAGGCTGAAAACCCCACAATTAGCTTCCTATCATCTGCAGGAAGAACCACTGCTATGAAAACGAGCCCAGGCATGAATCTGAGTCATCAGAGCAGCATCCATTCAGCCATCCCTGCCCTCCTCTGCACTGATCTGTATTTCCCTGTGCACCTCCATCAATCTCCAATTCACAGAACTCCAGCCTTGCAAAAAAATAAAGAGCAAGGCCTAAGAAGACTATAAGGCAAATTTAAAAATCAAAGAGTCTGGCGTTTCTGGTTGAGATAAATGTACAACCTGTGCTCTCTTACCATTTCTGACACAACAGAGGGAAAACGGGCAGGAGGTGCCTTATTTACAAGAGAAGACTATTTTCACAGGTAACAATAAGGAAAGCATTAACAGATGTTAGTCTGACAGACATTTGAGAAATACTTGATTATTTTTGGCCAAATCAGAGCTGCTGGAAGACCAGGAGTACAATCTTTCACCATTAATTTCATTTGATCACCATCAATTTGCAGGGACAGGTTTCCCAGGATGACAGTGTTTGTTACCACCCAGAACAACCCAACATCACGGAAGGCAATGGGACAGTGCAAACCACTTGAAGGTGCTAAATAACAACCTGAAATTTGACACTGCATCAAATAAAAACTTTTCCCAGTGTGGAAACAGGTCTGGTTTAGCACTACTTTATTACTGAGGGTTTTTTCTGGATCAAGTAGGAAGAAACAGTGGGAAAAGCTCTGCTAAATTAATAGCTAGGAGCAGCTAAATTTAAGGAGCAGCTTTTAATAGAGTGGACTTACTATTTCCCAGTTCTCAACCAGTGGTTGCTGGTACTGGGGAGATAAGGGGTGGGGGGAAGCTGAAAGTCTGAGCCAGCTGCTGTTGGATGAAGGACAGCACACACCAGCTCTCCTCATTCCTCACCCAGTGCCCACACCTTCCCAAACTGCACACACGGAAATCTCACTTCTTGCATTTTTGCTCCTCAAAATGAACCTGCAAACAGGCTGGGGAAGAGGCAGCTGAACTGAAGGCAGGGCTGCTGTGGGATTTGTCCTTTTGCTCAGCCTGGCTGGGACAGGGGCCCAGGGCTGCTCTGGCTCAGCCTCTCTCACCTTGCCCAGGGAACAAACACTGTTCTGTGCATCCAGCCAGACCTGCTGAGCTCCACCAGCTCAGAATGAATCTCACTTTGCTCCCAGTGACCCAGCTCCCCCTCTCTGCATCCCCCTGCCACATCCAGGCAGCCCGTGGCTCACATTGCCCCAGTGTGGGACATCTGCTGTGCAGAGGCTCAGAAGTGAGAAAAGCTGGAGCCTGTCACTGTTCTCTGCATCACCAGCCAGGTGCTCACTTGAGGGGTTTTGGTGCTGGGGACACTCCCCAGCCGGGGCACCTAGAGCCCCCAGGCACTTCTCAGTGCTATTCTTCATTCGTTAGCACCCGCTAAAACCATTGTAAAGCAGCCACAATGGGTCTGGAAATCTGTATTGAGGCAACCTAGACGCTCGACCTCCGGCTGAGTGAACTCTGAATTCATAGCATGTGGATTGAAAACACAGAGAAAAGAGTGAAAAAATTGGTTGTGAATGATTTAGCAAAACTCTGACATCAGATATGCTCTTGCCAATAAAGAGCAATTTGTTGAGCTCCCGATAAATTGCTGAGTGATTTCGGTGTCATTGAGGTTGGAAAAGACCTTTAAGACTTTGTAGTCCAACCATTCCCCAGAACCTCCAAGTTTGTCACTAACCCATGTCCCCAAGTGCCACACTCATGCAGCTTTTGAAGGGATGGAGACTCCACCACTGCCCTGGGCAGCTGTGCCAACACCTGGCCTCCCTATCCAGGAAGAAATTTCCTCCAATACCCAGGATGGGAGGTGGGGCCTCAGCAGTGGCCAGCAGAGGGGCAGTCACACCAGCCCTGGGACAGCACAGCTGCCCTTGGCCTCCCTGCCCACACTTTTGCTGTAATGTGGATTGCACACATTAAGAAACCAGCAGTAGAACACATGGAACAACATGGATTTTTTTAAAGGAAACCAGCTGCTACAGCAAAGATCAGGTTTCAAAGTCTTCCATTTGTCCTGGAAACATTCTGAAATGGAAATCTGTGTATTCTACTGTAAAGATAATTCAGAATTGCCCTTGAGAAAGAGTTCAAACAGCTCACACCACATTAAGAACTATGATGACCCTCCTGAGGCTGAACAGCTGTACCTAAAGAATGTGAAGTGCACAAAAAAGAATGAACAAAAATACTCAACAGGCTCCTGTTGCAGTTCCAGTTTCCAAACCACTCTGCTGACAGGTACTGACCACAGCAGTGCTGCAGCCACCAAACCACAGTTGCACTGGGAGAGAAATTCTGCCAGTGGTTTTATTAGGGCCTGCATTTGATCTAGTCCTCTTCAACAGCAAAAAATAAATATGAGACCAAATAAATATATTCCAAATATAAATTCTGCCTTTTATCAAATCATATCATCATAATCCCACATTGCTGACTTGCTCACAATAGTGGATTTGCAGCAGCAAATCAGATTTTCATTAGTTTGGTTCATGAATATGCTGAAGAAAGGCACTGGACAGTTCTTGTTCTCACAGTGCTGCTTTAATGCCCTGGCCCAGGGCCTTGCAAAGCAGATGAGATCTTTTCAGAGATGGTCTGGACACTTCCCTGATTTGCCCATGGAATCATGCATGGAGTGAAGATGGAACTAACCCCCTCCCAGACACACAGAGGGAGAAAATGAAGCAGCCAGCACAGGCTGTACCACAGGAAATTCCAGTTAAATGTACAGAACACTTTCACCAGAGGGTGGCCACAGAAGCCTCTGGAGATGATGTGATCTGTCCCAAGACAACTGAAACTCTCCTGGGCAAGTTCATCTCAGCATGGCCCTGGTATAAGGACAGGGATGAACCAGAGACCTCCAGGTGGCCCTGCCCAATTGAATTTTAGGAATCCATGATCCAAGAGCAGAATTACAGCCTTGCACTCTTAGCACAGATTTCAGCTGTGAAACGGGTTGAGAAGCCAAAGCCCAAGTCATGGAAACTAAGGAATACCAGCAATCCTTATTTTCCTACTGCATTTGTTCTACCACAGTGATATTTTCCACCATTGGCACTCCATGCCACAAACACAAGGTGCACATCACCTACATTTAGATGTGTATTCAACTGCTGTGTGTCTCTTAAAGGATAATCACCATTAATGATTATGGAGTAATTTATGCTGCCCCTGTGGGACCTAAATTCAGTTCAAATTGGTGCTTTTTAGAGGTCAATGAAAAACAAAACCATGAAGAAAGCTGGGCACTGAGCAACACCTTGCAACACCAACATCTCTTTTGTTTCCTCCTCCAACAGTTCACACTCCACACCATTTGTTCCAACTGCTCACTGAGGTTTGAGGATGAATATGAGAATTTCAAGGACTTTGGAACATCATTCCAAACCTTTTATCTTCTTACATGCAGAAACAGAGGTGGTCTGCAGTGCAATGGTGACTGAAGGGGACAGTGGCAAGAAGGAGCTTCCATGGCATGTGGAGGTAATTCTGTGTGGGCAGTGACCATCCCATAAGATTCAGCCCTTCAAATATTTCCTGAGGAGCAGATTTTCCCAGCCCCAGCACAAGATGCAGCCACAGCATTTTGGCTTTTGCCTTGAGGACACCTCACATGGCTACATTAAATATTTTCAGTAGCTTAAAGATCCCAAAAAAACTCAGGGCAAATCCCAAAACATCCCACTGCACAAAACAAGTCAGGCCACAGTCAGATCTTTAATAAAAGCACTTGAAGTCAGTGACAAACATGATACAGCAGACATGACAACTCAAATCAAGTTGGGAGTAGCAGTGTGCTGGTGTCTGCAGAGGACTGAACAAGGTCCCTAAACCCAACTATCCCCTCAGTGGCTCCTCAGCTGCTCACAACACACTTGAAGGCTGCTAAAAGTCTCCCTTACCTCACCCCTCCTCAAGCTGGTACAGCAGAAGCACAAAATGGGCTTTGTTCTGACCAAAACTGATGGAGTAAATTAACTCAGGTAAAAGCTCCAGCTCTAATCTCTGAATAGGAGGCTGAGCTGATTTTACAGCAAGGAGACCAAGCAACCCATATCCTCCCTATTTCATCCAGTTTCACAATATGCACTTTACCAGGGCAGTCTTGTGGAGAGGGCCTGACACTGCCAGTGTCCTAATGGGATTCACCTGATTGGAGCAGAGCATGGCAAAAGCATCTCCCTGCAGAAACCCTTCCCCACCTCACTGGTGAGCCTGTTCAAAGCTGTCAGCCACTTGTATGACAAGACTAATTCTCATTTAGCTACCTCCTGTCCTGCTCCCCTTATTGGAGCATTGCAAACCAACAAAAGGTGCATAGGATCCTTTTCACAGTGACATTAGCTAATAACCAATTCTAATTCCAGGAGTCAGTGATCCTTTTCCACTGACAGGGCCCTGAAGGTTCCCTGCTAAGGGGAGGGGTTGTACAGCACTGAGAGGAAAATGGCAAAAGGCTTGTCCTCAGAAGCCCAGCACACACAAGAGCTTTGGAAGGTTGTATCCCTGTACTTTGGTCTTTGGGTAGTGCCACTGCTCAGTATCTATAGTGGTCTGGTTTGAAGGGCCCATCTCTGGGCAAGCCCAGGTATTTGGCCTGTTTGTCACTCAGCTTGGTCAGCTTCACACTCAGCTTGTCCAGATGAGCAGCAGCCACAGCTTCATCCAGCTGGAAAACAAAACATTGAGATAAGAACGTTAGAGTTCTGGTAGTTCAGGAAGTCACAGTCACAGAAATGAATGTGGAAACCAACAGCACTCCCAAGGAGGGACTTACACTGACACAGCTTTTTTCCTGCCAGCATCTCTCACCTCATAGACCTGCACTCACATGGAAGAGCCTTGTGCTTTTGCAGGAGTCAAGTTCAGTTTAAGTGAGACAAAATTTTATCAAATCTGTTTCAATTTCATTTACACATTCACATCCATCCAGCAGGCAAAGAGCAGAGATCAAACTCCTCAGAGATAAGAATATCCAGTTTGGTAGAATGATAAAGCCCCAGTTTCCACTACAAAGACACCTGGACATACTACACTGTCATCCCACAATATTATGTAAGTCTTAATAGTGGAAAAAAATTCCTGCCCTCTCCAAATATCCCAACCTAGGGACACATGAATAATGAAATTCATTCCATAATCTCCAGTTCAGCAAGACTACTTGTATCTACTGGCACTGTCTTCATGAAGAATAAAACCAAGCTGGGCTGTAGGACAGGAAGGTTGATATAATTTCTCTATCCCAGAGGTGTCAGACAGATGTGTAAACTCAAGAAACTGAAAAATTTATAAAGTTACAAGGCAGTTAAGGGCTCCAGAAGCAGGTACAGGAGAGTCAGAAAACAAACAGGAGGATGGTGAACAAGCTGCTGTGTCAGCCACAGGGGATATTCAGAGGCAGAAAGGACAGCATAAGCAGGGATCATGGACAAGCCTGACCAGTTGTAATTCCTGCAAAAACCAGGCAATCATTGCAAAGGAAACAGTGGTAATAAAAGGTTAAGTCTAAATCCCAGCAGAAATCCCAGAAGAAAACCAGCAATATTTCCCTCATAGTTAAGCAGACATGAAAGGCTGCAATATAACTGAAGGACAGTAAATCAACAAAACAATCAAGGGCCAAACCTGCAGCTTGTGTGAACCAGCAGGGACTAAATGATTCAAAAACTAGTCCTGGATTTCCCCCTCCAAGGGCCTGTGGTTACAAAGCCACTACTCTGAAGTAATCCCATGCCATGAACCAGGTAAAGAGCTCCATCTGCAGAGTGTAACTCACTGCTCACAGTGACCACACTGTTGACCTGACAGCATCTCTTGGGAACCAGTACAACCAAAGGTCACAAGATAAAATCAGAAACCTAAGGGGAAATGGTTGAAATGGTGGCAGTGAACCAAGAAATCCACCAAAGAGTCAGGTAAATCATGAAAGAAAGGAAACCTAAGGGGAAGGTCTGTTTTTAGAAGCTAAACAAGTATTTAAGCCTAGAACATCCTGTCAGGATGCCAGGAAACAAAAAAAGGAGGGTCAGAAATTGTATTCTTATCTGGTTAATTAGACTGAGGTGTGAAGCTCTCACAGGTGTATTTCCAGTGAATTTAACACAGACTCCACTCACTTGAAAAGGAACCAAGTCCCTGCCAATTCCCAGATGAGGTTTTCTACTGACAGCAGGGATCAATTGTTTCACAGCTGCTTCAGCTTGGGGACTTCAAGACTTAGACATAGAGACACACAAATTTAGATGAAGATAAGCAGACATTCTCACCTTAAAATCAAAGCTGAGCAGGACAGATCTGGTGCCAAGAACATAGAGACAAGAGTTTTCCTAGATGTCCAGGAACACACATTGCAGAAATGTGTGCACATTTGTAATGGCTGATCAAAGCAATATTCTTGCAGTCAAAGAAAGTGCAGTGTAAGGTACCTGGTAATTGTTAAGTCTTACATTTGGACCTCAAAGCAACTGCACAGAACAAGGAAAGGCACTAACCCAGAAAATTATCAAAGAAAACTCTTCTGTTGGTTCTGACAAGATGACTGCTTTATTCTTTGAATAAAGCCCTCTGTGAAGCACAGAGGGTCAGAAGAGTTTTGTCACAGTGGATGAATCTGAGATCACTGCCACATGCTCCACTAACAGGCAACTTCATGTTTAACTGCTCTGGGCATTACTTCTCATTTCTATGTATTTCCAGTTTACTAAAAATTGTTACTGAGTGAAAGGATGAAGTCACATTTTATCAGCAACATTGGGCTCTCATTTTCAAGAGAGCTATCAATAAGACTGTTCCTTTGAAGGCAATTATGTGGCATTTTGCTGATCCACTCCTACACTGCATTTCTGGTATGCTTTGCTTGATCCTTAACTGAAGAGTTTGTAAACTTAAGTTTCAGCAAACACCTCATGAGTAAACCCAAACATAGACATTCTACTTCCCAAATGGAAAGTATTTTCACATTTACTCTCACACCTGGTTGTGCTCCAAAGGCAGTGGGATTTAAATCTTTTTCCATGAACCATCTCAAATTCCCAGGCTTGTTTTGGAAAATTAAAACCATGTTAGTTTTCTAGAAGAAATGTGCAACCTGTGACATGATCCAGACTTTTCCAAGAACAAGGAACGCAGAGATAAGTTTAAAGGGAAATCCAAGAAAATCTGTCATTAATATTTTGTGAAGTTATTAGGACCAGATTGTGATAAGCTCTCTCAGGTGCAAATGGGATCAGAACTCAATCAATCACCGTGAAAGGGATTCAGTTGCACTCCAGCTTCAACTCTGCCCACTTACACACTTTTGCTGCTAGACAGGTCTGTAAAAGAAACAAGCTGGTTGGTAGAAGCTTTTTCCTGCATGCTCTATCACAGGACAGCTCTGCACACAAAAACAGCACATTCACACCTAGCACACCCAAAGCCAAACATCCTCTGAAGGACAGAACCACTTTGCAACAAAACCCTTCAGTAGGAAAATGAGTTCAAGCCCAAAGAAAGCCACACCAGCACCTCTGCGTGGCCGTCACTCACCTTCTTTGGCAGGAAGTGAACCCCCACGGCATATTTGTCACTGTGGGTCCAGAGCTCGATCTGTGCCAGCACCTGGTTGGTGAAGGAGTTGCTCATGACGAAGCTGGGGTGGCCCATGGCACAGCCCAGGTTGACCAGGCGGCCCTCGGCCAGCAGGATGACGTGGCGCCCGTTGCGCAGCGTGTAGCGATCCACCTGCGGGACAGCAGGGCAGGCGGTCAGCCAGGGGCAGCCCGGCCTCAGGGGCCTCCCTGCCCCAGCAACTCAGCACTGCAGCTCCTGAATTGGAACAGACAGCCCTCTCTCCATCCCAGGTGTCTGCAAAAAACCCTGGGCTTCACAGCACACCCATTCTGCCACCTGCTTGGTTTTCAACCAGCTCTCCCCTGTAGGAAAGGAAAATCCAAACTCCCCTAAAACAGGCCCCTGGAATCTTATCCCTTAGAACAAAGACATTCCTAAGGACAGGGGCCCCCTTTCCTATCTCAGCTCTCGTTATCTTTTAGGATTTCTATTGGTTCTTAAAGTGTTACAATAATTGGTTCTTTTCTTACTTAGAATTTAAAGATAATTGGTTACTTTGAAATGTGTAAATCCTATTGGATAAAAGTTCAATCCTTCAGAAACCTATAAATACCCTTTTATTGTTTAATGTAATTAGACTGTTGTTAGCAATTCCCTTCGAAGAAAATAAAGCTGTCTTTGGAACTACTGCTACACAGTCTCAAGCTTTCATCCGTTGCTAGCGAGTAGCTGCGAGCTCTGCTGCTTAGGTTCTGAGCTATCCGAACTCTAAGTAGCTGCCTGGGGGAGCTGGAAGGCTCCTGCACCCCCAAAAAACAGCTACACTCCCCCATTTCTTCTCAACCAGCTCTCCCCCCATTTCTTCTCAACCAGCTCTCCCCCACTTTTTTTTTTAACCTGCTCCCTCCCACCTTTTTTCAACCAGCTCCCCAATTTTTTTTTTTAACCAGCTCTTCAATTCTCCTGGTTTTCCACATGCATGTAGTCCCAGCCAGCTGTGATGGGAATTGCTGCTAGCAGTAAATCCCAGTTCATGTACACCCACTGCTCACAATGGTGCATGGTGACAAAGAGGGAACACCTCTGCATGGATCTAACACAGGGTGACAGTAAGATGCTTTTCTTATTGAAGTATTAAACATCTCTTACATCAGCCCAGCACTGGCACTGAAACTTTTATGCTGGACACAGTCTCAATTACTTTGTACCTTCAGCTGAAGTTAACCACCCTCAACCCTGGCATTAATCCTCTCATTCAGAGACAGATGCCCTCCCAGAAAGTCAGGGGTTTTTGTTCTTGTACTACTCTCTGGCTCAGGATACAGAAAAGGAGCTGCCAAGTTTTAGTAAAAATCTGAATATTCAGGAAGTTATATTTCTTCAGCATTAATCCATATGGACAACTCTAACCTCAATTCCATCTTTTTCAAAAGGTAATTTCATTTTTTTAAACCAAAAACTCGTTACAATTTTCATACCTGGGATCACACTGCACCTTACTGCACTCTGTCATTCAAGCAGCCCAAGGCTTAGTTTTAAAAGAACTTGAGCTAGCAGAAAGCAGGCAGTACCTGTGGGCTCCTCTAGGATGAGAGCTGCTGAGCAGAGTCAGCTCCACTAAGGCCATGGGCAAGAACAAACCTGAACATAGTGACAGCTTGAGGGTACAACTCTAGATCTGGTTAAGGCTGTGCAAAGTGTCCCAACCAACCTCTCACAAGTGCTTAGTGAGACTTTGATGTGGGTGGCCAATAAGCCACAGGGGAGTTAGGAAAATTGGAAGGGCAGATGGAGATGTGAGAGATATGTTTGGGTGTAGTGTTATTAAAAACTACAGAATCCTGGTATCAGCAAGGAAACTCACTCTTCAAAAGGTAACCAGAAGTCCCACACAAAGTCAGATAAAGCCTGGTTTGCTCTATGTGATGTTCTCCCTCAATGCTGGTGTCACAGAACAGTTCTGATCTATTTTCAGTTTTGCTTCTCTGCTTTAAGACACAGCTGAAAGCTGAAATTTTCAGATTTGGATTTTCCTTGTGTAGCTAAAGCCAGAGCTTAAAGCAAATACATGGTGGGTATGCAAGCTGAGCAAGGGTGAAACATCTTGCCTAGTCTGCCCACACAAGTTTCTAAAATGAAGCCCCCAAGTCTGGAAGAGAAACCCAAGTTTGGCAGAGCCCCAGACAGGCTTTCCTGAGGCTTCAATCTCAGAGTAGATTTAAAAAAAAAAAAAAAAAAAAAAAAATCACACCATACTTTGAAAACAAAGAGGTGTGAATTTTTTCAAACCCTGACAGAATCCCAAAAGAGATTCCACTGAGATTCCCTTAGGACCACAACTGTTCTGCTGCAGAGCAGTACATGAGCAAACAGCTCCACAGGAGGAAATCCAGGTCAGGCATCAGTCAATCTATGGGCTCTGCTCTTAAGTTTTATAGGGTCTCTAATGCTCTGCTCTGTATTCCTCATCTAACTTGCTTCCTGCAGCTGAGCTCAGGCATTGTTTTCAGCTCAGGGCTATTGAAACAAGCACATTTACATACCCACTGCCCATGCCCCAAACATCAAAGCTGAATGGACTTGATGCAATTAATTCTCTACAATCAGCACTAAGGGTAGGCGCCTGTCTCTCAAGGAAGTGGGAATAAACACATGGAGAAAGATGTACCCATACCAGGCACCTCACCCCAGAGATCACTTGGGCACTGGCTGGAAACAACTGCTTTAATGCCAACCCAAAATATCACATGCAGCTTGTTCCAGGTTAGCAGAATCTGCATTCTCACCAGAGGAACAGTGGCTTCCAACAAAGCTAGAAACACCAAAGAATCTCAAGTGAAATAATCTCCTTTCTAGAAACAGACACTGAGCAGCCATTGCCTTTTTCCAACAGGAGAGCCTGTGGAAAGGCTGCCTTACCTGAGGTTTGACATTCACTGCCTCCACTGCATTGTCATTCAGCCACTTGGCATCAACCTCCACATCAAAATGGCCAATATTACACACTATGGCATCATCCTTCATCTGCTCAAAGTGCCTGCAAAGGAAAAAAAGTTGTATCAAAAGTTAATCCACACAGTTTTCTCCCTCAGCAGATGCTCCAATCCACAGCCCTGACAGTAACTGGACTGACTCTCACAAGGTGTGTGGGGCTGGAAACCCCTCCAGGCATGGGAAGTCTACAGGAAAAGCCTTTAAAGCTTCTTGAAAGTCCTTGGGAAGGACATTTCCCAAGGATGTGAGAGCTTACTGGAGAGAAAGTATTTTCCCAGTATGGAAAGTAATAAAATTTTGTTTGATTGTCAAAACAAATACCTGCAGTTATCCTCCTTACACAGAAGAAATTATTTTCTTCATGACTTTTGAAGTTCCCAGCAGTTTTACATCTCTAGATACTAATGGCCTGATCTCCTCCCACCTAATCTGATCTTCCACTACAACATCTACAGTCATGGCAAAGAAAGGAGGGAGTCTGTGGAGCTGGGGCTATAAACTGAGTTCTAAGAAGCAGTAACCAAACACTGCAGGGCAGCTCATTGAGAACAGGCTGGTTTTAGCTGCTATGTGCACCAACAGATGGAATGCCTCTCAACCCTTACCTGCCTCCTCTGTTCACATTTGTCTGGCCTAACACAGGATTCAGCCCCAATGCCCTCATTCTCCAAAAGTCAATCTACTCCTCTACAGCTTTTGTTGCTCCACCATTACATTCCATAAGCCAGGAACAACTACAATGTGGCAACATCCAACAAAACTGACCAAAGACTTAATTTCTCACTAAATTCATGCTAAATTCTGATGTTCAGAAGTCAGACTGTGTGCTAATCCTAACCACACAGGTTATTACTGTATTTCAGGAAAGAAATCTAACTGGACAGGTATGCTTTCACTAAAGCAAGTGGCTTGGCCATACCTGCCCTGCACAATGTCAGTGCAGCCAGTGGTGGTGACAAAGATGTTGCCCTCTTTGCAGGCCTCCTCCATGGTTGTAACTTCATAACCTGAAAAGAGAAAGTTACTTCTCTATACAACCACCAACATTTACTAACAAGTGGGACACAATACTAAGAGTAGAGAAGTGCAGAGAAAGAATGAGTAAATGTTTCTGCCCACACCTGACCTAGGGATGATGGAAGGTGGTGAGATACTGGTCTTGCTAAACAACATGGCACAAAAACCATCCATCTCTCACCCTTTTCAAACCTGTGGATCTATGCATTCAATGTCCAGAGGTATAGTGCAGCACAGCACTCAGACTGGATTCAGGGGGTTGAATTCACAAAGTAAGCGCTCCCACAACACCTGCAGTTCTTGGCAGGTGTGAAGAGACATGGGATAAACTGGTACCAAGAGGCACAGAAGAGAACAGCTCCAGAGCATGCCCTGAGCTCAGCTGGAAAGACAGAGCATGGCATTGCTCTTAAAAAAAAGTCTATCAAGGGTAAGGCCAGGTGCTTTTTAATGTTTTAATTCCAGTCCAGCCTTCTTCCCCACTGGAGATTAGAACCACACAATTTGAGGACAATCCCTCAGCAATCCTTGATTCCAAACACACCTTCAAGGCCTCTAGCAACAAACTCCTTCCCTAACTGCAAGGAAAGAATTCCTGCAGTTAAACTGGATTCAAGTCTCCCTCAGCAGGGACAGGGTGAAACCCACTGAGCTGCTCTCATTTCCTGCTGTACACTGCCATGCAGAGATGCTGTCAGAAGCCCAGCTCCCACCTTCCATGGCTGCCTGGAGGGCGTTGATGGGGTCGATCTCGGTGATGATGACTCTGGCGCCGAAGCTGCGCAGGGCCTGGGCGCAGCCCTTGCCCACGTCCCCGTACCCTGCCACCACTGCCACCTTCCCAGCAATCATCACATCTGTGGCACGCTTGATGCCATCGATGAGGGACTCTCTGCAGCCATAGAGGTTATCAAACTTGCTCTGAGGGAGAAAACGGAGCAGTTTCAGAACAGGTGAAAGCCACTCAAGTGAAATTTCCTTAAGAGAAAGAAAATGGACTTATGTGCAAGTGCTACCAGAGTCAAATACTTTAACCACCATCAGGGATTGGCAACCTGGTTTGATGTTTTTATTTATCCAGTTTCAGTCTATAGGTTATATCAGACCCAGGCTTCAACATGGTGAGAAGCATTTCACAAATACATCGTGTCTACTGAGCATGGCTTGGACTTGTTACAACTTGTTAGAGGTAACCTGAATTTATCAAGTGTTTTTTACACCAAAGTAGGTCAAAGAGTTCCTAAACCAGGTGTTCATCAGTTCCCTGCTGCTGCTTACCAGACAATGAACTGAACCAAGTGCCACAGGAAGGCAAAACACACCAGCAGCACATCTTATCTTTGCAAGACACATCCAGCCTGCAGAGCAGCAAGCTGCCCACATCAACCAGGAGAAACTGGTTCCTGCAGCCCCAGAAGATCAAAATCACATCTTCCCCCACAAAGAGTTGCCCTAACACTGTCAAATTCCCTAACACTGTCACTCACTACTGCTCAGACTTGGAAAAATTCAGCAAGCAGCCATTCACAATAGTGGTCACTGCAACCAGGAGCCCCTGGATTTCACCTCCTAATGCTCCATCAAACAACATCCTCCTACTCTAACACTGACATTAACAGCTCCAATCAAAAGTGCCTACAGCTAAGTCAGACATCAAATATTATTTTACTTCACCCCTTGAAGACCTTCCTAAACTCAAACACATCTCATTGTGCTGATTTTTGCAATGCTCCTTCTCCTGAAGCCTCTTGTTTTGACCAGGAGGAAGGGCTGTACAAACAGATTTGGTTATTAAGGGAGTTACAGAGACCAAGATTTTTTTAAAGAATCTGGCTACTAATGTTGTGCTGTGCTCCCCAAGGAAGCAATACTTAAAAATCTCCATTCACAGCAAAATTCTGGTCTCAAAGCCTGTCCTGGCTTTCTACAGCCTTAGGGCACCAATCCTTCTTGCTCTCACTTAACACAGCACTGTCTGCTACAGGAAATCTTAAGATTAAATTCCCAGAGGCAGCTAGCTGGTCTAGTGGAAGGTACACCCACAGTATCTGCAGCTCTTGTAAGTATGAACAAAAATGGAATAAACTGCTCATGGCAGAAACTGGCCAAAGTGTAACAAATTATACCTCAGATCCAGAAGTTCTGACTCAGTGCCTATAAACATCAGAGGTAAAGCTGCCATTAATAAATCAGAAAATTGTGTTATGAACCCTTCAAATACTGGAGTTAGTGCCAGTTGGTATCCCTCTTTCCTAGTCCTGCAGATTTTCCTTGCAGCATGGTCAGATTTGGTTCCTTATCACCAAATCCCCCAACTGCAATCAAAGCCTTCCTGGTGTCTGTGCATTCCCATGCAGCCAAGAGAGCAGAGTGTTGGATGCAGATATCTGCCCCACCCAAAATACACTTGAGGGGAAGAACAGACCTGGCTGCTGTGCCTGCCTTCTTTCTCCAAATGCTAGCACACCAGCCTGGCACCAACTGGAAATATCAGACTAGGAGAGCAGAATTTGTCAGCTCAGCTGAGTATTTTCCCAGAGATCTGTAATTGTGGTTAGTACAAATCTTGTACTCTATAAATACCAAACAGCACTTGGAAATAAGACCTTGTTTGGCACTAGAATCCCAAATCCCCTCAAGAGGCTTTGTTAGAAACATCTGGATTTCCAGATCTACTAAACAGTATTAATAATTATTATGCAAGCACAAATCTGGGTGAAAAGAATGCAAAGAACTTCTTTCAACATTAACTGGATTCCAGCCCACTACCTATGAAGTATCAGGTGCATTTCAGTGAGCAGAAAGGAGGCAGCAAACTGCAGACAAGGCAGGCCAAAAATATGGGAACTGCCAACCCAACAGGAACTTGAAATAAGTCAGTAACTAGATTTAAAAAACATCAATATGCATAAACCTTTAGTACACCTTTAATTCACACTATAATTCATCTGCAGCCAAAAAGCACCACCACCCTTTAAACACCATTCCAATTCATTCTCACTTCACCAGGGTTTACCTCAGAAGCAGAACTAAAGCTAAGCAAGGGATAAATATCTCCCTCATGTCCTCTCCTTTGCAACTGCTGCTCACAGAGATCAGCCACAGGATGACCAACCAACCCTTACCAGCACAGCTCAAGGAGGTAAAACACTTTTCCAGCTGGTACCTGACACCTGCCTGGGGGCTTTAAGCTACTCAGAGTGAGGACAAGCTCCTTGCCACAGGTACTGACTGTACCCAGAATCTCCAAAAGTGTGTTCACATTATTAAACAGCAGAAGAATGTACATTCTTACATACAAAAAAGCCCTAGATGACCTGACAACAGGGTAGTTACAACAGCATGCCCCATTAGAGATAAAGGCCTCACTTTTAGGATATGGTGGAAATCTCTGTTCAGAGCCAGATCAGGAAAATCTCAGCAAGAGAAGGAATAGTTTCATGGGAATGACAACATCCCAACACCAAGCTGGGCAAGAGCAGAAGGCTGCAGAAGGGCTTTGTGTGTATTACCTTGGTGACAGAGTCATTCACATTGATAGCTGGCACTTTCAGGGTCCCATTGGCCTTCATCTTGTACAGGTTGTGAACCCCAGTGGTCGTTTCTTCTGAAATACCTCTAATTCCTGTGGGAAAAGTAAAAGGATTCACCTTAGCTGGAGTCAATGCTGTGCAAACCAGCCCATCCAGGTGCTGGGAGCATCCCCCAGAGGCTTAAGAACCCTCAGAGAGCTGCAGAAACAGCAGAGGATGCGCTTCAGAGCCACACACCTCTGCCCCTGCCAGGGCTGTCCTGCCGTGCTCCACAGCAGCCTGAGGCAGCCCGGCTCCTGGGAAGGCAGCGAGTGTTCTGCTGCACCCCTCGGGGCTGGTTTGCACTGGGGGACAGAAGTGGGGCCCGGGGTTGCAGGGGATGAAAGGAGCGGGGCCCGCGGACAGGAGCGGCCTCAGCGCCTCAGCGCCGGCCCGGCCGCGCTCCGCGGCGCCGCAGCGCCCTCTGCTGGCGGCCCTCAGCGCGGCCCGCACGGACCCACAGAGCGCCTGGGCCCGAGGGACCCCAGGATCACCCAGGGCAGCTCCTGCTCCTGCACAGACACCCCAAAATCCCACCCTGAGCATCCCTGAGTGCTGTCCAAACGCTCCTGGAGCTCTGGCAGCCTCGGGGCCGTGCCCGTTCCCTGGGCACTGCCAGCACCTCCGGGAGAACCTTTCCTGATCTCCAGCCTGACACTTCTCTGACACAGCTCCAGCCATGCCCTGGCTCCTGTCACTGTCACAGAGAAGAAATCAGAGTCTTCCTCTTCTCCTCCCCTCACAAAGAAGTTGTAACTGCAGTGAGCTCTCCCCTAAGTCTCCTTCAGCTGAACAGACCAAGTGCCCTCAGCCACTCCTCATAGCCACTCCTCATATGGCTTCCCCTCAAGGTCCTTCATCATCTTTGTGTCCCTCCTTTGGATACTCTCTAATGGTTTAACATTTTCCTTATATTGCAATGACCAAAGCCACACAGTATTCAAGGTGAGAGTTGCCCAAGCCCTTGACCCAATTGGTCTTCCTGGCTCCAGGGCACTGCTCACTCATAGATGCCAAGTCTGGCCCAAATCCATCCTCAGTACTCAAAACTTTCAGCTGTGAGCTGCTCCAAACCCAGGTGAGGAACTCTGAATGCACTTCAACATGGTTTTCACAGCAGAACTTGGGACAGGTTCCCCAGTGGAGCCTGAGACTGAGCCATGAGATCCTCCCATTGCTCCCCAGACCACCCTGTATGCAGTGCATGGAGGAAATGAGATCAACAGCACTAGAGGGTAAAAGGCTGATTAACTGGGTAAGACAAGGCTTCAGAGAGAGATCACTGCAGCTTTTTAATACCTGAAGTGGGCTTACAAGATGTGGATATGCTATTTAGCATGGCCTGTTGCAGCAGGACAAGGGGGAATGGTTTTAAATTGAAAGAGCACGATTCAGGCTAGATACAAGGCAGCTTTTGGTTTTTTTTACCATGACGGTGGCATAGCTGCCATGAGAAGTGCTGCATGCCCCATCCCTGGGAACACTCAATGAGCAGCCTGGGTTGAAGGTGTCCTGCCCATTGCAGGCAGGTTGGACTGGATGGCCTTCAAGAGGTCCCTGCCAACCCAAAGCATTCTGTAATTTTGTGTTTAGGCTGACTGATCCCCATCACCTCTATTTCATCACAGAGCCCTCAAAAGCCCCACTCCCCTGATGGTTATCTGCTGAGGGAATGCATTCAGGCTTTAGCATATTTAGGGCTTGCTTGGAGGGGAGAGGAGAGTTTAAAGCTCACAGTGCAGCCTTGTGCACAGTGAAATAGAGCATCTGTGGACAGTATCCCAAAAGCATCAGTTCCCAGAGCAACTGCCTGGATCATGGACAGTCATCTCCTTGAAGGAAAACTTCTGGAGGCCGTGGCAGCAACCTCCAGTTCAAACCTGCCCTCTCTCTCCTTGTGTATCAGACAAATAGGAGACACACTCCTCATCCTTCAAAGGATCTCCAGATGAGGGTCCTGAGCTCAGCAGATTGTCTTTCCATGGCACTAAGCAGACTTCATATCCCATATGCCAACAGCTTCCCCCCACCAGAGGCACCCCAGCACTGCCCCAGGTGCCATTTACAGCTGGTCTAAACCACCCTGCAGCTGCCTCAGGTGCTGCCTTTGGTCAATGCCTGAGTGGCTGGAGAGCAGAGAAGGGACAGCAAGGACAAGTTTGAATTAAACTGACTCAGCCCTGCTAAATGCTCACACCTGCTTTGCCCTGTGTTTCTCACCTGAGCAATGAGCAAGTCTGGTCAATGGATCACAGACAAGCCAATCTTCCCCACACAGGTCCTTTGCACAGATGACTTTCCTCTTTGGACAGATTTCATTTTCCTCCTGTCTTCCTTTATTTATCTTGGTATTAAGGGTATTTGGCTAAATGGAATAAGCCAATAGTACCAAGGCCATTCTGCCCTCTAACTGCAGGCACACTGCAGGAGAGGGGAAACTTACTGAGCAGTTCCACACACACATTTAACACATCATCTCCTAGTTGAAGGAATACTACTTTAAACTGTTAGCTGCACACTAAGACCTAACTATTTAAATTAGAAGCAGCTGAAGCATGGAAGACAATTCCCTCTGAAATTAACCCAGAAAACTTATCCAGTCTTTAAATGGCATTTTCAGCTGCCTCATGCCAAAATATCTCCTGCCAGTCCCCCAACACCAGGATCAAAAGACAAGCAAGAGGGTGAAAAGGGCTGGACAGGAGAAAGAAGTACAACAGGAGGGCTGAAGGTGTGAAAGGAGTTCAGCTCAAAAACCCTGGGAACAAGAGCACCAACCAAGGTGTGCATGGCAAGGAAACAACCCTGCAAAATGAAGAATAAACATTTTTCAGCCTCTGAAAACACAAAGAAGACAGAGAGGGATGATCAGTTGTGGTATTCCTTGGCATCAAACACAGGAAAAGCAAGAGGCCATAAATATCACAGAGAGGCAACCCAGGAAGCACAAGACCTTTGATGGAAGAGAGGCTAAGCAAAAACCAATTTCATTAGCTTAAGTAACACCAAGATGTTGGGTGTTGGATTATGAGTGACATCAGGCTGAGGATGAAGGACAAAGTGAGACTTGTTACAGATAAGGTTTCCCTCTTTCTGGTGCCCCTACCTGCAGCAGCACATGGATGAGGAGCAGAGCCCCAGACTCCCTCAGACAGCACTATTCACAGCCTCCCACCTTCAGAGTTTTTCCTCCTATCTTCCTACTAAAGCATGACATGGGTCAGAGAAGAGCTGATCCAGCAGGCTTCCACAGCAACCTCCCCTCTACAAAAGCACCAACACACCCCACTGTATCACCACCCAGTTTCCTTCACATCCCAGACCTTTAGCAATCCTGGAGACATGTCTTGCACAGCTGATGGACACTGCCAGAGCTAGGGAGAGTCTGTCATACTCACCAAGCACAGATCAGTCTAGTCATGTCAAATTCCCTTCACATCAGTCTTTTACATAAACACATACTAGCAACACTACACTGATCACTTTTGCACCAAAGGCAAATCAAAGCAAGAGTCCCAATCCTGATTCCATCAGGATCTTCACTGACAAACTGAGTATTTAAGGTAGAAAACTGTTCCTTTTCCACAGAAGGCTACAGGTGGTCATGACTTCATTCAGAATTGCACTAAGATAGTGGGTAAGAAATGCATTAATCTAAAACTGTTAAATGCAAACAGACATTGAGTTCTAGAACACAGCCCTCTTCCAGGAAGCTTTTGGCATGACAGCAGAACTAGTGGTCATTCTCAGGTAATGGGCACAGTGAAGGACAGCCAGGACAGGTCATTGCAGCTTATGTACTACACAGCAGAGGTGGAAACAGCTGCTGCAGGTTAGAGATTCTGGTCTTGAGCTGTAAAGAATTTTCACAGCCTGTTTGCACATGCCTGCCCCTCTTCCCCCACCCCTTTTTACACCAGCAGCAAATTCCTGCAGAAACACTCCCCCCCAAACAGCCTCCCAGGCAGAAATGTGCCTGCCAAAACAAACACAAGTCACCTTTCAGCAGCTGTGGGTATTTGGTATGAACTAGGTTGGTAAGGTCTCCACCATCATCCAGAATCATGTTGAGGGGCTGCCCATCCTTGAAGTACAGTGTCTGCTCAATGCACCACAAGTATTCCTCATCTGTCTCCCCTTTCCAGGCAAACACTGCATGGGAACAAACACAAACCATCAGCCAGTTTCTTACTCAGCATATAGTGAAGCAGCCAAAGGAAGATTTCATCAGCAGCTTCCAGTAGCAGCTGACAGACAGATGATTATCTGTGCCTGCAGGCCAGCAAATACATTTGCACTGAAAAACAGACCTCAGAATAATCACTGATCCAGGCCACAAACATGGTGCAAATTTTGAGACTTCATTGGTCCCCTTATTCTTCTTCCATGTTAAGAAGGAGAAGACAAAGCAAACTAAAGCAGACTCACATCCACAGCACCCTACTCACTAGAAATATCCACGGGACATATTGATACAAATAAATGAAAACAACTACAGCATTTTCTAGCACAGCATATAAAAGGGATTAGAACTCAGCATGAGCTAAGCAGAATATAAACTCTTCAGCAACACTGAGTTTAAATTCTAGTCTCTAGCCCAGCACTAAAATCCAAGCTGAGGAGCCTCATCTGCCCTAATTAGGGTGTATTTTTATGTCAGTACAGCCCCAGCAACAGGCTGCTAGCACTGGCATGTTGCATCCACCAGGATTTGTGTCTTTCCAGGCAGCTGTACTGCCTTCACCCTATACTCAATCCTCAGAAGTATTCAGCCACTCAAACACATATTGGGCACATTGTTTACACACCCCAACATTTGGCTAACTTGTCATGTTTTCACTGTTTACTCAGAAAACTGACCTTGAGCCATGAAGAGCCAATCATGCAACTACCTATTCTGAAGTAATGTGTGTCAGGATCTCATATTGAAGCCAAAGGACCAGCAATCCTCCAGGGTCTCAAATTCAGTATGTGAAGTACAATATTAATAAAAAGAGCAAGTTCCAAAAATAAGGATACAAAGGGCAAAGGTCAAACACCTAGACAAACACTCAACCTGTAAATGGCTCTTCAGTTGAGTTTTGGGTGTTGAAACCAGTGAGGAAGACAACCCAATGACTGACATCCCACACCAGAGGCAATGCCTGAAGCTGACAGTGCCAAAGGAGCTGATAAAGGGATCCCCTTGTTGCCACAGACTGTGTCAGCTAGTGAAAGACTTGTGGCTATAGTTAATTATAACAGAAATGAGAGACCCCTCCCAAAGCAGACTGCCAGAAACCAAATTCAGGCTCTGCCAACAGGTGGGCTCAGGTAATGCAGTTCCCAGCACTGAGGATTGCATTTTCTTCAGCTGAGTTGCACAGCAGACAGCTTCAGATATTTATACTGATCTGTGAGGAACTGCTCCCTATTGGAATGTGACAGTAACAAGGCAGCAGCATCCTGATACAGCACTTCTGGGATATTAGGCAGAGACACAGCTGGGCTAATTCTAGCCTAAAAATATCTTGGGTATTGACCCTGCCACTGTAACAGGGCACATGGCAGCTCCTTTCCCAATCCCTGTTTAGCACAGAGATTGCTGGAAAGCACCTAACACCTCCAGCTACACACACCTACACTCCATTGCATCACCCAGCCCATTCCATCATCTTAATTAGCTCTAACACAGAGCCCAACAGCAGCCTTTGCTGGGAGACCTGTGCACAGGCTGATGCAACACAGCCTGAATCAAATGTCCTGGTTTGTAACAATCTCTGTTTCTATCCTCAAGCTTGTTCAGAAGAGCTTGATGTGTACACAGTTTGATTTAGCAGGAACAGGCAGTACAGCCCAACTCAGCCAACTAGAACTTACCAGGGATACCAGCTTTTGCAATAGCAGCTGCAGCATGGTCCTGAGTGGAGAAAATGTTGCAGCTTGACCATTGTACCTGGAAAACAACCAAATTTTGTTTGCTGAACAAAGTTCTGAGATATCAGGGACTCTGTCAAACACATGAGTTAAAAAGGGAGCAAGAGCAGAAAGAAATTAGTGCAGATTCCTGCCTTTTTCAGTAGCTCTGCAAAGTTAAGGTGAGAACTGGGTGTCTGACTAAGTCAGGGAAAATAATGTCACATGGAGAGAATGTGAATGAGCTTTAGCTGTGCCATATATTCAGCCTTGTTGAACAAGCACTTCTCCCAGACAGCCAGAGCATACTCCAGATCTTCAGCAGTGCCCAACAGGGTGGGTTTGGGAAGTTTTGGTCAATAAAGGCCAGATTTCCAGAACAGCCCTACAGCAAGTGTCCACTGAAGGTATGGACATGCAGCAACACATCCACTGGCACTCACAGGAGTCAGAAATGCAGCTGAAACATTACACTCAATCCAGGCATTCTCTAAGATTATGCTCACCCACCTCCCACTCTGTGCTCCAGTCATGGAAGCTTTTCCAGCTGAGCTAAGTGTTTTCCTCAGATTTCATAACTAGGCTCAGGCACCTAGAAAAGCAACAGCATGTTGCTGAGTTGCACTGAAAAGGATCTGCACACCTACTGCATCCCAGAGCCACATACCCTCTGCTCCCCTTAGGGCTCACTGGCAGGTGTTTGCATGTTCACTGGTTACAGAGCTTGAGTAGAGAGAGCAATAAAGCACAACCATCCAGCCTGTTTTCAGATACTCATCCCACTTGATCAAAAAGTGACATTTCAAAGTAAAGGGTGCAGTAGGAAGCAGCCTAGACTACCAACACTTGTCATGAAAACACACCTGGAAGTAGCACAGGAAAACAGAATCCATAACCTAAACATGCATAACCATGCATCTGCTCACCTGGGCTTTTGCAAGCTCCCCCCATACCAGCAGAGATGACAACGGAAGGTGTCATGACATTCAAAGTATACAGAACACCTATACACTGTTTACACTTCAGACTTGATACAGACTTGTTATGGTAGTGATATAGAGCCTAGAATAACTGGCACACCTGATAGGCTCAGACCCTAGTATTCCATAACACTGGTTGTGGAAAGGATTATTTATTGTTACAAATTCAGAACTTATACTCTGAAGCACCAAGCGTTTATTCCATCCTTGTTAACCCAGCCAAAAAATTAACAAGGTTACTATGCTGCAGTGAGCTACATCCTCATTACAAGGGGTATGATTTTATCAGTTTCATTCCTCCCTCACTGGCACCATAGTTCTGACAGAACAGAAGTACCAGGGCTGAATCCAAACTCAAATCAAAGCCAAAACTGATCCACAGGCATCAGGACAAGGAGTTAACACACCAACACACACCTTTAGAGGCACAACCACATCTTAGAGAAACCAAGCCTCTGCAGGTACCTCCCTGAAAGACTTAGATGAATCCCATGTAATACTGATCTGGGGTTATGCTCAGCTTAAAGCAGCTTGGCAATGTTTAAGTACACTGCTGCCTCTTAGGCAAGCCATACTGGGATACAGCAACCAACAGGAACAGCAAAAATCTTCCCAAATTTCAATGGCTATTGCTTCCTTTTAAATCTTGCAGAGGGACAGGTATTCCACATAGGGCAGCTGGAACAAAGCCAGGACTGTACCTCCACATCGAAGCTCTCCTTCAGCACTGCACCATTTGCAACCACAGACAGCTCTGAAGAGGCTGGGGAACACCTGCACAGCAGCATGTACCTTGCCCAAGCTGACCTGGCACTGTCCATACCTACCTCCTCCTCTTTTTGAGGAAACACCTTCACTGCTACAGAGAAAACTCCTCCTTCTCCCAGTGCCTTTCAATCAGCATGACACTGCTCAATTCTTAACTGCTCCCAGAGAGGGATCCCACAAAGGGCATCTCTGGGCAGCCAAACTGCAGGAAAAAGGAACTTCAGATCATATACATACTTAACAATCCATCAAAAGTCCAGGCAGCTCCCTGCTGAGTAAACAAGCAATGCAGATTGTGCTCAGATACCTGGCTCTCCTCATGCCCTGTACAGCAAACACTCAGCTGTGATGTCTGGACTTGATTCAGCATGTCAAGCATGGGACACAAGGCAGTAAATGGCTTCTAAGTATCTCAGACTTTAATATGGATGAGAATAACTGCTCCACAGTCACACAAAAAATTCAGCAGAGACCCCAGCCCTCAGCCACACTGCATCCCTGCTGTTTTCCTGCACTCAAGAGCTTTCAGAAAACTTTATTAGATTTTGCTGACTTTACCAGGGCAGAGTGGCGTTCTTAATACAGGCTAATCTGTGCTGGAGGCAGTCCCTAGAGCACTGCAAACCCGAGCACAGCATGGCTGCATGGGAGCAGCTGTGGGCACTGCACACAGGGCACAACAGGCACTCTAAGCTGCAGCCTGTCCACAGGGAACATGGACACCCCACACTTCAGGGGTGCTGAGGGCAGGCAACAAGTTCTTGCTGATGGAAAGGAGACATAATCCCTCCACGTGGAGACTGCAGCCTCATCCAAGAAGTACAGACATTTGCCAGGATTCCCTAAGGTGTTACATAAGCAGGAGCAGTGACCTGGCAGAGTCACCCAAGAGCTGAGGAGACACTCAGAGGCACGTTACCTCAGCCCCCAGCACGATGAGGGTCTCTATGAGCACTGCTGTCTGCACGGTCATGTGGAGGCAGCCGGCGATGCGGGCACCCTTCAGGGGCTTGGATGCTGAGTACATCTCCCTCATCTTCATCAGCCCTGGCATCTCATTCTCCGCAATCTCAATGGCCTTGCGACCCCAGTCTGCAAGGCTGATGTCAGCTGCAAGAGAAGCAGGGCAGGTGTCAGAGTTTGAATAGCTGAGACCTTGGTATGTGTTCACACACTGGCTGCAACAGCTGAACTGAACACCCAGCAACAGCTGGGAGACAGTTGCAGGAAATCCAGACCCTATTCCAGTTACTCCCTGGTTCTTTGCTATGGTACACAAGCTTAGAGCAAACCTAACAACCCCTCAAAAAAAAAAAAAAAAAAGCATGCTACTACAAGAGGGTATAAATCAACTGTGATCTAGTGCATGGACATCCCAAGGGCCATGAATTCAGTAAGCCACAGTCTTAAGCACTTCTTAGAGACACTCCCCAAGAGTGCAAAACTTCCTGCAGGGACTGACTTCCAGAGTACTGCCGTGCATGTGGGGAGGGGCTGGCTGTAGTGCAGTGACTTCCCACACAGAGAATGCTCCCTAAGAGTGCACCAGCAGCTGAGCCCAGTTTAGCTCCCCCTCCTCACAGCAAAGCTGCAGGTACTGCCTCATTGGTCCTTCCCCCTTGGATCCACAAAAATTATTTTAAGTGATCCAAATTATCTCAGTTACCAGTCTACTTCTACTTTTGTGAAAAGGATCAACAGCAGAAAAGCCTAGAAAAAAAATTATAAAGAGAGTTCTGACAGGCTCACTGCATTCACCATGTATGTCCAACCCCAGTCTTAAATACACAAGGGTCAAGCAGGTAATGCCCAGCTGCATCAACTCTGCAGCACCAGGAAACACAGACTGTCCTTACTCGGTTTGAGACTCTCTGAGATATTTCAGAAGTTCACCATTCCATTCAGACATAGTCAGATGCTCTTTTGTCCCCTACCTCGTGAACACAGACCGTGTAGAGCACTGGGGAACACCAGGACTGCCGGGTTTAATGCAGACATGCTAATTGCATTTTGCTGCAGATGGAAACCTGGGGCCACTGAAGCTATTGCACGTGCTAGAGCTGACTGGAGCAGTGTGCACCACCGGGACTGAAAACAGGCAAGGAAAGGACCAGGGAAACAAGCACATCAAGAGCAGGAGACTTAATCTCAGCCCTGTTAAGGGGCTAGGTAGCTTTACCAGGGCGTTTTTAAAATTTCCTGCAGTATTTAAGGTTCAGAGTCTCCAGGGTAAATTATTTATGAAGCTGAGCCTTAGAGACTAATGTTCCTGTCTTTGAATGAAGCCCCCAAGGAACACCCAACTCTATAAAAACTGGGGTTCTTTGTGAAGCATCAGGTCTACAGAAATGCCCGCCAAACCCTTCAGGGCACATGAGTCAAAGGTCCCAGGCTGAGAAATACTTTCACCTTCGGAAAGTACTAAGCGTTAAGCCTGTTCCCGCCAAGGGCTCAGAGCGGCGGGGGAGGGACGGGGCAGCGGGGCCGGGAGAGCGGCACAGCCGCGAGTGGGAAGGCGGCGGCGCAGCGCCCCGAGCCCCTTCCCCGCCTTCCCGCGGTGCGAGCCCCAGAGCACGGGGGGCTCAGGCCCGGCTCCGCCGCGGGCAGGACCCGCCTCCGCCCCGCCGAGGCCGCGCTGCCCGCACCGCGCTCGGCCCGGCCCGGGGGAAGCGCCGAGCCCCGCGGGGCCGGCCCGGGGCTCGCACTCACCCACTTTGTAGGGCAGCCGGTCCGACATGGTGAATCCGCGGGGCCGGCGGGCAGGAGGAGGCGGCAGCAGCGCCGGGCGCGCTTTAAGTAGAGGCGGTGCCGCCTGCGTGAGGCGGGGCCGGGCTGCGCTTGGGCGCTGGGCCCGGCCGGCGCTTCCTCCGGGCTGGGCCGGCCGCGGGCCCGCCTCCTGTGCGGGCAGCGAGGGCACGGAGTGCGCGGGGCTGGGCTGGGCTGGGCTGGGCTGGGCTGGGCTGGGCTGCCCCGGGCTGCCCCGTCGCCGAGCCGGCCCCGTTCCCGAACCTGCCCCCCCGCTCGGCCGCTGCCGCAGCTCCAGCCCCGTGCCCGAGCCGGCTCTGGCGGCCGCTGTACCCACTGCTACCGGTGCCAGCACAGGAGCCGCTGTATAAATATCTGCAAGGATGGCTCAGAGCATGGTCTAGGCTCTGCTCCGTGGGGCCCAGCAATGGGATGAGGACATGGGCAGAAACTGAAGGAAATTCCACCCGAACGTGAGGAAGAACAACTTAATTTTGCAAGTGACCACTCAATGGAACAGATTGCCCAGAGAGGTTGTAGAGTCCCCTTCACTGAAGATATTCCAGATCCATGCTGTGGGGTGACTCTGTTTGACCCAGGATGTGGCACCAGGAGCCCCAGTGTGATCCCTTTCAGCCTCACCCATTCTGGGATTCTGTAACTCTGAGCCACATGAAGCCACAGCAGATCCCAGGGCAGTGCCAGGAACAGCCCTGATTCCCGATGCCAGGCCTGGCCACCTGGGCACTGAGAGGGCAGCACTCCCTGTCTCACTTTCCCAAAAGGATCCCACAAGATGTTCAGTGAGAAGTGTTAGCCTGGGGCACCCTCACTGCAGCAGGGCCCGAGGCAATGGGCGGGATACAACTGGTGAGATGCCAGGCAGAGCTGGGCCAAGGTGTGAGCAGCTCTATCAGCCTGGACCTTGGACTTGGCTGCAGGCAGCTCCCTTCCCCAGGCTGCAGCCCTCTGCCAGGTGCTGAGCAGGGCTGCTGGCCCCCAGGCACAGCCAATGCCTGCTGCACACAGGAGGCACAGCCCTGCTTTGGCCTTGCCTGCGGGTCATGCACACATTTGCTTCTGTTCTAACGTTTAAAACACATTTTTCATAAGCCTCAGTCATGAACTGGGATGAACTTTCCAGCCACGCTGTTATACACACCTCATTTAACCTGTGAAATACCTAAGAGTGAGGTTACAGATCATCTGCAGGAAGCGGGGATGAAAAGTTCAAGCCTGTGGAAGACTTGCATGTTATCATCAAAAACGGCCACCAGGAGGCTGATGACCACCTAGTGCAGAAAGCACGCATGTGCTAAACGGGCTTACATAACGATGTGCTTAGGAAACAGGTTGTAATATACAAAAGTTAGGAAACAATAATGTACACATTAAGTTTAAAAAAGTATAAAAGCTACTAGTGTGTGACAAAAGGAAGAGAGAGTTTGTGCAGGAGCTATCCCCCTCCCTCCCAGTGTTGAATATGTAAATACCTGCTCTACAGGCCTTTTAGTATAAAATACATTTCTCTTGCCGACTTTTAGGTATCAGCACCATCATGACAAAGACAGAACAGCTTCTCCTCCCAGACTTAGCCCTACCACTACACTTGCCCAGGTGGCTGCCTTGATCTTCACTGGGGACCTCCCTCTTTGTGGCCGTCCATTGCCATCCATTGCTGTGCCCAGCAGGCACACGGTCGCGTTTGGACATGAGCTGCCACAGGCAGACACACAGCAAGTGGAATGTTGAATACCAGAGGCTGGCTCAATTCTTTTTATTCCAAAATGCAAGAAAGACAGTCAGAAAAGCAAAAAGAAACTTTCTATTGTCTCTGCAACCGCAGTGTCCGTTGCAACTCAGCAGCTCATGCTGTTCTGGAGCCACTACCAATCTCTTCCATGAAAAAAAGCATTCCAGGAAGGAGCAAGGGCATCTGGCACATAGCAAGTGTTGCCAGCAGTTGCTGCAGGTGCTCCTGCCAACAGCCCCTGTAGGATGGAGCACAGCCCCCAGTGCACCTTGGCTTTGGCTGCCCTCTGGCACAGAAGCCCCACCCAGGGCAAAGGTCTCTGCGACAGGAGACAGGCTGCCAGGGCTCGGGGGTATGGCAGGTCTGCTTGGGCAGGGACTCTGCCACACCTGCTGATGTCAGTGCTCCCTGGGTCCCTGGGGTCAGAGCAGCATTCGTGCCCTGGCCCACACGTTCCTTGTCTGTGTCACACCGCTGCGTTTAGGACGGCCACCAGGCGGGACATGTCCCAAGGAGGCCGAGCCAGCTTCTGTGCAAGGCCCTGCGCCCTTCCCACAGCAGCTGCCCTGGCAGCCACGGGGGCTCCTTCTGCTGCCCTGAGCCCGCAGAGCAGGGCAGAGTTTGCTGATGCTTTGAGCCGTTCCTAAGGATCCTGTCGGGCTGTCTGAGACACTTGGGGCAAGGCATTCCATCACACCTGGGCCACTTTGGGGGGGCTGGGGGCAGCCCCAGGGCAGGTGGCAGTGTGTGCAAGGGCCCTTTGTGACATAGTGCAGCATGGTCACCGTGGCATGGAACGGGACAGCGTGTCCAAGGCCTGGCTCATTGTGACATGCAGTGACATAAGTGCTGGTGGTGACACGGCCACGCCATAGTGCTTGGTGCACGAGACGGGACAGAGCGCTGCCGTGAGGAGCCCCCACACGGCGCCCTCGTTCCTTGCTCACCCACAGCTTTTCCCAGGCGTTACTCCTGCAGGTGACCTTGAGGCCAGACCACAGCATTTGCTGACCTGTGGCCTTCCTGAGGCTTCCCTTCTGCAGGTGCCCTCGAGGGCACACCGTGGCACTTGGTGACCTGGAGCTTTCTCGAGGCATCTCCCAACCCTGCAGCCTCTGCCACCGAGAGCAGACCGTCGTCTGCTGACCACGGTCCTTGACCTGGAGGAGTCCCCTGTCCTTGGTGGCAGGAGCCCTCGAGATCAGAGTGCAGGACTTGCTGTCCTGTAGCTTTGCCAAGACTTCACTCTTGCACGTGCCTTCCAGGCACGACTGCAGGACTTACTGACTCACTTTTTCTGAGCCATCTCTCCTGTAAGTAGCCATGAATCCAGACAGTGACGTAGAGCAGAATCCCCCAAGCATGCCCAAGCTGGCCGTGGGGAAGGAGGAGAAAGATGGCGCTGGAACTACCCCAGCACAACAGCCTGAAGAGGTGCAGCAGTTCCAGCAGGACGGTGAGCGACAGAGCTGGGCCTCAGGGCTGGTGCCTGCAGCCAGCTTGGCCCCATGCCATGCCATGCCATGCCATGCCATGCCATGCCATGCCATGCCATGCCATGCCATGCCATGCCCTGGGGACATGCCAGTGGACAGGACAGAAGAGGGGCCGGGGAAGACACCCCTCAGCTGTGCCCCATGCCCTGGGGCCTCCTGGGGCTGTCCCTGCCTGGGGAGCAGGGCTGGCCTCTGTTCTCCGGCCTCTCCTGCAGGCCCTCAGCTCGGGCTGCCCTCGCTCTTTGCCAGGTGCAGCCATGGAGCGCACACGAGAGCAGCACTGCACCCGCGGCCTCTTCCGCACAACAGCGCAGGTACCTGCAGCCAGCCCCGCCTGGGCTGGGCCGCTTGGCACTGCTCAGCCCAGCACCGTGCTTGCAGCACTCCATGGAACCTCCCTCCCTTCTTGCCCTCCTGCTACAGATGGTTTGCAAATTCATGAAGAGAATTCGCAAGGAAGAGACCGGTGTCATGGGCACTGTGCTCAGAGCATACTCTCCCATCCTCAAAAGCAAGACCAGTGCTGCCCTGCTGGATATGCTTGTGCAGGAAGGTCCTTCCAATGCAAAGCAAGTAAGCAGCCTGTGGCCTGCCTTTGATCCTCTCAGGAATTGCTTGGCCTCTCAAGCCGTGCCTGCTGCTCACTGTAAGCCTCAGAAGCCATGGGGTGAGGCCAAAGCTCTGCATCGCTTCTCTGGGGCAGCTGGGCAATGACTCCCTCTGGCAGCTTTCCAAGTCTCCGTGCCTTCTGCAGGTGCCCGCCATGGTGAGGTACATCCACCAGTGGCTCACTGCCAATGAGAGGCCTGAGTACAATGTGTACAGGCCCCTTCTGGACCTGACAGAGGCACAGCCCGCTGACGTGGTGATGGCTCTCCTGCGTGTGGCCCCATCGTGTGACAGGTATGGGGCCCACGTGCCCAGAAGGCTCAGGGCTCACCAGCCCATCACCCTGTACAGCCTGTCCCAGGTGTCTGGCAAACAGAGAATTCCAGGGCCCTCTGGCTCCTCCTTTTGCCAGCCCTGGCATGTCAGCTCCCAATGTGCTGCCCTGCTCCCTCCCTGCCCCTCAGGGGCCAGTCCCCACGGGGCTGGGCTGCCTGGCTGCTGCCAGTGAGGGGCAGCAGGCAGAGGCAGGGCTGGCAGCCAGCTCAGCTCCCCGCTGCTGCCCAGGCCACGGTGCTGTGTCCCAGACCTGCCTGAGACACGGCTCTGACCCCACAGAGCTGCTATGGACATGTGGAAGAGCATCATGTGCTCGTGCAGGACTGCAGAGCCGGCCATGCTGATATTCCTTGATGTGCTGGGCAAGTGGCCAGAGCACAGCACCAGCACCTCTGATGGTGATTGCACGGCTGTCCTTGCCCTGGCTGTGAGTTTCTGCGACTGGCCTTTGCTCACCCCGAGGTCACCTCTCCGTCAGCTCTCCAGCCTCCATCCCCCACGGCATCTCCCTGCCTCGGGTGCCTACCCGCATCCTGGCCTAGGGGCAGCTTCAGGGCCACCAGGCCCGCAGCTGCCCCTGCGTCTCTGCTGGCCTCTGCCTCCCAGGCTCGGGCCCTGCCACATGGACAGCTCGGCACTGAGCGCTGTCTCAGGCTGCTCTGTCCTTTGCAGGCAGCTGTGGTGATGTGGAAGATCCTCCACGTGCCCTGTGTCCCACACATTGTGACCATATATTTCCCCCGCCTCTTTGCGCATCTGCTCTTCCAAGTGCTCTCCGGCACACTGCATATGCCAGAGGCGGTCCAAACCTTCTGGAAGGGGTGCCAGCAGCAACACGGCCTTGCCACCAACCCCAACAGGTGCTCCCTCCATGCCAGTCCTTCTGTCCCTGCCATGTCTCCAGGGCAGGAGCCAGTGCTCCCATTGTGACCTGGCCTTTGCTCTGCACACAGCTTTGCAGTGCAGACTCTGAAGGCCCTGCTCTGCCAACTGCACTATAAGGATGTGGTGGTGGCACTGGAAGACAAGCGTGCCTGGGACACGCTGCTCTGTGCTGACACCCAGCACTGTGCTGTAGGCGTGCTGGCCAGGTGAGAGCCCCTTCTCCCCACCTGCCCCCGGCATTTGTGCCCTGTGCCCAGGCTGCCCCACACAGTCCCCGTGGTTGTGGGCCAGAAGGCTTTGTCACCAAGGGACGGCCAAGGAGGCTGCAAAAGGCTGGGAACGGAGGGTGCCCAAGAGCAGCCGCCTCCCAAAGGGCCCAGGTCTCCTTGCAGGGTGGTTGGAGAATGAACAGACCTCTGTGAGTCACTCCAGGGAGAGGTTTGCCCTCACTGGCTCAGGGTTTTGCTTCCCATTTCCTCCTGACAGAGAAATGTGCCACAAATCTGTAGCCTTGTGTTCCGAGATTGCCTCCTCCCTGCTCGGGCTGCTCAGCAAAGACATGCCATGCTGGGATTTGGCCACCATGGCGTTCCTTGTGGAGGTGAGCCTGAAGGCCAGCGCTGCCTGGCTGAGCTGCCTCCCAGCTCTCTGCACTCTCGTGGCTGCAGCTGCCTGGGCCGGTGCCCGCGCCCTGTGCTGCTGCCTGGGCCCGGCCCTGTGCGGTTCGGGGCTCCCGCCAGCCGGCTCCCCTGTCAGCACTCTGTGCCTTTCTGATCACCCAGTGCCTGGCCTGCAGTGAATGGCACGAGCGCGCCCTGGACATCATGTCAAAGAACCTGCAGAGTGAGTGCAGGGAGAGGCGTCGCCTGGCACTCCGAGGCCTCGTGCTGCTGGGCAAGAACGTCTCCATGGTGAGAAGGGGGCAGCTGAAGGCCATGCTGCCGGCGTGGGGCTGGGGAACGCAGGCGCTTGCGCTTGGCTGGGCTTCGGGAGCTGAGGCAGCTGCTCCCAGCACTCCTGCCTCCCCCTTCAGCTGCCCGAGTGCTTTGGCACAGGCCTTTGGCTTCTGGGCCCTGCGGCACCGGGGTGGCGTTTGACACGCTTGTGTTTCACACAGGCCATACGAATGTGGGGCCTGCACACAAGGCTCGTGGAGCTCCTGCGGGAAAATGACAGAGACGTGGTTAGGATGAGCATCGTTCTCCTCAGCTGTCTGTTCCCATACAATGGCACCACGATATCAACCCCCCTCGCCCTGCAGCTGGCTGACATGCTCCTGCTGCTCTTTGACAACGTAAGGCTCGCTGCCTCCAGCCACAGCCACTGGCTGCTGCCCGCACACTCTGTGCCCTGGGCATTTTCAGGCCTGTGCCCAGGTGGGCGTGAAGCAGCAGCCCATGCTGAGATCTTTTTATCTTCCTTTCATACAGGATGATAGCCAGGTGCAGCTGAGCTCCATGTTCATCTTCCGAGAGCTGACCATTTTTTCAGCGGAAAGGATCCAAACAGCCCTGAGGTCCCACGTGCGCCAGAGCCTGCTCCCACTCTCCTTCCACTGCCACGACGAGAACCAGCGTGTGGCTGAGGTGAGGACTCGGCAGCTGCCAGCAGCCCCTGGCAGGGGCTCAGCTGCCTCCTGCTCTGGCCCTCGCAGGCTGCAGCCTCCTCCTGGCCGTGCTTCAGGGACATGCCCCCTGTGCCCTGGGCTGTGGCCACCTCCGCCTCCCTGCTGCTCTCCAGGACTCCCGGGCAACGCTGCGTTCTTCAGCCAGGTACCTGCAGAGGAAGGATCTCCAAGAGATGCTGCAGGAGGAGCAGACCTGGAGTTCTGGCGTGCACCTGGTAAGGACGGCCCGGAAGCCCCGGCCTCGGGCTGCAGAAGCCGCCTGAGCGCGCTGCTCAGTGTGTGCGGCTGGCAGCCGCGGCCCTGCCCAGTGCTGCAGCCACACGCTGCTCCCTTCCCCGGGCCACGCGGGCTCTGCTCCGGGTGCCGATGGAGCCCCGGCCCGGCTGGGCTGTTTGGTGGGGCGGCACAGCGGCTCCCCGGGCACAGCCGGCCCTGTGCCCCTGCAGAGCCCGGCCCAGCGGCTGCTGGCCGCGCCTCAGGGCTGTGCGGGCAGGGGAGGCCGGCGCTGGCCGCACGCAGCGCCCGGCCGAGGGGCTGAGCCTGCACCAACTGCAGCCCCTGGCGCTCTCCGCAGCTGGCAGAGGACAGGAGCCGAGCGGCCGAGCACGTGCGCCAGGCGCTGCCGTACCTGGACAGCCCGCAGGAGTCCCTGCGACAGGCGGCCATCAGGTTCCTGGGTGAGCCACGAGCCCGGGCTCCGTCCCCTCCCCGCCTTGTCCCGGCCCGGCGCAGCTCGGCCCCAGCCCCGGCAGCTTCTGCCATCCGGGCCCGGCGCCGCGGAGCCCCGGCTGCCCTCGGGGCCGTGCCCTGGGGCGGCAGCGTGCGGCAAGGGCCGGGCTGAGCCCTGCCGGGCCAGGAGGGCGAGTGGCCGCAGGGCTGGCAGCGCCGCGGGCAGCGAGCTGTGCCGCTCGGGCCGTGACAGGCTCTGTGTTCTCAGGGATGGCCGGGCAGCACCTCAGGGGACACAAGCGACAGCTCCGGCGCATCTGTCAGGGTGAGTCAGGGCAGCGGGCTGCCAGCCCCGCCTGCCGGGGGCAGCTGCAATCCCTGCCCCGGCTGCCGAGGGCTCCGCTCCCTGTGCGGACCAGGGCTGCCGCGGCCAGAGCAGCCACGGAGATTTCGGGGCCAGTGGGGCAATAGTGCCCGGTAGCTTCGGGCTGATCCCCTTGCTCCCTCGTGGCCACGGCCAGAACCGCCTGGCATGACGCCGGCGTGGGCGTCCCCTCGGGTCCCCGCAGCTGCGGGATCTGGCCGTGGCTCTGTTCCTCTCTCTTGCAGCCCTTGAAGACAAGGCAGAGGACATGAGCCCTGCCATCAGGAGCCAGGCTCTGGAAACTGCCTTTCTCCTGCGGACAGTAGAGAGAGCTTCGGGCTCCATCTTGCAGAAGCTGCTGCATCGCTTCCGCGGGGCATGCAGCAAATGGTCCTGTCTGTGGGGCCGCGGCCGGCTCTGCTGCTGGGGTTCTGAGGAGAGCTGAGCGGAGAGGCTGTCTGCCAGCTGGGGCCACCTGAGCCAGCGGGGCTGTTTCTTTTCTCTACGTTTGTTTTTTCCTTCTTTTTTGTTCTTCTTTACGATGTAAATAAAGAATGTGTTCTAATAGCCAGACTCCCAGGAGCTTTCATTTGGTGCCCAGTGTCTGCAGGAGACGGGGAAGAGGGGACTCGTGCTTGGCAAGCTGCCCAGGCGTGCAGTGGGGAAGGGAAGATGGCCAGAAGCCCCTTGGCCTTTGGTGCTTCTGCTGCAGCCTTAACGCTGCCGAGCAAGCGGCTGGGCAGGGGCCGGAGCTGCCGCGAGAGAGAGCGGTGCCGGGAGATGGGCACAAGGCCTCTCCCAGCCAGGAGGCGCCATCTGTGTCCTGCTGGCCGCATTGCTGAGGGCTCCGAGGTGCCTCTGGATGTGGCTCCTGCGGAGCTGCTTCGGGGCCGCGCCGCTGCCGGGCAGGTTGGCGGGGCTGGGGGAGAGCCTGAGGGGACGGGGCGCTGGGAGGCCACAAAGGGATGAGGGGCTGCAGGGGCCCTGACGGGACTAGGCCGTGGGGAGGCACGAGGGCCTCGTGGGTGGGAGGGAGTGGGTGGCAGGAGCTTCCAAGGGACAGGAGGCCCCTGAGGGGCCGGGCTGGGTGTCAGAGGCCAGGAGCAGCCGCCTTGTTCCTGCACCTGGCTGCTCTGGCGCTTCCCCACAGAGTCTGCCATGCCTGTGGCTGAAGGCCTCGAGGCTGGGCCTCAGCAGGAGGCTGGGGACACCCCGAGGGGCCCAGGCCGCGCTGGCTGGGGACAAGGAGGCCAAGGGGCCCCTGCCAGGGCACAGTCACTGCGGGCTGCCAGGGCAGAGGCAGAGGCAGGGCTGGCAGCCATGGAGCTGAGACAGAGGCCCCCCTGACACAGAGCTCTGGGCCCGCAGAGCTTCTGCCTCCATGGGGAGGGTGGCCACGTCTCCTCCAGCAGGGCTCTGAGTCACTGCTGCCCCAGCGGCTCTGGGCGCCACACAAACAGCACCAGAGCCAGCACAGGAACAGCAGCACCCAAACACCGGCACCTGCTCCACGAGGCATCTGCACAGGCCGCGATGCCAACAGGGGGCTTACTGTGGCCACCATTGCACGGTCCTGGGCAAAAGGCTTCAGCAGAACTGGCCACAAGGCTTTGCTCTTGACTTGCCAGCCTCACAGCAATTCTTGGCAGTTGCACTGCAGCCTGTGGCCCCGACTGACTCCAATGGCCGTGCTTGAGGGCAGACTCGCCTTCCACAGGCAGGCGTCCCAAAGCATCCGTGCCATCGTGGAGGGACACCAGCCCTGCGCCGCAGCTGCCACACCTCTCCCCCGTGCAGGCACCTTCAAGACGCGTGCGTGAGCTTCCAAACTACATCCTGGACTGGCTTGGAACAAAGGAAGTAGCAGCAGGCGCTGAAGAAAAGCAGGCACTTCTGGCTGACGTTCAGGGCTGGAAGGAAGCACTGTGGTGTCTGCTGAGGAGGTGGCCCACTTCACAGGCTCAGGCTTTGCTGCTAGAAGACCCTGCTTTGCACCTGCTGGAGGCCATTCCCTACCAATGCATGGCCCTCCATTGTTCCTGGATCAAGTCTTGTGGACCTGTGGCAGCAAGTCTGTCCCATGTGCATCTGATAGCAGACGAGGGCAGGACATGGCAGCTTGCAGCACTTGTCTTGGCTGCTCCTTCAGAGGGCTGGCACCATCATCAGAGACACAGAACAGCTTCTCCTCCCAGACTTAGCCCTAGCCACTGCACTTGCCCAGGTGGCTGCCTTGATCTTCACTGGGAACCTCCCTGTTTTTTGTATAGCAGCCACCTATAACATTAACTGTAGTTATGATAGGAGACAGACAACATGACCCTTACTAATCCATATGACAACATCCTCTTTATTGTTCAAAACCCTTCTTAAATAATGGATTTGAATTCCCTGGCTCGTGACAGATTGTTTGGGCATTCGGACTGCTTAACTCTCTTACCAGGTAAGTATCTGGTGCTTATAATGCAAGGTCATTGGTTGAAATCTTTGGGTTTGGGTTTGAATATATCTTATCACTGTTCATCTAGGGCCTGTTTATTGGACCAGGCTAATCAAACCAAATTTCTGACTTGTGGCCGAATTAACTGCCTAGCTACAAGCCAGTTTTCTGTGACAGATCTCCTCCTTATCTGCACCAGCCTCTCTGTACAGGATTTCATGGCACTGGCTGAGGACATAGAGCATGAAGCCACTCGGGCTACCTGCCATGCTGAGAACTGCTGGACCAACAGCAGGAGATGCTCAAGTAACTTCAATCCTGTTGGGAAATCCGGAGCCAGGGAATTCCTGCCTCCACTGGATATCCCCCCAAACCTGATGAATTTTCACCCTCCTTTTGCAGGTTTCCTACTGTAAAAATGTGGCTGAGCTCCTGCATCAACCACCATTGTGACAAAATCCCTTGAACTTGAGAAGGGATCCCTGAAGGCCATGAGAGTCCTTGTAGGAACACCCACTGTCCTGTTGGTGGCCAACCTGGAGTATGTGTGCAGGGAGCCTGCTCCACACAACTGCTCATCTCTCACAGCAACACCCCAGCCCTTGCACTGCCACCCAAACCCCCCCTGTCCTGGGCTGGCCCCACAGCGTGGGCAGCAGGGGACAGGGGGATTCTCACCTGCAGAGCTGCCTCCAGCCCTCGGGTCCAACATCACAAGGATGTGGAGCTGCTGGAGTGAGTCAAGATGTGAAAAACGAGTTTCACTTCCCTGGTAAAATTTAAAAAGTTTAATAAAAGACAGTAAGAGACAAACAATAAAGCAAAATGCAATATAGCCGGGTGCTTGGCATTCATCAGCCAAGAGTATCTTCAGCTGGTTTGGAGACACCCCTTAAATTCATCAGCCCATTGCATATTCAAACTCTTCTAAAATATAATTTCCATATTCCAGGAACTGTTTTGCATGGCCACTCCTTGAGTCTGCCTTTTTAGAGTATGCATGTTTCTTGGCTGTAGTTTTAAATTATTTTTCTTATCAGTCTTAATTTGGGCTTCCATTTCTACAGTCCATGCTGGTAGCTGGTATATCAGTAACAGGTGTCTTCACTGGGTGTTATCCAACCAAGCAGGCAGTTCACTTACTACAAAGACACTTTATCAGCTTATGTTACTGCTAAAGAAAACTACACCTTAAAAACCATTTCAACACCACACATATAGTATCCACCCCAATATTTGCAAAAAGCCAATACCATAATATGTATTTATAACAAAGAGAGGCCAACAAGATGCTCCAAGAGCTGAAGCCCCTCTGCCCTTAGCCAGGCTGGGAGAGCTGGAGGTGTTCAGCCTGGAGATGAGAAGGCTCCAGGGAGAGCTCAGAGCCATTTCCAGTGCCTAAAGGGGCTAACAAGAGACATGAGGGGGGGCTTTGGACAAGAGCCTGGAATGCCAGGACAAAGTGAATGGCTTTCCACTGACAGAGGACAGGCTTAGAAGAAATTCTTCCCAGTGGGGATGGTGAGGCCCTGGCACAGGTTGCCCAGAACAGCTGTGGTTGTCCCAGCCCTGGAGGTGTCCAAGGCCAGGCTGGAGGGGGCTTGGAGCAACCTGGTCTGGTGGCAGGGGGTGGAATAGGATGAGCTTTCTTATAAATTAGAAACAAAAAGCCTCAATATTGAGCACAATTTAATTGCTTTATTTTACATAGAGCAAGCAGCGCTGGGGAACATGAAGGGACACCGCCCACTCCACGCTCCTTGGTTTGCAGCCTCTTTTTATGGTATGGTCTCTCGTTGTCATCAATAATTTTTGTTTTTTTGCTGTCACAATTTTGCCAGGCAAGCAGTGGTGGTTGAAATAAACATCCGTAAAGTCTCTGGGCGATAGTCAAGTCTCATCTGGTCTTGGTAGATAAAACCGGCGAAAATCGGCAAGTCTGGTCTTTATAGATAAGCAGCATTGATTGAAGAAAGGCAGCAAGTCTGATTTTGCAAAATCTATCAGAGTATCGGAAGGTCTAATTTTGAAAACTACTTGTAGATCCAACTTATGTAGAAAACATAATGTTCATAACAGGGAAATTTTAAACAGAATGACTGAATCATATATTTTCCTCTGTCTAGTGTTCATGCTTCACTTCAGGCCTTAGTATTCTATTTTGTACAAACCCTAATACTTTAATGATTAACACAAATCTTGTATCAATTATCACAGCTTTGAGGTCCCTCCAGCCCAAAGCAGTCTGGGATTCTATGCTGAGGTGAGACATTGCTATAGGGAGGACAAATCCAGAGGTTGCCAAGCTGCCATGGCATCGTGTCCATTGGGTACTCCCTGACAAGGTCAAAGTGCAGCTCCTGAGTAGACTGGGTCATCTCATTGGGCCAAGACTGCATGGAAATGGGGGTGGCTCCAGCCAGGAAGATGCATTGCCACCACTCACTGTGACAGACAACATGGAAAAGAGAAATTTTCAGTTGCAAAATGGAGCTTAAAGAATAACCAGCAAATTTGAGAAAAGAATGTAAAAGTAGACACACAGGATGCTAACCAGAGCTGGAAGCAGTGTATAAACAGATAAGAAGGAACCAAGGTGGGTTTTGTAGCAAAGTTAAGTAACAAGAAACAGCAGTGCATGCCCTAAGAGAAGATCAAGGCAAGGGCACTTACAATTTTGGGGTCTCTCAGTGAATATGATCACCAGAGACCCCTTTAGATGACCCTCTAAGACCATAAAACGACTTGCAAGAAGGGGCAGAGGTGGGTAAAGTAGTTCTGGGAAAAGTAATATTCATGTAGGAGCTAGGAAGTATCTTGTGATGAAAACGTGTCCCTGGTTGAATGAACATCCCATTGTAAAGTTTCATGGCACACATTTTCCTAGAGGAGACATCCTCTGCATATAAATATTAGTCATTAATCAACAGTTATAGTGGCTCCAGGGATGATCTGTGAGTGGTGTCACCACAACCTGACCACTTCATACCTGATCCAGCAGCACTGAGGCCGCTGGTTTGGGCAGTTTTCCATTCACCTCGCCATTCCCTCGGCCCATATCTCACCAGTCGGGCTGTGAGGAGACTGCAGGGCTGTTGAATGCTTTGCAATGTCAGGCAACACCATTCCTGGTCTTCCATTATTCACAGAGTCAATCAGCTTGGCCAGGCACCATTTCCCCGTGGTAAATCTGTGCTGGCTGTTCCCAATGTCCTTCCCTCTCAGTTGTTTCAAAAGGTGTCCAGGAGGATTTTCTCCATTACCTTCCCAGGGATTCCAGAGGAGCTGATTAGCTTGTGGTTCTTCTGCAGAGCCTCCTTTGTGCCCATCTTTAAGACTGCTGTAATGTTCTTTGAAGTTCTCAGGAGCCACCTTCGCTGGCCAGGCTTTTTTGAAGACAACAGACAGCTGCTGTAGCTTCCTCTGGTCCTCACACCTGGTGTATGCCTGGCTCAAGAGCTCCCTAACTATTCTCCCACTTTCACCAGAATGTCTGTACACTCCTCAAGGATAACTTGATTCTTCTTCCACAGGTTTTTTTCCACATTCCTCCTTTCTGAGATGAGGTTGATCAGAAGTTCTTGATTCAGTTGATCTCCTGTCACCCAGGATTGTGATTCTGCTTTTCACCTTCCTAAGTTATCTTCTTTTAAATTATGCCCTCAACCCTTGACCTTCTCATCCTCAGCCAGTTCCTGAATGTTTTCAGGATCAAGAATTCTTCCCTTCTATTCTAATGTCCTAGGAAGATGAGTGAATTATCAGCTGGGCAACTTTCAACTTTGATCTGTCATCATTAATGGAAAAATTGATCTGGGAGGTAAAGGAATTCACAGAAGTACAGTTTCAGCCTTTGCCTAAGAATTGTTCCTGATCCTAACAGGGGCTTCTATGCTTTGAAGAAGAGTCTTTGAAGAATCTCTTCATGCCAGCTTTTACCTCCCTCAGAGTGCTCCTTCCCACAATAGGTCACACCAGACTGGCATGGTTCCTGTGCAGCTGACATCCATTCTCACCAAAAACAGAACCACTTTTCCTTTACTCACTGCTACTGAGAGGGAGCATGGATCACTACAGTTTTTCCCAAATAAGATTTGGAACAAAAATCCTTCTTGTAAATCCTGCCAATTCTTTCTGTAAGCAGTGTCACAGCCAGTGGAGGGAGAGGATCCTTCCCCTCTGCCCTATACCAGTGAGGCCAGCCCTGGAGTGCTGGGCCAGAGCTGGGTTGCCCAGTACAGGAGACAGGGACAGGCTGGACAGAGTCCAGCACAGGGCCAGGAAGATATGGAGGGGCTGGAGCATCTCTGCCATGAGGAGAGCCTGAGAGAGCTGGGACTGCCCAGCCTGGAGCAGAGCAGGCTCAGGATAAATACCCAGGGGGAGGCTGCAGAGGGGACAGGGCCAGGACAGCCCCAGTGACACAAAGTGACACACAGGAGGGGCCCTCCGAGCTCAGGAGACACTTCTGCACTGGGAGGGTGGCTGAGCCCTGGGGCAGCTGCCCAGGGAGGTGCTGGAGTCTCCATGGCTGGAGGGACTCAAAAGCCACGTGGACACATCCTGGGCAGCTGGCTCTGCATGGCCCTGGGGGAGCCTCTCATTTCCAAAGCACTGTCCCCTTTCTCCACAGGCTGTGCATCAGCAGGAGGCCTGCTGCTCCCCTGAGCTACTGGATGACTTTTCTCCTTCAGAACTTGAAGTATTTTCCTGGACAGACTCGGGGACAGGCAAGGTAAAGTAGTCTGGGGGGAACACTCTCCTAAAAGTTCTGGTACTTCTCCCTTCAGGTGCCACCTGCACATTGGGAGAGAGAGTCAGAGAAACCTGTCAGCACACATGGAGCAAAAGGACCTCTGGATATCAATGCAAGGAGATCTCTGCTCAGACACCCTGAATTGCACCAGACAACACTGGGGGCAAGAAGCTCTCGCTGGCAGCTGTGCAAGAGAGGCCAGTGTGTGTCCTGGGACACGGGGCCAGGGAGGGAGGCAGTGGAGTGAAGGTGCCTTTGTGAAAGCCATGGGCTGCCACAACAGAGAGAACAAACAAAAGGCTGTGCCCACAGCAGGGACAGGGAGAGGCAAGGAAACAAGCAGAGGACTCCAAAGCGCTGTCTGGGCTCACGTGCCCTGTTCCAGAGGAGCCTGAGGCTCTGCACAGGCACTGAAAGCCCATTTTACCTCATAAGTCCTCCTGGGGTCAGTGGTTGATTCACGCTTCTCTGCCTTGTCTTCTGCTGTTGCAGCCCTGCACCGCAGACACTCCATGGCCTTCCTGGAGTTCTCTGACAGCTGCTCTCCTTCTGCTCCAGCAGCCTGAGAGAGGAGATGATTCCCTTATTTCCAACACCACAAAAGCTGTACTTCAGAAATCTTGGTACTGGGAAGCATCCTCGAAGCACCAGCAGTGCAGCTGCTCTTCTGCCCTTGCTACAAAACTCTGCTTAGTTTAGTTCATCACTCTGTTCACCTGCTCCATTCCTTTGCACACAGAATCCAAAGCCCCACGTGTTGCCCACCCTTGCCTGGACACAGGAGAAGCAGCTCCCCATGCCCAGCTTTTGGTCTGGAGCCAATTTCAATAGCAAACCCCTGCAGAGCCAGCCCAAGGGCAGGGAGCAAACTCTTCCTCTCCCAGCTTCAGAGCATTCCACACGGGAGCAGAGCACAATGTAGGCAACCAAGCCCAGGGGGAGAAGGAGCCTTCAAGCACTGCTGAGGGCTTCAAACTCCTCCAGCTCCTCTTTCTTGACACCATGGGCTTGTGGCTCTGGGCTGGCTGGCAGCAGATCCAGCTGCTCCCACCTCATGCTGGCTTTGCAGCACGTGCAGCCTCAGCAGCTCTGGTAGAGTGCCCTCTGTCTGCTCTGAGATGCAGGAGATGCCAGCCCTGGGAGCAGCACTCAGAGCTTGTCTGGCTTGGGGAAAACAGCTCAGCTCACAACTGCTCCTCTGCTTTCTGAAGGACTTGTGCTTTGCCAAAGGCTGTGTTTCTGCCACCAAGGAACAGTCTTTTCTCACCTCTGCAGAAGTTGGCATACCCTGCTGGGCAGACTGGGGCACATCCTGTCTAATGGTATCCGGGATGTACGCACTGCTACGTGTTCTCTCAACACTCCTCCCTTCAGGGGCCACCTGCACATTGGGAGAGAGAGTCACAGAAACCTGTCAGCACACATGAAGCAAAAGGACCTCTGGACATCAATGCAAGGAGATCTCTGCTCAGACACCCTGAATTGCACCAGACAACACTGGGGGCAAGAAGCTCTCGCTGGCAGCTGTGCAAGAGAGGCCAGTGTGTGTCCTGGGACACGGGGCCAGGGAGGGAGGCAGTGGAGTGAAGGTGCCTTTGTGAAAGCCATGGGCTGCCACAACAGAGAGAACAAACAAAAGGCTGTGCCCACAGCAGGGACAGGGAGAGGCAAGGAAACAAGCAGAGGACTCCAAAGCGCTGTCTGGGCTCACGTGCCCTGTTCCAGAGGAGCCTGAGGCTCTGCACAGGCACTGAAAGCCCATTTTACCTCATAAGTCCTCCTGGGGTCAGTGGTTGATTCACGCTTCTCTGCCTTGTCTTCTGCTGATGTTGCAACCACATCCCGCACACACTCCATGGCCTTCCTGGAGTTCTCTGACAGCTGCTCTCCTTCTGCTCCAGCAGCCTGAGAGAGGAGATGATTCCCTTATTTCCAACACCACAAAAGCTGTACTTCAGAAATCTCGGTACTGGGAAGCATCCTCGAAGCACCAGCAGTGCAGCTGCTCTTCAGCCCTTGCTACAAAACTCTGCTTAGTTTAGTTCATCACTCTGTTCACCTGCTCCATTCCTTTGCACACAGAATCCAAAGCCCCACGTGTTGCCCACCCTTGCCTGGACACAGGAGAAGCAGCTCCCCATGCCCAGCTTTTGGTCTGGAGCCAATTTCAATAGCAAACCCCTGCAGAGCCAGCCCAAGGGCAGGGAGCAAACTCTTCCTCTCCCAGCTTCAGAGCATTCCACATAGGAGCAGAGCACAATGTAGGCAACCAAGCCCAGGGGGAGAAGGAGCCTTCAAGCACTGCTGAGGGCTTCAAACTCCTCCAGCTCCTCTTTCCTGACATCACAGGCTTGTATTCCAGAGGAGCCTGAGGCTTTGCAGAGCCAGCAAAAGACCATTTTACCTGCTCGCCAGTTCTCCTGGGCTCAGTGCTCCATTCAGGCCACTTTGTCTTCTCCTTTTCTTGTGATGCAACTGGTTTCTCAGATTTCAGGATGGTCTCTGACATAAATAACAGATGCTCCTCCTGTGATCCAACAGCCTGCAAGGTATACAGAGAGATGATTCCCTTATTTCAAGCTCCACACAAGCTGAACCTCAGAAATCTCCATCACAGGAAGCATCCTCAAAGCACCAGCAGTGCAGCTGCTGTTCAGCCTTCTCAGTACAAAACTCTGCTGGGTTTAGTCCATCACTCTGTTCACCTGCTCCATTCCTCCCCACACCAAATCCAAATCTCCACGTGTTGCCTCCCCTTGCATGGCCACAGAGGAAGCAGCTCCCCAAGCCCAGCTTTTGGCCAGGAGATGATTTGAACAGCAAGCTCCAGAGCTGTATCAATCATTCCAGGTGTGCCAGGAAACAATCTGGCAGTCAATGCTCTCTGGTTGGAGCAGGGCACATAGACAAGGCTACCTGCTGCAGCCCAGACTGCTTTGCCCAAGCAGGCCTGGACTCACAGGGATAGAAAGTCCCAATTGTTCATGGGAAACATCACTGGAATATTTCAGGGACATTGCAGTGGATTGAAGCTCAATGCCAGTGCTAACCTGGAGACATGTCTTTCCCTTCAGGAAGGCAAATGGTTTCTTCAGAGCCCCCCTGGCAATCTTATACTTGGACAGTGCAGCACTCAGAGTGCTCCCTCTCCCTTCCTTCAAAGCAGCAGCCTCAAGGTCCACCACTTGCTGCTTGGTTTCCTTTTCAATGTCCAGTTGCTCCTTGGGCAGCATTCTTCCCTCCTGACTTTGCATCTCAGCTGCATGCATCTCATTCTTCTTTTCCAGCTCTCTCATCTGCTGCTGGTGCAAGTCCCGTTCATGCTGCAAAAGAGGGAGAAAAAGGGTCACTCATTCCCTCTCTCGGTTTGCTTCTCATCCCAGATCTGGACTCCTGTCCCAGGGGCAGGCACAGGCTGCCCCTCTCTCTCTGCCATGCAGGATGCTGCAGACCTTTGCTGGACCCCCCTTGATGCTGCATTTTCCCAGCTCACTCAGCCCATCCCAGCTTCCTTCCTGCCCTTCCCTGACCTCTTGCAGCTCCACTCCAGTGTTCCTTTGGGGAGGAGCTGCCAGAACTGCAGCCAGGATTTCAAGTCCATGCTAGGCAGGATTTAGGCAGTGCCACGAGAGTGTGCTCTCCAGCAGGGAGGAAGGGAAGAGCAAACAACCCCAGCATTCCATTCCCTGGGGCTGGGGCAACAGCAGTGGTTTTCCACCTCTCCTGTGTAGAGTTTCCATGGCACCGTCCCGAGAGCCCCACTGCCCTGTCTTGGAGCAGCACTGGCCAGATCAGGCTGTCATTCTCTGCTGCCACTCAGGACCAGTTCCCCCTTGCAGGCACACGTCCTTCTCTGCATCAGCACTTGGCTTTCCTCTCTTCTCTCCCCACTGGCTGCTCTCAGATGGCCAAGGCCAAACACCTTTCTATGAACAGCAAACTTGCTCTTCTCACCCCTCCTTCCAGATCCAGATACTGATTAATGTGAACATGGCTTAGCACATGAGGAATTGCCCAAACCATGCAATGCCAGTAGAGACAGTGTGGACATTGAGAACTAAAACTTCTAGGGCACAGAACTCCATCATGGAGGAAAATCAGCAGCCTCAGCACTAAGTGGCTTTGACATGACTACAACATCTTTTCCTCCTTATTCAGAAGATTGGAATTAGAAAAGTTAAACTGGAAAAAGGTGCTCCTTAGAACTATTAACACAAGGTCCAGAGCTACAAACTGGCCCCTTGTGGCATCTGCCAATCTCACCAGCAAATCCTTCCTTTCCTTCTCCAGGTTCCCCAATTTCCTCCGCAGAGATGCCACCTCCTGACGAAGTGTCTCAGCCTCTTCCTTCGTTTTAGTGGCCTCTTTCTCCAGGAGAGTTTCTCGAGAATTGTGCTTGAGTTCTGCATTCAACCAATCTGCAGCAGGGAAGGGGAAGGAGAGGGGGAGAAGCAAAGCAAAGGCAAACTGATGTGCATTCTGAAGACACAAGAGCACTGTCTTCTCTGCCTGCCTGTGTTTCACAGGCCCTAGGTCCACAATGGCTCCAAAGCTGACAGAAATGAAGGAAACTTCCACCCAAAGAAAAAAGTAGGAATGAAAGGGGCAGGGTTCAGAGGATTAGGAAAATGTGTTTGCTCTTGGGCTTGTGCAGAGTGAGCAATCCAAGAGAGGCCAAGGAGCCTGTGCAGCCCTGCTCCAGGGGGATCAATAGCCTGGGGGCTCTGCAGGGGCTGGAGTTTGGAGGAATTGAGCTGAGACATCCAGCTACAGCTCCTTAGCACAGACACCACCTGGAAGGCACCAGCTGTGCACAGGATCAGCCATAGCACAGGTAGATGGCACAGCCTTTTCTAGAGAAAAGGCTTTCACTGGCACTACAATGGATAAATCTCCTGCTGCTTATGTTTTCCCCTCTGACATCTCCGGGACCTTTTCCTGTGCATGGGACCAGAGATCCTCACTGGTGAGACAGGATGGTTCATCAGCTGGGAGAGGGGAAGCTGTACCTCGCTCGCTTTCCTCCAACTCATTCTGCAGCTCCTCGTTGCGGGCTTTGAGTTTCTTCGCCTGAGCCTGAGCCTTCCTCAGCTCCAGCTCTGAGGTGTTAGACTGTATGGCCCAGGCAAGAGCTTTGTCATCACATTTTTGGAGGCTCACACGCAGGTCAGACACCTCAGTCTCCAGCACATGCACAGAGGCCTTCAAGCACCGTTCTCCTGCCCGGGCCTTTTCCAGCTCCTGCAGCAGCTCCTTCTCTCGAGTGGCCTTGGCAGCCTCCACCTCCAGCACTGTGTCCTGCAGGGCCTGGATCTGGAAATGGATGCACAGAGCCTCAGGGACAGGGCTGCTCCTGAGGCAGCAGAGCAGGGAGTAGGGAGAGCAATGAAGGAGAAAGGACTTCAGGCAAAAAACATGCAGAAAGCAGAAGGCGCAGAACCAAGGATTGCAATGGAGACAAAAGTGGAGAAAACAGGGAAAGGAAGGCAATGGACACCCTTGAGGCTGCAGCTCTGAACACTGCCTGAACTGGCTGCGGTGCAAGCGCCCTGCCCAGCCTGCCATAGCCACGTCTGTGTCCCCACATTGCTCAGGCACCAACTCCATCTGGGACAACTCTGCTAACACAGGGACAGAGAAGCTCCAAAGGAGTCTGCTGCTGCTTCTCCTCCCAGTTTCCTGCTGGGACCCACAAGAGAATGGGGGAAAACATTGGCAGCATACACCAGGTCCAGCCTTGGCCTCAGGGTGCAGCAGCAGCCATGGGCAGAACATGCCAGCAGTGGATGCTACTGGGAGGGGAAAGAGGTTGGGGCCTCCAAGCCAAAGGTGGTGGTGTGTGTCCATGGAGAAGAGGATGCCAGTGCACAGCTCACCTGGCTGTTGAGCTCCTGCAGTTGTTTTGTGCGGTTTGAAAAGAGCTGCTGAGCCTGCTGAAGAGCAGAATGAAACTGAAACACGTGATTGTTCAGGGCCAGGTTCTTTTCCTCCAGGGTTCTGAGGCACAGGTTCTTTTCCTCCAGAGCCAGAATCAGCCTAGAAGGAAAGCATACAGCTCATTACTACATGATATCCCAGTTTATAAACTCTTAGGACTTGCACCACACCGGGGAAAAGCTGCTCTGTCTGATGAGCTTTGCCTAAACAACTTGGCTGTTTGCTCCCCATGCAGTCACAGCCCAGCATGTGCCCACTCTGCTTTTGGTCCTGAAAGAATTAAAAGTTCCTGCCTACATGCCCTGCCTTCTTTTTCAGATGGGAATGTGAATACAAACCAAAAAAAGTCTTGCAATGAAGACATTAGGGGAGGGGAACAATTTTCTTCTGACTAAACAGGCTCCAAGGGGGCAAGATTTGGTCAACATGGAAGAGACATTTCCTTCCACCAATTTGTATGTCCAGAGAGGAGAAGCAACACCCTACAGCTTGGGAATCTCCAGGAAGTTCCCTAAGATTTACCAGCACCCATCCTACTTTCAGCTGGAGAAACAAAAGCTGAAGGCAGAAGTGGCAACAGAGGCTTGGAGCACAAGCTGCTGGAAGATGCAGAAACCTCCAGACAAGCAAGAGTGCCCTGCCTTCCTTTGTCTTCTACTTGGAAGAAGAATCCTGTGGCACTGAAGACTGGCAGGACTTGATCAGTTGGAGGAGCCCCCCTTACCTTGGTCTTGTTTCTTGCATTTTTTGCAGTCAGTAATGCCTGTGATTGTGGAGGGTGGCAGTTACCATGCTTGACACCCTCCAGGCAGTGGGGGGCACTTTATGAGGAATGATCCAACAGAGACATTCTTGGTTTTTGGGTGCCACCGAGGACAATCTGGCCTAGATCAGCAATCAGGGCCTTAAGATGGTTCTGCCCAGCAAAGGCATCAGATGCCAGGCTGATCCAGATCCCAGAGGCTTCAAGTTACAGGACCCAAGGTGGAGCTGATGGATGTATCCACCTCCTTAAACACACCCACCTAACCTAACAACACAACAGTCCCCAGAGGGAAAGAGCTACCCCAAGAGCCTTTGTCTTCAGAAAAGCTTTAACTAAAGGCATCAAGGAAAATAAAATGTGATTCAGCACTGAGATAATGAGACGTGTCTGCTTGGAGAGTTCAGATTCTGCCACTTAGGAAATGCTGCCAGAGCTCCTGGCATGTGCAAAGATGGCCAAGAGGGAATCCATTCACCACAATGCAGAATCCCACAGGCTTTCCTTTACCTGGCTTTTTCCCCTGCTAGGACATGCACAGCAGCCTCCAATTGGGAAATTTGCTCTGCCACTTCTTCCCCTTGACTCCATATCCTCCCTAGGTTCTGCAGGTACATTTGCAGGTTCTTGTTCTTATTTTCTGCCTCCTCCAGCATCTTCTGGATGTGTTTGACCTCCAACAGCTTCTGCCTTGATTGCTCCTGGGCCTCACTCACATCCTTCTGTGCTCTCCGGACGATCGCTTCCTGGGACTCTTGGGAGGCTGCCAGCTGAGATGTCAACTCTCCCACCTCCAGTCAAACAGAACAGAGCAGTCAGAGGCTGCAGCCACAGCTTGTCACTGTCAGCCACAACACAGCCCGTGAGGAAAGGTAAAGGACAACCTCCCATTTCTCCCAGTCCTGACAGCACCAGATTCACAATGGATATGGACAGCTTGTTGCAGTTTCAACGTGGACCACCAAGGGCACCTGAAAATGCACCTCCCAAACCAAGGCTAGCAAGAAGAGGCCAGCAGGAATCCATGCTGATGGTTGCTGGCCAACAGCCCAGAGCACTAACCCAGCTGTCCAGGGCAGCAGGGAGATTAAGCAGAGCACTGAGTGTCCTTCAGAGCAGCTACCATGGACAGCACAGGACCAGGCAGCCCCAGGGATCACCCCATCAGCTGCTGCTCTGCCATGGAAAAGCAAGAAGGCCACAGATCCCTCCCTGGATGACTGTGCTGTCACAGCTGTTTCACTCACCTGCTTTTGTAGAGCCTCCCTCTGCTCAAGGAGGAGATTCATTTCCTCCTTGATGCCTTGTAGCTCCTCCTTGTGCCTCTTTTGTGCTGCCTGGAATTCACTGCGAGCTTCCTGCAGCTCAGCTTGCAGCTCTGCCTTGATGGTCTGGCAACAAAATGCAGAACAACTTCCTGGGACCTGTCCTCAGGCTCAGCTTTTTCCATTTGCTGTCTCAAAATGCCATTCCTCCAGCTACTTCTTTTGGCTTCTCTAGCCAGCTCTGCTTCCTCTGCAAGCCCTCCTTCCTGTGACTGAGCTCTGGAGCATGCCAGGCTCTGTGGTCCCAGGGCCTGAAGCAGCCCTTCCCTCCTCAGTCCCAGGAGCTGCCTCTTGTGCCCTTGTCACTGCCCAGCACTCTGTTCCCTGCCTACTCACACTTACCTGCCTCTTCTCTTGCTGCTCTTTCACCTCCTGCCTGAGCTGCTGGATCTGCTGGCAGGCTCGGCTGAGCTCTCCACGAATTTGGAGCAGTGCTTCTGATAAAGCACTCCTCTCATTCTGCTCTTCCAGCAGCACCTGCACAGAAGGAAGGAGCAGAGAGCTTCACATTTGCCCTGCAATGTTTGCCCTGTGTGGCAAGAGGCAGAGACTGAAGGGCTCACACACTCTCAGAGCACTTGGCTGCTGCTCCCCTGGGCCACTCTGCCCCGGGGCAGCCACAGCTTCCCAGGAAGGGATTAGAACACAGCCCCGAAGACATCTCTGGGTTACTGCTCAGAAATACTCCAGATGAGGTTTAAAAAGATTTTTCTGTATGGTGTCAGCATTCCTGCTTTGCCCGCCCCATGTCCACAGAAAAGAAATCCTATAAACTCACTTTGGCTATGAACACCTGCCAGTACACACCTAAAGTGCAGCAGGAAGAGAACAGTGAAGATGCTCTGAAGTACGTCTTACAAAAACAGAGCACAAGAGCAGCACTCACATCTCAGCTGAAAGCTGATGTTTCTGCCTGGCTTCCTATCAGAGGGCTCATTCCTGGGCCCAAAGATTGCCCTGTTCACCTTTCAGCACCCCAAATTCAATGTAGAAGACATGGAGAACATGCTCCACACAGCCCATATCCTGCCATCTCCCACAGCTCCAGCCTTGCAAAAAATCACACCAGTTCTCCTTTCACAATCATTACCTCTTGCCTGGCATTTTCAAATCTAGTTCGTTCCTTTTCTTGTTCAGCCTGCAGTGTGCCAACTTTCTGCCTCATCTCAAACAGCACCTTCTGGTGCTCCTGCTCTCTCTCTGCCTTCTCTGTTTCCCATTGCTTCAGCATCTCTGCATGGTGCCTTTCACGCTCACTTGCCTAAAGAGAGAAGGAAAAAAATTTGCAACATCAAGTCCAACAGGAATACTACCTCATTGCTGAAAAAAATGAAGCTTCATCCCACCCACAACTCCCAACCTGAAAAGACAACAGCACTGGCTTTCTGCACTCCAGAAAACTGTGTCCTGTCATGGAATTTAAAAGGAGGCTCAGAGGGCACATGAATCACAGACTCATGGAATCATTTCTGTTGGCAAAGACCTTCCCAAGCATTTTGTTCCAACCACTCAGAACAGGAGGTGTCACCTTCCCCTCTCTGATGCCCCAGTCACAAGGACTGAAGCACTGGACACAAGGGGCCTGTTCCATTTGCTTCCAGCCCAAAGCTGATCCCTGTGTCCACCATGGAAGCACAGCAAGGAAGAAACTGAGTTCCCACGCCTGCAGCGCGCAGCACTGTTGGCATCTGCCCCACGTTGGCACCTTCCCCACGTTGGCATCTGCCCTGTGGCAGCTGGGACTCGGGGACGATCCTGCCCTTGGGCACTGCCCAACCTGCTCTGGAACTCATCTTATGCCCTCACTGAAGCTGTGGCTGCATTTCCTGCCCCTGCACCATGCTGGGGCCTTCACTCGCCTCCAAGCCCGAGCCACTGGCTCTGCTGCCCCGCCCAGCAGCAGGAGGCCTCTGGCAGAGGATTGCTGTCCTTGCACACCCTCAGGCTCTGCCTGTGCTAAACCAACCCACAGGGCCAGCTTGGACAATTCGGAAGCGTACTGTCCCCTACCAGGTCTTGCAGGAGCTTGTTTAGTTCCAGTTGCTGAGCAGCTTTCTGCAGCCTGAGGCTTTCTTGATGCTGCTGCTCTGCCTGCAAGAGCTGCTGAGCTGTGCCTTCCTGTTCCTGCCTCCTGAGAGCTCTCTCTGCTTCCAGCTCACGTTGCAGGCACTTCACTTCTCCTGCAAACGTGACCAACAGCAAAAGTCAGAGTCTTTAGTGACTTGACTAACCTCAGGCCCTTTCAGTGCCTCCAGCCCCACCACTCCTCTGAAGCCCTGTGGACAGAGGTGGCTGGACAGGGTGCTTAGCTTCTCTAGTCAGGGGCAGCACCACAAACAAAGCACACAAGGTTCTCACCTTGTATCACCTCCTTGGCCTGCATGACTGTGAGCATTTGAGCCTCCAGATGGTTCCTGGTCTCCTCCAGCTGAGCTATCTGCTGCTGAGCAGCAAACAGGCTGGATTCCAGGCTCTCCTTTGCTGAGCTACAAGTTGCAAACACAGAGAGACATGAGTTGCCTGCTCCTGCCACCCACAGCTGGTTATTCCAGGATGATGTTGCTCATGATCCCCACTGCTGAGTATGGAAAAGGAGTGACATGCAAACTCATCCAGAGAAGACACATTTGTGTTATAAATGAGTTAATGTTCTGGGGTGGGATTAAGACTTATTGATTAATGTAATGAAATTGTAAATTGTTAATTAGTTGTTGTGAAGTTGTGAATTGATCATGAATGGTTCTATGAGAATCGCTGATGTATTCGCTTGGTTGAGTGTAGAGAACTTTCTAGAAAATTACCTCATGAGGCGAGGACACCAACCCGAACTGTGATTGGACAACGAGCCAACCTATAAGAACTGAGTGTTCTGAAATGATTGGCTCAGATTGCACACTGTATAAACCAACCAGTGACCAGGAAAGGAGCCAATCGGAACGAGGATCGACAAACGCACCAATCCGTGAGGAGCTAAGAACATAAATACTGCCCAGGGGCCCGGCACCTTGTCTACAGCGGAAACTCCACTCCAAAGGAGCACCCGGTGTGGCACACTGTTTTTTATTTTCTGGTTTTTCGCGAGGGGCTCGGGCTCATCTCGAGTCCCCGCTCTCAGTTGTTAATTTAATTAACAAGTTAACCTATGAGAGGTTGCTGGCCTCATTCGTAACATTTGTGCCATTCCAGTGGAAAAGCAGGGCCCTCTGAGGGAGTGCCCAGGCCTTCCTTACGGCCTGGCATAGCACAGACAGCCCAGCCCAACTGGACCTCAACAGCCAAACCTTCAGTTGCTGTTCCTGACCTATGACACAGGGTAGCTGCGCCCAAACAGGCTGGGCTGACGAGCAAGAGCCCAGACTCTGCTCACAGCCCTTCTCTCATCAGCACTTCCAAGCTGCTCTGCAGGGGGACAGAAGAGACTCTTGTCCTGGCTCACTCCTGACAAACAGGAGTCCAAGGCTCACGAGTGCTTTGCTGCCTTTAGGTGTCAGAAAAATCACCTTCACATTGGGGCATATTTTATTTTCTTGAGACTCATATATTTTCTGTTCATGGAATGTAAAAACATCTGAAAGGGTCTGCTCCCTGCCTTTACCTGGTCTCTGCCAGCTGCTTGGAAAGGTCATGTTGCTGCTGTTCCATGGCTGCCAGTCGGCCCTCAAGGGCAGCCTTCTCCTGGCCCAGCAGCTCCTTCTCTCTGCACACCTGGGCCAGTGCGTGCCCTTGGCCAGAGGATTCCCGGCGCAGCTGCTCCAGAGCCCGGCTCAATGACTCTTGCTGCTGGGAAGCCTGGAAGCAGAACAAGGTAGAACTTGAGCCCTTCCTCGGGAGCCCTGTACAGAGCCAGCCAGTGCCACCTCGCAGGCAGCCAGAGGACAAGAAGCACCTGTGCTCTGGGCTCAACGTTTCACAGCATCTGCCCTATGCAGTTCTGACAGCCTGGGCTCCAAGAGCCTCTGGCACTGTTCCCTTGGAAGTGCTTTGTTAGGCCCTGTGCCTTGCCTGGGACCAGACAGCACCTTCCCAACAAACATCCCTACTCCAGACTCCGTGATGTCACCCAGAAATACTGCATCTTCCACAACTGCCTATACAATGTACTCTAAACACCAGCAGTGCAGCTGCTGTTCAGGCATTGGTCCAAAACTCTGCTGGGTTTAGTCCATCAATCACTCTGCTCACCTGCTCCATTCCTCCCCACACCAAATCCAAATCTCCATGTGTCACCTCCCCTCACGTGGGTACAGGAGAAGCAGCTCCCCAAGCCCAGCTTTTGGCCAGGAGATGATTTGAACAGCAAGCTCCAGAGCTGTATCAATCATTCCAGGTGTGCCAGGAAACAATCTGACAGTCAATGCTCTCTGGTTGGAGCAGGGCACACAGACAAGGCTGCCTGCTGCAGCCCAGACTGCTTTGCCCAAGCAGGCCTGGACTCACAGGGATAGACAGTCCCAATTGTTCATGGGAAACATCACTGGAATATTTCAGGGATGTTGCAGTGGACTCAAGGGCAATGCTAAAGCCTACCTGGAGAAGACACCAGCCCGTGCAAGTGTCAGGAGCCCTTCTCTGTAGGACTGCTAAATCTTTCTTCAATGTCCCTTTGGCCTTTTCACTCTTGATCAGTGCAGCAGTCAGGACTTGAGCGTTCCCTCTCCCTTCGAGTTCTCCTCTTCCTCTCTGTTCCAAGGTGGCAGGAACCCCATAAAATTGATGCTCCAACTCTTCCTGCATGCCTTCACTCTCCTGGGTTACTCCATTCCCACTTTGCATCTCAGCTGCACGCATCTCATTCTTCTTTTCCAGCTCTCTCAGCTGCTGCTGGTACAATTCCCGTTCACGCTGCAAAACAGGGAGGAAAAGGGTCACTCATTCCCTCTCTCAGTTTGCTTCTCATACCAGATGACATGACTACAACATCTTTTCCTCCTTATTCAGAAGATTGAAATTAGAAAAGTTAAACTGGAAAAGTTGCTTCTTAGAACTACTAACACAAGGTGCAAACAGAGGTACAGAGAGGCCCTTTGTGGCATCTGCCAATCTCACCAGCAAATCCTTCCTTTCCTTCTCCAGGCTCCCCAATCTCCTCTGCAGAGATGCCACCTCCTGACGAAGCGTCTCAGCCTCTTCTTTCAGGGCAGTTTCTAGAGTGGTCTTCTGCTGTTCTTCCCTCCATATCGCTGCAGCAGAGAAGGAGATGGAGAAAAGCAAAGCAAAGGCAAACTGATGTGCATCCTGCAGAGACAACAGCACTGTCTTCTCTGCCTGCCTGTGTTTCACAGACCCTAAGCCCACAAGGGCTCCAAAGGTGACAGAAATTAAGGAAACTTGGGCTTGTGCAGAGTAAGCAATCCAAGAGAGGCCAAGGAGCCTGTGCAGCCCTGCTCCAGGGGGATCAATAGCCTGGGGGCTCTGCAGGGGCTGGAGTTTGGAGGAATTGAGCTGAGACATCCAGCTACAGCTCCTTAGCACAGACATCACCTGAAAGGCACCAGCTGTGCACAGGATCAGCCATAGCACAGGCAGATGGCACTGCCAGCCATGGCATCTTTCTTGGGAAAAAGCTTTCACTGGCACTACTATGGATAAATCTCCTCCTGGTTGTGTTTTCCCATCTGCACTGTCTGAGCACTCCCCTTTTCCTGTGCATGGGATTAGAAATCCCCACTGGTGAGACAGGATAGGGCAGTGAATGGATGAGAGAGAAGCTGTACCTTGCTCATTTTCCTCCAACAGTTTCTGCAGCTCCTGATTTTGAGCATTTAGTTGGTCTCTCTGAGCCTGCATCTTCCTCAGCTCCAGATCCATGGCCTTACACTGTGTGGCCATGGCCTCTGCTCTTTCCTCAGAGCTTTGGAGCCTCACATGCAGCTCAGACACCTCAGTTTCCAGCTGCTTGTGTTGAGTCTCCTGGTGAGATGCCTTCTCCATCACTGCCTCCAGCAGAGCCCAGGTCTGGAAATGGATGCACAGAGCCTCAGGGACAGGGCTGCTCCTGAGGCAGCAGAGCAGGGAGTAGGGAGAGCAATGAAGGAGAAAGGACTTCAGGCAAAAAACATGCAGAAAGCAGAAGGTGCAGAACCAAGGATTCCATTGGAGACAAAAGTGGAGAAAACAGGGAAAGGAAGGCAATGGACACCCTTGAGGCTGCAGCTCTGAACACTGCCTGAACTGGCTGCGGTGCAAGTGCCCTGCCCAGCCTGCCATAGCCACGTCTGTGTCCCCTCATTGCTCAGGCACCAACTCCATCTGGGACAACTCTGCTAACACAGGGACAGAGAAGCTCCAAAGGAGTCTGCTGCTGATTCTCCTCCCAGATTTCCTGCTGGGACCCACAAGAGAATGGGGGAAAACATTGGCAGCATACACCAGGTCCAGCCTTGGCCTCAGGGTGCAGCAGCAGCCATGGGCAGAACATGCCAGCAGTGGATGCTGCTGGGAGGGGAAAGAGGTTGGGGCCTCCAAGCCAAAGGTGGTGGTGTGTGTCCATGGAGAAGAGGATGCCAGTGCACAGCTCACCTGGGTGTTGAGCTCCTGCAGTTCTCTTTTATGGTCAGAACGGATCTGCTTAGTCTCCTGAAGAGCAGAACGAAAATGTGACACCTGATTGTTCAGGGCCAGGTTCTTTTCCTCCAGGGTTCTGAGGCACAGGTTCTTTTCCTCCAGAGCCAGAATCAGCCTAGAAGGAAAGCATACAGCTCATTACTACATGATATCCCAGTTTATAAACTCTTAGAACTTGCACCACACCGGGGAAAAGCTGCTCTGTCTGATGAGCTTTGTCTAAAACACTTGGCTGTTTGCTCCCCATGCAGTCACAGCCCAGCATGTGCCCACTCTGCTTTTGGTCCTGAAAGAATTAAAAGTTCCTGCCTATATGCCCTGCCTTCTTTTTCAGATGGAAATGTGAATCCTGTGGCACTGAAGACTGGCAGGACTTGATCAGTTGGAGGAGCCCCCCTAACCTTGGTCTTGTTTCTTGCATTTTTTGCAGTCAGTAATGCCTGTGATTGTGGAGGGTGGCAGTTACCATGCTTGACACCCTCCAGGCAGTGGGGGGCACTTTATGAGGAATGATCCAACAGAGACATTCTTGGTTTTTGGGTGCCACCGAGGACAATCTGGCCTAGATCAGCAATCAGGGCCTTAAGATGGTTCTGCCCAGCAAAGGCATCAGATGCCAGGCTGATCCAGATCCCAGAGGCTTCAAGTTACAGGACCCAAGGTGGAGCTGATGGATATATCCACCTCCTTCCACTGCAGCCTGAGCAGTGTTAACACACCCACCTAACCTAACAACACAACAGCCCCCAGAGGGAAAGAGCTACCCCAAGAGCCTTTGTCTTCAGAAAAGCTTTAACTAAAGGCATCAAGGACAAGAAAATGTGATTCAGCACTGAGATGAGACGTGTCTGCTTGGAGAGTTCAGATTCTGCCACTTAGGAAATGCTGCCAGAGCTCCTGGCATGTGCAAAGATGGCCAAGAGGGAATCCATTCACCACAAAGCAGAATCCCACAGGCTTTTCCTTTACCTGGCTTTCTCCTTCTCTAGGACGGTCACTGAAGCCTGCAATTGGGAATTTTGCAGTGCCACTTCTTCCCATTGATTCCATTTCCTGTCCAGGATTTCCAGGTATATTTGCAGCTTCTTATTCTTATTTTCTGCCTCCTCCAGCATCTTCTGGATGTCTTCAATGTCCAACAGCTTCTGCCTTGACTCTTCCTGGGCCCAGCTCACATCTTGCTCCTCTCTCTGGACGATCGATTCCTGGGACTCTTGGGAGGCTGCCAGCTGAGATGTCAACTCTCCCACCTCCAGTCAAACAGAAGAGAGCAGTCAGAGGCTGCAGCCACAGCTTGTCACTGTCAGCCACAGCAGAGCCCATGAGGAAAGGTAAAGGACAACCTCCCATTTCTCCCTGACCTGACAGCACCAGATTCACAATGGATATGGACAGCTTGTCAGCATTCCTGCTGTGCCCTCCCCACGCCCACAGAAAAGAAATCCTATAAACTCACTTTGGCTATGAACACCTGCCAGTACACACCTAAAGTGCAGCAGGAAGAGAAGAGTGAAGATGCTCTGAAGTACGTCTTACAAAAACAGAGCACAAGAGCAGCACTCACATCTCAGCTGAAAGCTGATGTTTCTGCCTGGCTTCCTATCAGAGGGCTCATTCCTGGGCCCAAAGATTGCCCTGTTCACCTTTCAGCACCCCAAATTCAATGTAGAAGACATGGAGAACATGCTCCACACAGCCCATATCCTGCCATCTCCCACAGCTCCAGCCTTGCAAAAAATCACACCAGTTCTCCTTTCACAATCATTACCTCTTGCCTGGCATTTTCAAATCTAGTTTGTTCCTCTTCTTGTTGGGTTGGCAGGGTGGCAGCTTTCTGCCTCATCTCAAACAGCACCTTCTGGTGCTCCTGCTCTCTCTCTGCCTTCTCTGTTTCCCATTGCTTCAGCATCTCTGCATGGTGCATTTCACATTCACCTTCCTGAGGAGGAGAGGAAATACCTTCAAGATTATATCCCAGGCAAGCTCCTCGCTTAAAAATGTGAATTTTCATCCCTCCCACAACCCCCAGCCTGAAAAGACAACAGCATTGACTTTCTGCACTCCAGAAACTGTGTCCTGTCCTGGAATTTAAAAGGAGACTCATGGAATCATTTCTTTTGGGAAAAACCTTCCCAAGCATTGAGTCCAGCCAGAACAGGAGGTGTCACCTTCTCCTCTCTGATACCCCAGACTCAAGGACTGACCAACAGAGGAACTCCCTCAGCCCCTCCTTGTCCCACCTGGGCTCCAGACCCTTCCCCAGCTCCAATCCCTGTTTAAGAGGTTCTGTAGCTGCCCAAAGAAATTTTGCAGAAGCATATACAACGTTGCTGATGAACACGTATCCCTGGCTAGTAAATTCATGGGCAATCCTGAGCCAGGTGTGCACAGCAGTGGCCCTGGCTTCTACTGCCAGAAACAGCATCTGGGCTGATCTGGCTGGCACAACTCCCACTCTCACAGGTGCTGCCTAGCAATAAGGTGTCCAGAGCTGTGGTAACATCATCCCTCTCTTGCTCCAGCAGATCCCTCTGAAGCTGCAATTCCTCCAATGTCTGTGCCTTGATTTCCAGCTCGCTCTGCAATGAGGGGTCATCTCCCCCGAGTGCAGCCAAGTCCTCCACTATACAAGAAGGGGCAAGAAAAGTTTCAAGGGAAAACTAGTCTCATTTCCAAAACCAACCTCCATGCTGTCCTGCTCTGCCTTTTCTGCCTGGGCTGAACCTTCCTTCCTCTGCTCAGTGTTCTGACACAGACTCAAGGCTCCTGGCTCCGGGATTCCAATGCATTGCTGCAGCACTTCCTTGGACTTCTCAACATTTGCACAGTCACTGCAGAGACAAGGCTCAGTCAGAAGAACAAAGAGGCCTGAGGGGTCACCAATCCCATTTGCAGCACTCCAGGATGGAGCAGGGCGCAGTGGGCTAAGGAAGACCTTGTTCCTTCCCTCCCAAGGAAATCCTCCAGAGGCAAAGGGAAAGGAAGGCAGGATTTTGCCTTCCTTCAGTGAGAAGCAGTGGCTGGGCAGAACAGAATTCAGGGAAGGAGCATGGTGAGAAGGAATCTTCTCTTCCAACATGGCTCTGCATTGCCTAGCCAGCCTTGGGAGTCACAATAGAGCATGAAAAACCCAGACAGGATGATGCTTGAGAGCCACGCTGAGGCCTATGCATGGTAGGGCAGGTGATTTCTTCTCCCAGGACCCCTCTGAAATCCCAGGCCTGGAAGCAAATTGCCTCTGGAATGCTGCAGTGGAGGAGGAAATATTCACCTTCTGATTTCTTCTAGCAGACATTCTATGTGCTGCTGGCGGCTTCTGAGCCTCTGGCATTTCTCTGCCATTTTCTCAAAATGCTGCTGCAAGCGCTCACAATTCTCTGTGGCTTCCTGAACCAATTCCAAGGGATGCTGTTCATCAGTGGATGCCGGAGTTGAGGGCATGTTCCCAGGACTGTCAGTGCAGATGATGGAATTGCCCATGCTGTCACTGTCATCTAACAGCACCTGAAAGCCCACATCCAGCTGTTATTCAGGTAATCTGTTCCTATTCCAAAGTGCCACTGAGATGCCTCTTCTGATCTCACAAGAACCAGCTTCCATTTATGGAGAACCAGTTTCAAAATCCCACCAGCTCAGCACTGTTTACTCACCTCAGGGGATGTGGAGGAGCGTCCCCGGTGAGAAAGGCCTCGAGCTCCCTGGAAGAGCACAGGGCAGAGCACACTCAGACTGCATGGCTGCTCCTGAGGCAGCCACCTCTCAGTGCCTCCCAGGCTGTCCCAGAGCACAGCAATTCCAGCTGAGCTCTTCCCCTCCTCCTTTGGAATATTTCCAGCCCAGTAGTTTGACAGCAGCACAAACGAACATGCTGGAAGGTGTCTCATCACTTCTAAGAACAGCAGAAGGGGAGCTGCCCAGAGCCCAGTCCAACTTGGCCTTGAACACTCCCAGGGATCCAGGGGCAATCACAGCTTCTCTGGGCAATCTGTGCCAGGGCCTCAGCACCCTCACAGGGCAGAATTCCCTCCCAATATCCCATCCACCCGTGCCATGACTCAGTGGGAAGACACTGTCCCTTGTCCTGTCCCTGCAGGCCTCTGGCTTAAGTCCCTCTCCAGCTCTCTTGCAGCCCCCTCAGGCATTGCAAGGGGCTCTAAGGTCACCCTGGAACCTTCTACAGGCTGAAAAACCCCAACTCTAGCATCCTTTTTCCTTGGCGCAGGTGCTCCAGCCCTTGGAGCATCTTCCTATTAATCCCATGGCCTCCTCTGGGCCTCTGGGGATCATCTTGGAGACGTCAGGGAAAAACCCATTTTTGCCTCTGGGAAGCACTGAGGCTGCACTGTAAATTGGGCTGAAGGGAAGGCAATGAAAAGCTGCTCCCTTGTTTGTGCCCACAGCCTCCAGTGGGACAAGGATGGAGCAGGAGATGTGGCTGTGCTCTGGGATGGCCAGGAGCCCCCCATTCCCTCCCAGGCCTGTCCAAGCACCAAAGCTGCAGCCAGCTCTGGAACAGCCAACTGTTAATCCCTTGCTATTCCCTGAGGCATAGCCCAGGCCCAGCCAGGCCCCTGCTGGGCCTGGCACAAGGAGAGCAGTGGCTTTTTCACTCACCCGCCGGGTGTCCATCTCCTCCTTTGGCACGAACAATGACCAGATCCGTGTCCAAAGGTCGTTGACTTTTGCAGGGTCTAAACCCCAATGTCTAGATGTTGTTGACTTTTTCAGGGTCTGAACCCCAATCTCCAAAGGCCCTTGGCCTTTGCGGGGTCTGAACCTCAATGTCTAGATGTTGTTGACTTTTGCAGGGTCCAGCCCCAATCTCCAAAGGCTCTTGGCCTTTGCAGGGTCTAAACCCCAGTGCCCAAAGGCCCTTGGCCTTTGCAGGGTCTGAACCCCAGTGCCCAAAGGCCCTTGGCCTTTGCAGGGTCTGAACCCCAATGTCTAGATGTTGTTGACTTTTTCAGGGTCTGAACCCCAATCTCCAAAGGCCCTTGGCCTTTGCAGGGTCTAACCCCAATTTCCAAAGGCTCTTGGCCTTTGCAGGGTCTAACCCCAATCTCCAAATATCGCTGTCCTTCACAAGGTCAATAGCACACAAGCAAGGTGCCGTCGGCCTTTGCGAGGTCTGAGCCCCAATGGTCACGAGCTGTTGACAGCTCCAGGGTCCAAACCCCAATGAGCCAGGAGCTGTCGATTGTTGCCAGGGTCCAAACCCCAGCATTCCAACATTCCATGGCCTGTTGACGGTTGCCATGGTGCAAAGCCCATCGTTCCAGGGGCTGGTGGAATGGCCCTCCCAGGCTCTCCCCATCCCAGCTCCCTGCTGGCCCTGGCACCTGCCCTGCCTCCCCCGTGTCCCCACAGCCGTGCCAGGCAGGGCCCTGGCTCAGAGCATGAGTTCCAGCTGTCTGGTCTAGACAGCACCAGTTTTAAGGCTCAGCATTCTCAAGACCTGCAAGCTCTTTAGGGATGTGCTTAGTTCCTAAGTCACAGGAATTCTTCTGTCTTCCCTGACAAACTAGAGGTGTAAGATAAAGCCTAAAAAGGTTCTTGGTGCTTACAAGTATTCATGGAAAGTAACGCTTTGTGTTAAAACAATTACATGAGGAGGAAAAATGGTGTTTCAGGGGCTTTTCAAATTCCTACAGAGAAATGCCAGCAGTGTTTAAGGTTCATAAAAGAGATTAAGAATTATGAGACAGCCATGAGTGCATTTCTTTCTCCGCTCTCTGTTTGGCAATATATCACCAGATCTTCCAGGCAGAAGAAAAGTCTTGCTGCTTACATCAAAGATTCCTCACTAGGAAGAGACCTTCAAGAACCAAATGGGTCTGCTTGGAAAAGCTTTGGCAGGTGTTTTTTACTCTCATCTTCGATAGCACTTGTCTGTGTCCTGGGGAGGATTTCGGTGCCCAGTTGACAGGAACTGGCTTCTGAGCAGGGCACAAATTCTCCGTGGAAGAGAAGAGCTGCACCTGCCATCTCCAGGGCCTGTCTTTGCAGTGATTGATGGCCCAAGGATGTCAGTGCCAAGTTAAGGTTCAGAGACCAATGCAGCTTCAAGTCTCTGTTCAACAAGAGCAGCCTTGGGCTCCTTGAGCAGAGCTGGAAAGGAGCAGGCGAGCTCCTGGTGAAGGTCTGACAGCTCCTGCCTGGTCCTGGAGCAGCTCTCAGTGTAGTTCTGCCAGTGCTATCAGTCCTGGGCCAGCTGTGACTGCAGCAGGGACACCTGGAAGAGGCACAAGGCCCGGCTCAGACAAGCCTGATGCCTTAAGTTCTGAGTTTTCTGTTCTGCTTGGATATGCTTTTCCGTTGTGCTTAGAGTGACAAAGACAAAATAGTCCAATTTCAGCTATGGACTCAAGGACAGTTTCTTCAAACTCCAGGCCCTAAGAATGAACAATGTGAAAGGAGGGCGGATGAAACCTTACAATTTGAGACTATTAATTGGATGGTTGACTCCTGTATGCAAATACACTAAAGTCTATAAAGATGTGAGATCATGTGACCAGGCCCTCTTTTGCTTCCATCTTGGAGCCATCCAGGCAGGGGTCACTGTGGCTCTGGTACTGCCAGGGTGTGGCCTTTGCAGGCCTCTCAATAAATACCCATTTTATTCCCCTTAACTCTGTGTAGTCTCTGTTGCAGCTCCTCTGGGCATCAAGCCCACGCTGGCTGCAGCATCTGCAGCCCCACAGTACCGGCTGTAGGAGCAGAGACAGCCTCCAGCTCCACCCTCACCAACACTCTGACCTTGGGGAGGGGAAAGGAACAGGCTCCCAGACTGCCCCTGAGCTCAAATGGTCAACAAGTCCAGTTCGTGGCAGGAAAGCCCTTCCCACATACATCCCTCAGCCACCACAGCTCTATTACAGAGAGAGTTCTGACACCATTTAGGAACCCAGCTCAGATTTCCAAAGCACACATTTGGGCCACTGTCCCCTTTCTCCACAGGCTGTGCATCAGTAGGAGGGCTGCTGCTCCCCTGAGCTGCTGGAGGACTCTTCTACTTGAGCTGCAGGACAGCCAGCCCAGGCGTGAGGGGAATTTGAGGGTTGGAGTTTTTTGGTGCTTTCTTGATGTGTTTTAGCACCCCAAGTCCTATTTTACACCTCTCCATTTTTAAATTGCACATTAACTATGGCTTCAATTCATTAATATTTATTCACCTTTATTACGCTTCTATTCAATTTTACTTAATTTTGAGGAACTCTTAAAGGGGTTTTGGGCTTTTCTTGGGTTTTTTTCGCATTTCACTGCACAGTCCGTCTTTTCCACCCTCCATTGTTTAAATGTTCAAATGTAACTAAAATATGGCCTTATATATTTCATACTTATTCAAATTTATTCCATCTTCGTCAATTTTATTGTAATGTCACGGAGGTTTTGAGGATTTTTTGGGTTCTATTTGGTACCCCCCCAGCTGAGGGGAGCTTGGCTGAGGCGGGAACTGCTCCTGCCCCGCCCCGTCCCTTCCAGCCAATCGCTGAGGGGAGTTTGGCTGAGGCGGGAACTGCTCCCGCCCCGCCCAGCCAATCGCTGAGGGGAGTTTGGCTGAGGCGGGAACTGCTCCCGCCCCGCCCCGCCCAGCCAATCGCTGAGGGGAGTTTGGCTGAGGCGGGAACTGCTCCCGCCCCGCCCAGCCAATCGCTGAGGGGAGTTTGGCTGAGGCGGGAACTGCTCCCGCCCCGCCCAGCCAATCGCTGAGGGGAGTTTGGCTGAGGCGGGAACTGCTCCCCGCCCTCCCCTCGCCGATCACTCCCGCCCCTCCCCTGCCACGCTCTCAGTGCCCCCTCGTGACTCTGAATTTTCCCCAGCTGCCCCAGTCTGGACTGGTTTATACTGGTTTATTCTCTCCTCCTCCCCAGGTAGAGGAGCTCCAGCTGAGAGGGGATATAGGGGGAGATATGAGGGGAATGTGAGGGGCCAGAGTCCTGAAGGTGTCTGGGTAGTCCTCAACAGGGGGACATGAGGTGAATTATGGGGTCCTGCGAGAGCTTTTGGGCTCTCTGGGGGCGGTTATTGGGCTGCCCCTCACCTTGCTCATTCCTGCCACAGCCTTCCCCTCGTCCTTCCCACCCTGTCTCACCCCTGTCTGGCCCCTGCCCTGCCACACCCTCTCACCTGTGCAGGTCCAGTGTCCATGTGAACTGCACCAGCAGCGTGTCCTGGAGCAGCGCTGCCTTGGGAGCCACTGTCACATCTGAATCAACCTCTTTGAGGCTTCCCATGGAAATGTAGCATTTTGACTCTGTTATTGAATATTTGGGGTCACGTTTGACCTTCTTTTGAAATACCTGCTGCTCGCTCTTCATGCAGGACTTGCAACTTGTCCATGTCTTATTGTTGTCATTGCTTGGGTTTGATTTAGGCAGCTTTCCCTCTCCTTTCCTTTTTTATGTCCTTGCATAAAACAGTTTGTTCTCGGAGTTTCTGCCCGTGCACTCCCAGGTGCATTTTATCACACGCTTCCAGGTGTGTGTGTTCCGGTGGGAATGTCCATCCTCCCTGGTCTGGGCTAAGGTTATCACTCTGTTGTGGTTGGTAGCTCCGGGCTGTGGTGTGAGAGAGCGGCCGGAGCTGGACCCGACCTGCCGGCTGTGCTCAGCATTGCGTCCCCGCTGGGCTTCAGGAGCCATCCAGTGGAACTGTCAATAATTACACCTTCAGGCTTTTCTCCTGCGAGAGCCGAGCCATGGGATAAACCTTCCAGCCTGCTCTTGCCTTTGCCTAGCCTAGCCTTGCCTTGCCCTCCCTTTCCAACGCTCTTGCCTACCTAAACCCTGAGGTCAAGTCCTCCAGGATGGGCAAGCAGACAGAGAGGTCTTGACAAAACTGGGGCTGTGGTTTAATTTGTTCCTTTTCCTTCTCTGCTAGCTGCCTTCCCCTGCTCAGGTGCTGAGCATCGAGTGGGAGCTTTAGACAAGCCCTGCCCCAGGCTCAGATTTTTGGCTTGAATTTAAGTGCCCCCCACCTAAACCACTTCAAGCCCTCAGGAATGGCTGATCAGATCTATTATAAAAATGAATTCTTTATTGAATAGACAGAACGTAAGAGACAGAAGGTCTTAAACAGAATTACTTGCTACACAGGTTAAAACAAAGAACTATTAGTAGATTACATAAAACATTAAGGCACCTATATTATAGCTAGCAAATTAGGAATCAATGTAATTCACCACCAATCTGCTGATGGTGTCCAGAGTCCTTTCATTCAACCCTTGAAGGAGTAACTGCAAGGCGGCATCCCACCTCTGGGTAGAGACCCCCATGAATTTCCAGGGAATGTGCAGAGAACTTCTGCTTTGTGCAAGTTTGATGTAGCTTTCATAGTCTGTAAAACAGACTATTTGTTAGTCAGAAATTGCAACTTGTCTTTCCACATCTCACTTCCACAGCAAGATGTTTACTGTCAGCTGCAAGTGTCACTTCCATGTCGCCTGACGAGACAAGCGGTCTTTAGAGTTATTCCACCAATTAGCAAGAACAAGGAATAGATAAGCTCTCGTAGCAGGGGCGATGCTCTGCTGCACCTTGCCTGGTTTCTTACGGGCAGAGCCCAGCAGGTGCGTGGCCTGGGCTCTGCTCCAGCTCTCAGGCAGCCCTGTTGATAAGGTAACTTCCCTGTCTGAGCATCCCGGAGGCACTCTGGCAGTCACACTCCCACCACCAGACTGTTCCTGCTGGGACCAAATTACAGAGAGTGGCTCAGGTGAGCTGAAGGGTGCCCTCATTAACTGCCTGTACTCCCCCCGCTCTCACACTGTCAGACCAGGTTTCCCTCAGCAGAGTCTCACGTCTCAATTTATTTGTGGAGCAGAAACACAGAAACAGCCAGTGCCTCCAGGGAGGGACCTTGAACCCCTGGGCTGTTGCCTTCACAGTCCTAACACAGCAAAGTCTCAGCTCTTCCTCCCGAGGCTTGGCATCTGCCCTGCCTGGCTGTGCCACTGGTCCCCAGGCTCTTTGTCCTGCCACGGGTCTACAGGTCGTGGGCTCTTGCCTCAGGCTCCTGCCAGCCAGAGCTGAGCCTGGAGCTGGCACTGCAGCTGCACCCTGAGCTACCTGCACCAGGTGTATCCTCAGCACGTGTGCTCTGCAGCTGCCCAGGAGCTGCTCACAGGGCTCCTGCTCGGCCCCCGGCACCGCTGGAGCTGCTGGGCACTGCCCGGGTGTGTGTGTGTGTGTGAGTGTGCTGCGGGCTGAGCAGCACATGTGGCACAGGGAGCTGGGCTGCAGCCCGTGCTCCTCCTCCAGCCAAGCTGAGGAGGGCTGCGGCTGGAGCGTGGGCCAGAAGCTGCTCTGGGAGCAGAGGAACGCCGTCCCTGGGCTGTGCCCTCGCTGTTTCCCTGGAGTCCCGAGGTAATCAATCACTGCCCCTCCAGCAGATTGCTCTGCCTGGCTCTGGCCTCTGAGCACCGAGCGAGGCTGGCAGGGCTCTGCAGCCTAAAAGCTGCTCCAAGGAACAGCAGGGGGGAGGAACGGGTGCTGGAGACCACACCAAATCCAGCCTAAAGGGGTAGGAAGTGAGTGACAGGGTCACCAAACAGGACGAAAGAAACCTCTCCAATACCAGTTTGATGTGAATAAGCAGACACATCAAATTCAGGTGCTGGGAACAGGGGAGATAACTCCTCCAGAAACTGTTCCACTTAACAAACAAAACCCATCCATTTATATACTTTTTCTGCTGAATCATTACCTATGTTCTTTTACACACTACACATCCTATGCCCACTCTTAAATTTAACCATTACGTTGATTGGTTCTCATAGTTACTAACTTCATCAATATTCTTCTTCTAAAACAATCATTGGTCATCTCTCCTGAGATCTACTGCTTGTAGTTCTTAATATTAAAATCAAGATGGAAAGCATAGAGGATTTCCAAGCAGCATTACTGGTGAGCATGACCACAACAGAAGGGTCCAGTGACTTCCTGGGGAGGTTTCTATGATTACACATTCCAAACACAGCACTCCTAATATTTCTATACCTTTTGTTTCACAATTTATTAGTTATAATCTTAGCTAACACTTTTATATGATTTGATGAAAATATTCACAACAAGAGCTGACAGGAGCAGCAGAAGCCAGGGCAGGGGAGACAGGGAAGGCAGCAAAGAGGTGTCTGGGCTTAAGGGGAGCCTGAGGAAAGGGGAGGAGAGGACTTTCCCTCAGCCCTTGCTTCTCTTTATCAAAACAGAAGAGGACTCTCATGTTGACAGGGATGGGCCAAATATGCAGTTTGGTGCCATTTCCCCAGTTGGCCATGACAGGGAGGAAGGTCTAAAAAGGGAAGGGGGGAAAAGCAGAACACACACTGCTCATCTTTGGAGTGGCAATTCCTCCCGTTCCTTCCTGTTGGTGAGGACACTTTGCCTCACAGAATGACAGGACAGGCAGGGGGGAAGGGGCCTGTGGGCAGGAGCTCTCACAGCAGTGGGTCCAGTGGGTCACAGGTGGCCCACAGGGCTGTCCAAAGGGGCTCCAGGTGGGCCCCCTCCCCCCAGGTGTGGTGCAGTTTCCGTGTGACACAATGTCAGTGTGGTGATGTGACAATGCAGTGATGTGACATCACCATGATGTAACAATGCCCCATGTCTGTATTTGGCCACCAGACCAGTTGTTGTGTCTCTGGAGCAAGAGTCAGCGTGGGATCACAATACCATGAGAGGTCCTGGCAGGGGCTGTGGAGCACCCACTGCTGGTGTCCTGCCACAGGGCACTGGGAATTAGGGCGAGGGGACACAGGGCTCTGCTGGGCAGCTTGGGACATGGGGTGATGCTCTAGGGCCTCAGGACTGCCATTCAGGAGGCTTATTGGGCACCACCTGAGTTTCTCTCTTCCCATCTCAGCCCCAGAAGACCACAGCTGGGAGGAGATTCCAGGAAAATGGACCCTGAACTGCTGAAGCTCCCACTTGCAGTCAAGATCCCTGTGCCACCTGGAACCAAGCCTGTCTTCTCCAGGGGAAAGCTGGGCCAAAATGTAAAGGAAGTAGAAAGGGGGAGAAAATCTCTCATCTTCCATAGAGTTCCCCATTATGCAAAGATTTTGTTGCAGCTACCTGATCTACAGCAGGAGCTGCAGCCCTTCAATGGAGAAAGGGCTGGACTAGGGAAGCTCCAGGCTCCCTGGAATGCAGAGGAGAAAGCACTTGTCCCTCTTTGCACTGGTTTCTGGCACTGTGCATGTGTGTGGCCAGGTCCCTGCCTGCAGCAGGCAGCTGTGTTGTCTGGGTGCCAGGGCAATGAGCCCCTCCAGCTCATCCCACAGTGTCAAACCAGGCCCTGGGGCACCTGTGAGGGAGATTCCAACCTTCTCCTGCTTGCCTTCCCAGCACCTTTGAAGTAGCTTGGGCTTCCCTGCTTGGGGAGTACACACACTGTGTCCTCCAGCTTGTGCTGCACCTTCCCAAGGCAGAGACTTTCTGGAGGCAGAGGCAGTGACACAGCCCTTGGGCCTGCCTAGCCCAAGGAGACTGCTTTTGTCCATTCTCCACTGGCTGCATTTGAACCTTTGAAGGTTCATTGTGGATGGGTCTGCAGTTTTTCCTGGTGGCCTAAGACACCTGTTTGATGGGGGGTTGCTGTGGGGTTTGTCTTCTCTCCCCTAACCCACCACGCCCAGCCTGGCCCAGCCCAGCCCTGTAGTCTGTCTGTGCCTACAGAAGGATGGAGAAGACCTTTACCTTTTCACAAGTACCATGTGGTACCTCTTTGCTGCTCTCCTGCCTCCTCCTTACTCTGGGAAATGTCTCTTACAGCTTAATGGGCCATGTCCTTCTTTCAATCTGGACGATCCCTACATCCACCACCCTGCACCACCAGTGCAGTACAACCGCCTGCATGACCCCCACCTTCAGGACTACCACAAGCGCAAGGACATCCTGCGGATGCTGAAGAGACAGGGAGTCATCACCAGGGACAACAAGGCAGGTTTGGGTGTTGGGCTGATCAGGAGCAGCCCCCTTCAAGCGGGGCTCCCACAGCCCTCGCCGCAGCACTGCTGCTGTCAGAGGGCAGGGCCGTGCGCTGCTGTCCCTGGAGCAGAAGCAGCACCAACATCCCCCTGGCAAGTCCCACTCCTGCCCTTCTCAGCCTGCCCCACGCTGCCTGTGCAGCCCTGGCTGGGGGGCCATCAGTGGCCCCAACACCAGGATATGGGGGGAGGGCTTGGGGCAGCTCCCCTCCTGCTGGGGTCGGGCTGTTTCGGGGAAAGCCGTCTGCGTGGCTTGACAGGGTTTGGGGGATTCTGCCCTCGTCCCTCCACAGGTGGTTTGTACTCTGAAGGAGTTCAACGAGTACAGGCACTACCTGACCAGGATCAAGCTGCAGTCAGAGAAGATCTTGAGGCAGCAAGAGGTAGGCAGAGGGTTGTGTTCAGGGGCACAGGACTGTGCAGGGCTGTGCTGCTGTGCTGGGGAAAGGACTCGGTGGCTGGGAGCTGAGGCAGCGCAGGGCTGAGCTGGGCACGGGCAGCAGGGCCATGTGCAGGCACACGCAGTGCTGGGGGAAGCCCTTCTCTCCTGCCCTCATCAACTGGCTGAAGCTGAGTGCTGGCCTTGGCCCACGGCAATCCTCAGCACACATGACCCACAACCTGGTGTCACCTTTCAGGAAAGGCTTCTGCCACTTCAGGAGAAATTAAAGGATGGTCCCAAACTGCCAGGACCCACTGACACTTCCCGCCGGCAGAAGCAGCGGCTTCAGCCTCCGAAACCTTCTTGTCCACGTCCACAGAAGAGCAAAAAGATCCCCCTGAAACTGGGGAGATTCAGAAGAGTGAAAATAGCTTCACACAAGGGCAAAACTTACTCCAGAGCTGAGCTGGGCACTGCTGCTGACTCCCAGAGGAAGCCGCACAAGGCTGCTCGCTGCCTCTTTAAAGCTGTCCTTAGGCAGCTGACCGCAGAAGAAGCCCAGATGCTCCAAGAGCTGGTTGAGATCATTGTCTACAGAGTGTTTGTGAGGCTCAAGGTTCCTCGGAACCAGCGTGTCAACTTCTTAAGGAATGCTGCCCAGGGGATCAGAGAAAGCATTTTCAGCAGCTGCAGAAGAGAGCCTGCAGATCCGCCTCTAGACCGCCATCAGAAAATAGGAATGGTGGCCAAAGAGCTTTTAGCAATGGTGTTGGAGGGCTTGGGATACTGTCTGGAGCCCAAAGCTTTTAAATCAAGGAGGGCAGCCAGGTGGAATGAGCAGCCTGTTGATGGAGGAGCCACCCTAGTGGACAAATCCGAGGAAGATGAAGCATCCTCATCAGACAGAGCACATTTACACGCTTGCCTTGACAATCTCACCATTCAAGTTGTTAAGAATGTTTGCTGCTTCTTGAAATTCATGGTAGCTTCTCAGTTTGAAGGAGACTCCAGCTGTGAGTACACCAAAATCCCGGAGTTTCCCAGAGGTAGGGTCTACAGCAGGCAGATGCAGCCAGGAATCTCTGGAGCATCTAAAAGACGGAGCCAGAAAGCAAGAACAGGAGTAAAGCTGCCTGCCCTAGGACCACAGCTCCGAGAAGGGACTGGCTATGCCAAAATCATGAAACGCAAGCATCCTGCAAAGGTGAAGGAGAGATTGGTGAGAGGAAGGAACCCAGCAACCTCAGGCAACACTTTGGACATAAGGACCATGGCAAATCGGATCATTCACTCTGTGTTAGTATGGGTTGTTTGGCGCAGGCCTGCGCCGACCCCCACACAGAATTTGCAGTGACCTGTCCCAAGCCCATCCCAAGGCGGAGAGGAGAGCTGTGCTGCTGAGGACACTCTCCCCTCCGTGGACCCGCAGTTTTCCCGACAGCCCGTCCCTCTGGAGGGTCCCCAGCCCCCTGCCCAGACCGGAGCACGGCGCAGATCAGTGAACCCACAGCTCGTCTGAGGCGGGCGAGGTGTGTGGCAGGAGAGCTGAAGGGCCTCTGAATGGCAAACCTGACACCCCTGTTCCGTCAATAAAGAGTTACTGCTAAGACCTTGCTTGTGCTTCCTCCAAACCAGGCCAAACTGCATTTTTCCTCTCCCCCCATATCTCCTCCCACAAACTGCCCAGAGCCCCCAGGACCGCCCCAGGACCACCTACCCTCCTCTATCTCCCACCCAGGACTATGCACCATCCAAATGCCTCCCATATATCCCCTCCCAGCCCCTCCAGGACTCCCTGAAACCCCCCAAGGAGTCCTCAGCTGCCTGTGCCCACCATATCCTCCCCCATATCTCCCCTCCAAGACACCCCCAGGACCCTGTACCCCCTGCATTCATAACAGAGCAGCTGTCTGGAGTGAGGAGCATCAGCTGCTCCAGTGTGGGATGGGGGGTCTGGATGGATGAGGAGGGACCAGCCCTGTGGGGTGCACCCAGACCTACAGGCAGGAGGTGTTGCTGTCCCTCCTGCAATGACAGACACTGCAGGCCAGGAAGACACAAATTCCCCTGAAAAGGCCAAAAAGGAAGTAAAATTCCTTCCCTCCTATTTAATTCTGTTGAGCCACCAAACTTGCGTGTTTGTGGTTGCAAAACAACCCCCTATTTCATAAGGCAGAGAAGGAGCATTTCCCCATCAAGTGACCGGATGTAAGAAAGAGAAACAAAAAGTCCTGATAGCCTTTCCTCAAGGTCTGTTGGATCCTAAATCATCACAGGGGCCCAGCCCTGGGCGTGTGACTGGGACTCTGGTCTCGTTTCAACCATCCCAGCCCTGCAGCCACAGGTGTCTTGTGGCAAGGAGGTCGTATCAGGAGCCACAAGCAGCCTCACAGCTGCTCAGTGCTTCTGGCCAAAGCCTTCCTCTGAAGAAGCCCTGCTTGAGCCGAATACAGAGGGAGCCAGGGGGGACGTGATGCTGCCTGTGACCCGTGTGCTGGCCTTCGGTGAGTGCTGTGGGGATTCCCAGAGGGCAGCAGGAGGTGTCCCCACACTCCACAGAGATGTCACACCCCTGCTTCTCCTGCAGGCGCTTGGCTGGTGGCACAGAGCGAGGCTACACCGAGTGAGTACCTTGGGGAGGTGGATGGGGAGCTTGGACACGTCTCTGGGCCCACCCATCTCCCAGGGCTCTTCCACAGCCCCCTGGAACAAAACTCACCCTTGTGTGCAGACAGGGCCTGGTGGCAGCGCTGGGCTCGCAGCAGGACAGCTGTGGGGGCTCCCTGTCTGTCTGGCAGCATCTCTCTCCCTGTGCAGGTGCCCCCACAATCTCCATCTTCCTGAAGCCACCTGGGGTGATGCCACCAGGAGGCTCCAGCACCATCTGCTGCATTTGCCAGCGCAGCTCTGGGAGCTTCGTGCTGTACAAGGGCAGCCTCCGGCTCCGTGCCCTGCAGCAGAGCGGCAGCAGGGCCGAGTTCTCCATCTCCAATGCCACCTACGAGGACAGGGGCACCTACCACTGCCACTACCTGGAGGGAGGCACCGTGCTGGCACGAAGTGATGAACTGGAAGTCTCTGTGGAAGGTGAGGGATGTGCTGTGGGGTAACTCCCCAGGGCACACCGGGGTGCCCATGGCCATTTCCAGGATGGGCAGGGTTCTTCTTCCCTGCCTTGGAGAGGTGGGACCACCTTCACTTCTGCCTGAGCCAGTCGGTGGCTTCACAGAGATCCGGGTGCTCCTGGCACCGAGCCAAAGCCCTCTGCACCTTCTCATTCCCTCTCCTGTCCCCACAGAGCTGCGTCTCCCCAGAGCTGAGCTCTCTGTCCTGCCGGGGCACGAGGTAAGTGCGGGAGCTGACGTGATGTTCCGCTGCACCACCTCACACCGCAGCACTGCCTGCTACCTGTACCTGGAGGGCCAGATCCGAGCCCAGCTCTTCTCAAGGGAACAAGGTGACTACAACCTCTCCCGCGTGCAGAAAGGTGACAGTGGCCGCTACAGCTGCCAGTGCTACAACATGAGTACTTCGATAGAATGGTCTGCTGTCAGCAGCACCCTGGACTTGGTGGTGAGAGGTGAGCCATTCCCCCAGCCACATCCTACTCTACTCTCCTCCCTGCAATCTGTCACATCCTGGGGGAACTAGAAAAGAGGATTTAGGGCAGGAAACCATCTCTAAGAGGGGTCCAAGCAGAGGGTTCCAGCTTCCTTCAGCCGTGTTTGAGCCTGGCCAGCTCCTCAGAGACCCTACAGGTGACCTAGAGACCCTATAGATAGATACAGGGTTGCTGGGCTGACAGGTGGGGATTAGAGTCAGAGGACACCTCTCCCTGCACCTCCCAGCCCCAGGGACAATCATATGTCTTGTCACAGCGCAGTGTCACCATTCTACTGGCAGTGGCATCTGAGGGCCAGCTCCATGTTTCTTCCTTCCTTCCCATCTTTGGTGCCACTGGGAGGGGTCACAGATGAGAGGCTGTGTGAGTAGGGGGTGTCCCAAGGGACAGGGATGTGGGAGGTGCAGCTGGGGACTCCCTTTGCTCCCTAAGAATTTCCCTCTGCACGTCTTTAGCCCAGGACCTGCCTGGGGTGTCCCCTTGCCCTGCTGCCGCCATGGGGGGACGGGGATCTCCGGGTGTGCTCCTCCCCAGTGGCAGTCCCTCCTGTCCCTGCAGATTACACGCTGTGCAACGCCGTGCGCCTGGCGCTGGCGGCGGGGCTGCTGCTGCTGCTGGCGCTGATCGCGGCGGAGGCGGCGGGGTGCTGGGGCTGGAGGAGCCGAGCGCGGCCGCGGGACCGCTGCCAGCAATAAACAAAAAATAAACAGGAAAGAAACAGGAAATAAACAAGAAATCAACCGCGCCTGACCCACCTCTGTCCTGCTTCCTGTCCCTGTCCATGTCTCTGTCCCAGTCCCTGTCCCGGTCCCGGCTGCCGGGGGAGGGCGGGCGGTGGAGCCCCCAGGAACACGCAGAGGGGCAGGGGCACTGACCTCTGCACTGATCATTGCACTGACCGCTGCATTGACCATTGCACTGACCGCTGCACTGACCCCTGCACTGACCCCTGCACTGACCCCTGCACTGACCACTGCACTGACCTCTGCACTGACCTCTGCACTGACCATTGCACTGACCCCTGCACTGACCCCTGCACTGACCACTGCACTGACCTCTGCACTGACCTCTGCACTGATCACTGCACTGACCCCTGCACTGACCGCTGCACTGACCGCTGCACTGACCGCTGCACTGACCATTGCACTGACCTCTGCACTGACCCCTGCACTGACCTCTGCACTGACCGCTGCACTGACCGCTGCACTGACCATTGCACTGACCACTGCACTGACCGCTGCACTGACCGCTGCACTGACCATTGCACTGACCTCTGCACTGACCCCTGCACTGATCACTGCACTGACCATTGCACTGACCCCTGCACTGACCCCTGCACTGACCCCTGCACTGATCACTGCACTGACCATTGCACTGATCACTGCACTGACCCCTGCACTGACCATTGCACTGACCACTGCACTGACCCCTGCACTGATCACTGCACTGACCCCTGCACTGACCACTGCACACTGACCCCTGCACTGACCATTGCACTGACCACTGCACTGACCATTGCACTGACCGCTGCACTGACCCCTGCACTGATCACTGCACTGACCATTGCACTGACCCCTGCACTGACCCCTGCACTGATCACTGCACTGATCACTGCACTGACCCCTGCACTGACCCCTGCACTGACCTCTGCACTGACCCCTGCACTGACCCCTGCACTGACCCCTGCACTGACCCCTGCACTGATCACTGCACTGACCCCTGCACTGACCCCTGCACTGACCTCTGCACTGACCCCTGCACTGACCCCTGCACTGACCCCTGCACTGACCGCTGCACTGACCCCTGCACTGACCCCTGCACTGACCCCTGCACTGATCACTGCACTGACCCCTGCACTGACCCCTGCACTGACCTCTGCACTGACCATTGCACTGACCCCTGCACTGACCCCTGCACTGACCCCTGCACTGATCACTGCACTGACCCCTGCACTGACCATTGCACTGACCACTGCACTGACCATTGCACTGACCGCTGCACTGACCCCTGCACTGACCTCTGCACTGACCCCTGCACTGACCCCTGCACTGACCATTGCACTGACCCCTGCACTGACCCCACCTGCTGCACACTGACCCCTGCACTGACCCCTGCACTGACCCCTGCACTGACCCCACCTGCTGCACACTGACCCCTGCACTGACCCCTGCACTGACCATTGCACTGACCCCACCTGCTGCACACTGACCCCTGCACTGACCCCTGCACTGACCCCACCTGCTGCACACTGACCATGCTGGCCACACGGTGACTGCTCCCACGCAGTGCCCAGTGCACTGACCTCTCCCACACGCAGGGACTGCTGCTGCTCCCCCACTGTGCTACCCCAGTCACAGTGTGGCTGCTCCCACTGCCCACAGCACAGTGACCCCTCCAGCCCTGCAGGGACTGAACCCCCAGCACAGTGACCACTCCTGCTTCACAGACCTCTGTTGCTCACATTTGTTTATTATTTTAAAACACTGACAAAACACACCACACCATCATCTATATATATAAATTTACTTTTGTACCACTATAAATTTATATATATAGAGCCTTTAAATCTCTGTACATTCAGGACACACAGTTCCAGAATAGCTGCACTGGGTACAACAGAAAGATTTTCATTATGAAAACACAGAGAGGAGGCGCCAATATCAAAAACACAGAAAAAAAGAAATTAAGAAAGAGTGCAAAATGAATGAAAGTGCAAAAAAGCTTTTGTTATCATAATCACACTCCCTCCACAATATGGCCCCCATTCCCCCCTCCAAGGATGAGCAAGCCTCAGGCCCCAGAGGGAAGGGCTGGGCTGGAAGAAGGGAGTCAAGCTGCAGCCCTCCAGCATCCAGCAGGAGCTCTCCTGGAAGATGAGGAATGAGGAACCTCCTGGAGGATGAGGAGGTTCCCCTCCTCTCCTGGCTCCCTCCTCCAGCACCCTCATTGCACCCATGGGCCCAGATGTGCCCCTGCAGGCAGCAGCTGCCTAAGCCCCCAGCCCTCCTGGACCATTTGGAGGGTGCTGTTCTCTTCTAAAAGTGCTTGTGATCGCCATGGAAAGCAGCAGAGGAAGGCCAGGGTGGGCAGCTGTGCTCTGCAGGGACAGGCAGGGCTGCCCTCCCTGCTGAGCTCCAGGCTGGCTGCTCTCATGGAAATGGAGACCTTGGCTTGCATTGTCCCAGTGCTGCCCATTTCCATAAGGAGGAGGAATCAGTTTCCCAAGAGTGTCCAACTGCTCCCACATACCAGAGTCAGATGCAGACCAGCCCCCCCAGAAGACACCCCACAGCTGAGGCTGGAGCATGTAGGGGGACCTCTCCCATGGCTCAAGCTAAGCCCTCCCAACACCAGCTGCAGGGGCAGGAATGGCAGAAACAGAGATTTGGGGACCTCCACTCAGAAAAACATTCCACTTGAAGAACTCTTCATTGACCTAGAAGTGCTGGCTGCAGTCACAGAAATGCCCAGAGGGAAACCTGTGGGCCAGACCCAGCTCACTGTCCTGTCTGGCTTCTCAGTGACACAGCAGTGAACATCCCTGTGAGGAATCTGGTCAGGCAACAGGGGAAGGACAGAAAACTTTGGTGCTTCTGCCTTGGTTACAGCTGTCCTTGACAGTCCCTGAGGGGGAACTCCCACTCAATGCTCTGTGGGGATGGAGGAACCACCAAGGCCAGGGGTGCAGCAAACCTTCCTTCTCTTGGGCTCCCTGCTGGCACCAGGGACAACTGCTCACAGAGGACACATCACATGAGACCCTGGGATGGGTGTCTGCTGCCTCCACAGCCCCAGAGACCCCCACCCTAAAACAGAAACACACCAACAGCAGGGGAATGGCGTCATGGTACTCCCACAATCACCCATCCACACGTACACGATGCTTTGGGTTTGGTTTTAAAGGACACAGAAGGTTATAAGTTTTAACAGTAAATAGCCCTTGACCACCAACAAACCCTGTAACTCCCTCATCCAGACAAATCCAGCAGCTTTGTACCCCAACAGGCACATCAGCCTGAGAGACTGAGGAAGCGATGCTCAATCCAGCAGGTGTGGCACAGCCCATCTCCCACCCCCTGCCAGTCCTGACAGCTGCTCCTGGCACAGAGCTCAGACCAGTGGGGACCAGACCCCAGACGAGGGGCAGCACCCTGGCACTCAGGTCAGGTCATGTTTTGCAGAGGGAGCTGAGGAGAGCCCAGGGCAGTGAGGGATGCACCTCTGCCTGTGTGGCTGCTGCCCAGGCAGTGCAGGGCTCGGCTGCACCCAACAGCAGAGCAAGAGCTGGTGGTGCTGCTTGTAGCCAGCCCTGGGGACAGCCAGGGCTTGGCTCATGGCTCATCTTCCCCTTCAGCAGGATCTTCTGAGCTCCTCACCAGCGCTGCTCTGCCAGGCAGCCCTGTGAGACACAAGGCTCTCCCTCCTTCACAGCAGTTTCAGATTTGATGCCTGGGTAGCAGCTCCTCTCCCAGCACCCTGGGGTGGTGCTCAGTCCCTTCCCCAGCAGGAGGAACAACTTCACACGTGGCAATATAGCAGATGAGAACTAAGCTTTCCTAAGTCGGGTCCTTGCAAGCTCAAGGGCTGTCTCCAGTGTGAGGGAGCCTTTTTATTCCAGATCACACCTGGAAAAGTCTCACAGCCTGGGCTGAAGGTGCCAGGGCTCCTCTTGTCCCCCAGCACACAGTGGCCCAGAAAGAGACTCTATCAGCTGAAGAAACCAACTTCCACACCACTTCCTGCAGATGAAGGGTGGCTTGGGGAGTGACTCTGGGACCCAGGGGCACAGCTGCTCCTTCCCACTGCCTCTCTCCACAGCTGGCCACACTGAAGAGATGTAAGGACATAAGAAAGAAAAGGAGAGGGAAAGCTGCCTAAATCAAACCCAAGCAATTATAAAAAACAAAAAAAAACAAAGACATGGACAAGTTGCAAGTCCTGTGTGAAGAGCAAGCAGCAGACGTTTCAAGAGAAGGTCAAACCTGACCCCAAATATTCAATAACAGAGTCAAAATGCTACATTTCCATGGGAAGCCTCAAAGAGGTTGATTCAGAGGTGGCAGTGGCTCCCAAGGCAGCGCTGCTCCAGGACACGTTGCTGGTGCACTTGCTCACATCTCTGCATCCCTGTTTTTGGGCACTGGGAAAGGGGGGAAATTGTTTTATTCCTGGAAAGTGATTGTTGGGAATGGGAAAGGAGGGAAGGGACCAGCTGCAGCCTAAGGAGAGCCCCATGGCAGGGGCCTGGCCATCTGGGCAAGTGGCCATCATCCAGCATGGCACAGCCACCCCTTGCTGCAACAGCTCCCACAGCAGGTGTGGGAGGATTCAGATACCATGGAGAGCAGTGTGGGGACTGCCAGGAGGCACAGGGACCTATCGAAGCTGCTGGGACTCTGCCAGGACCCCCAGGAATGGTGGCTTTTCTGGCTCTGCAGCCCTTTGGTCCCTCCTCCATTACAAGGGACAGTGTAACATGAGCATTCCCAATCTGCCTATGGCCCTGCTGGAAAGGTGCTATGTTCTGAAAAGGATAGAAACAAACCAGCAAAGTGCTGGATTTCTTTTAGCTCTGCAGCTAAGGGATCCAGGGACAGCAGAAGATCCTGCTCTTCAGATAGCAGAACTTGGGTGCCTTGTGAGGGCAAAGAGGGGGGAGAAGGCAGCTTGGCAGAATCAACTCAGCCAACTCAGGAATGCCTTCAGAAGCAACTGAGGATCTGCCTGCTGGAGCAATGGATGCTTCTTGTCCTTGGCAGCTGTCTCCACCCTAGAGAGGGCCTTGCTCCTAGTGCAAGGACCAAAGAGGACCCGACTTCCTTTGCAAAGGAGTCTTTAATAGGTGCAAGGGGAACAAGCTATCCAAGCATCCTTTCTCTCAGAGAAGTGCTGGACAAAACAGTCTAAAGCTTAAGAAGAAATTGAGCCTTTTCTGCACCCAGCCAGCCCTGGTCCTGCCCTGGGGCTGCTGCATTCCAGGAAAGAGGAATAAAGCACAGGTGCTGGTCGTGGGCAGAGCAACAGCCAGGACTCCCTGAAGGGGCAAGAGGTGACCACTGGTTTGCAGTGCAGTGCAGGGGCAAAGCAGTCATCAACTGGCCTTAAAAAGGGAAAGTCAAAAGAATTCAGAGAAAAGGCAAAATGAGCAGAAGCTCCTAAAGAACTTCCCTTGGAAACAGTATAAGCACAAATACCCCCAGAGGATCACACAGAGGGAAAAACCCCAAATCTCTCTCAGCTGCTGAGCAAAGGCAAGAGCAGCCTTGAAGTGGGTGTGAGAATGGATGCAGGCAGTCAGTCCCTTCCCCTGCCTGGGTGACTCAGTGGGTGTCAGCCCCTCCACAGGGCTCCCCCAGCCCCCCCGAGCTGGGGCAGGCACAGCAGGACGTGGGGGCAGCTGTGGCACTAAGATGGACCAGTGCCACGTCCACCCTCCTTCCCTGCAAGCACCCCCGAGGCCTGGGGCCAGCCTGGGCCAGCACTGCAGAAGGGCAGCATGGAAGGAAGAGGATGGGAGATGGACTGGTGGCAGAGTGGAGATGTGGCACCCGGGAGGACACGAGCAGGACGTGACAAGCTGCAGCTGGCTGGGGGAATCCCTGTCCTGACCAGACAGTTTGGCAGCACCAGTGATGAGGGAGGGTCCCAGCTGGGCCAAGAGAAGTCACTTTAAGGTGTCATCAGCATTCTTGAACATGAGGATGGCATTGTAGATCTTGAGTGCTGGGCCCAGCTTGACACTCATAATCTTGACGATGTCAGCCTGTGTCAGCAGGAGGAACGCCTCGCCATCGATCATCTGGGGAGGAGAGCAGGGACAAAGCACTCACTGCAAACCTGGTGCCACGCCTGGGGACAGCCAGCACCAGCACCACCGGGGCACAAGCCACAGGTGACCCCAGACAGCAGGGCAGGGGCCACCCACAGCACTCCCACACTGCCCCAGGGAACCCCCAGCGGGCAGCTCACGTGCCCAGGAACAGGGCAGAGGGGGAGAAGCCCTTCCAGGGGCCATCCCAGGAGCTCACAGCACAGCCAGGTTGGGATTCTGTGCAGGAGCCCCACAGGCAAAGCACAGAGGCACCACAGCCTGCCATGGGCAAGCAGCCATCCATTCCCTGCTCCAGAGACCAGCACCTATGGATGCTGCCCCAGTTCAGCTTTGCCTGTTGAGCACCTTTAAAGCATGAGGGCCATTCCTGGACAGGGTGTGACAGTGGCTGTACCCAGAGTGCCCAGGATGAGCCCTGGGTGTCAGAGCCACCCCCACTGGTCTGCCCACAGAGGGTCCAAAAACACCCACCCTGGCAGGCAGCAGTGCCACCCAACTGCTGTGCTGGTGAGAGGGGCAGAGGGGAAGGATGAAAGGGTGAGGAGGAGCAGCTCCCCTCAGGAGGCCGTGGTGCTCTTCAGGCTGCAGCACCAAGCTCCTCCTGTCCCCATCCACATCCCCTCAGAGGGGCAGCACAGTTCTGCCATGCTGGGAGAACAGGGCAGCACAGCTCCCTGGGGGTCAGCAGCTCCCCTCCTGCCCCGGATGGGCACAGCCAGAGGGCTGCACACTGCCATGCAGTGGGGCTGCAGGGTGCTGGATGTGCCCTCAGCATCCAGCAGCAAGCCACTGCAGGAAGGCCACTGGCCAGCTCCTCCTGGCCCTGGTGGCACACAGCTGTCCTTGACCACCTGCTCTCATCTGCCAGCCCTTCTCACCTCATCCTTGAAGAGCTTGGCTTGGTCCTCACAACCCGTCAGAGTCTGCACAAAGCTAAAAACCTTGGAATAAAGAGAGAAATGTCAAGACAGAGCAATGTTTCTGGCTGCAGACCCCCCTGAGCCCACACCCTCCCATTTGGAGCCCTGCAAGGTGCCATGGGGCTCTTGGGGCAGAGCTTCTTTTCCCTGCCATGCCAGAGCCCAGTCCTGGCCCTGGGCACAGGCACTGGCCTGAGAGGGGCACCCAGGGGGGCAATGGAGACATCATGGGATTGTTCAAGCTGTCAGAGCCCTCTGAGATCATCGAGGCCAACCACTGAGCAGCACTGCCAAGGCCACCACTAAGCCATGTCCCCAGGTGCCACATCCACACACTTCTTGAACACTTGCAGGGATGGTGACTCCCCCATTGCCCCGGGCAGCCTGTGTCAGGGCCTGAGAGCAGGGGCTGCTGGGCTGATGCCAGAGCTCCTCCACCTACTCAGGCCATGACAGGGGTCACCGTGGCTGCCCAAGAAAGTGAACAAAGGTGACATGGTGTCCAGCAGACTCCTCCTCACCAGCCCAGAGATGTGACCACTGAAGTGCCTGGTGTGTGTGCTGCACACCAGTCACACCAGCACATCAGGGGCCAGCACAGAGCTGTCCAAAGCACCTCACCTCATCAATGGTCCACTTGGCCACCGTGGCTGCTGTGATGCCAGCCACCCCTGGCAGCAGCTTGCAGTGCTGCTCCCAGCACAGGGACAGGGAGCGGTCGGGGTGGGCAGACAGGGCAGACATGAAGAGTGACTGGTGCATGTTGTCTGAAGAAATAGCTGGGGATAAAGCACAGCATGAGCTAAAGGATGAGAACGTCCCATGCAGGGAGCAAGAGCTAGTGGCTGTCCCTTGAGTCAACGGGGTGTCAGTGTATTCGAGTGTTCACCTAAGTGGGATTTGGGATGCTGGAGAAAGAAGTTGAGACAAGCTTGGCTTTGCCTTCTTCACATGACCTTTAATCATTCATTTTCCACTCAGCCCCAGCAGTGGGGTAGGTGGCAGGACAGCCCACGGTGAAAGGGATGCTGGATACACGTCAGGCATCTGCTTCTGTCAGGCATCAGAGCTAAATGCCAAGCCAACTGTCCAGCATCAGTTTCTGTGTGGCAGCAGTCATTTGGCACTTCACAACCACACTGAAATTTTGGGGCACAGTGACTCACTATCCTGTCTGAAGAGGACAAAGCACCACAGAAAATACACTGCCATAGAGAGGATGCCAGAAAGCACTCAGTGATTCCCAGCCATACCACAGAGCCAAACCGAGGGAGCTTTGTGAGCCTGGCACAAGGAAGGGACGTGCCTTACCCAAGGTTCTCCCTGGCAGCTGAGCACAAGCCCCTCACTGGGGTGGACCAGTGTGAGCCAAGGGAGACCTGGCCCCATCACCCCCACCCAGCCCAGCTCCTCCAGCCCTGCCACGCAATGACACCATGGCAGAGGGTGCCACTTACTCTGGAAGTCTTCCTGCTGCATCTTCCGGTACTTTGGAGGTCTCCCTCTAAAGAGACAGGAAGACTGATGTCCAGCTGGGCTGGGACTGGCTGCAGGGCCCTCCTCCCAGTGCCCAGAGCACTCACCTGTGGGAGCAGGGACCCCTTGGCCCTGACCCAAAGCGAGAGAGGTGCCCGGCAGGGCTGGCAGGACCGAGGCCAAGGAGCCTCTGTGGGCTGGGACCCCTGGCAGGGCGGGCAGAGGGGCACAGAGCCCTCCCTCCCCTCTGTGGGCTGGGACCCCTGGCAGGGCGGGCAGAGGGGCACAGAGCCCTTCCCTCTGTGGGCTGGATAGGGGGCACAGAGCCCTCCCCTCTGTGGGCTGGGACCCCTGGCAGGGCGGGCAGTGGGGCACAGAGCCCTCCCTCCCCTTTGTGGGCTGGGACCCCTGGCAGGGCGGGCAGAGGGGCACAGAGCCCTCCCTCTGTGGGCTGGGGAACCTTGGCAGGGCGGGCAGAGGGGCACAGAGCCCTCCCTCCCCTCTGTGGGCTGGGATCCTTGGCAGGGCGGGCAGAGGCGCACAGAGCCCTCCCCTCTGTGGGCTGGGACCCCTGGCAGGGCGGGCAGTGGGGCACAGAGCCCTCCCCTCTGTGGGCTGGGGATCCTTGGCAGGGCGGGCAGAGGGGCACAGAGCCCTCCCTCCCCTCTGTGGGCTGGGACCCCTGGCAGGGCGGGCAGAGGGGCACAGAGCCCTCCCTCCCCTCTGTGGGCTGGGACCCCTGGCAGGGCGGGCAGAGGGGCACAGAGCCCTCCCCTCTGTGGGCTGGGACCCCTGGCAGGGCGGGCAGAGGGGCACAGAGCCCTCCCTCCCCTCTGTGGGCTGGGACCCCTGGCAGGGCGGGCAGAGGGGCACAGAGCCCTCCCCTCTGTGGGCTGGGGATCCTTGGCAGGGCGGGCAGAGGGGCACAGAGCCCTCCCCTCCTCTCCCCTCCCCTCCCTCAGGGCTGTGCCCTACCTCCCGTGGTGCCGAGATTTCTTGCGCTGAGGGAAACCCATGGGGCTCCTCTTGCGGGTGGAGGCCTCGGTGTCAGACAGGTCGGCCTTCAGCCTGCCCTGGTTCTTCTCTGCCAGCGGGCACCCTGAGAGGCAGTAGTGGGCCGTGAACCGCCCCGTGACGTGGCCTGACCCGTCGCAGCCCGGCGTGGGACACTTCCTGGAGGACAGAGGGGACACAAGAGTTGGGCCCAGCTTGGGGCAGCACCAGGGCTACCCTTCAGCCATGGAAAGATGTGCTGAGCAAATTCCCCAGGCCAGGCTGCTGGGCAGGGGCAGGGGCAGGGGCAGGGGAAGGGCACAGCCAGTCCCTCCAGGTACAAACCCTGGCCCTCTGCCATCCCTGCAGTCCTAGGCAAAGGCACCAGTGTGCTGATGGAGCAGCTCATGGGGCTCCCAGAGCCTCCATCTTCCCTCGCCCCACAGGCAGCCAGAGCAGCCTCAGAGCGAGCAGTGTGTGCCAGGAGCCTGGCCAGCTGAGGAACCCTCAGAGGCTCATCCTCAGTCCTCATGGGGATGGGACCTGCCCTCCCCACCCTCACAGATACTCCACCATACTAGCTCCTCCTGACACCGGCCTAGTGCTGGGGTTGGCACTAGACCCAGCTTGGCTTCCCCTGGAAAAGTGCCTCAAGACTGCCTGAGCTGGAACCATGCACTGCTCCCCCTTGGGACTTCAGCTCAAAGCCTGACAGGGACAGAGGGCTGGGGGGAACAGTGTGCTCACAGCTGGTGTGAGTGCACAGCACCTGCACTGTGCTCTCCATAGCCCACAGCTGCCCGTGGGAGGTGAACACACTCAGCACTGCTGGGGCTCTGGGGCTGCAGCACAGGCAAACAGGGTTCCTCCAGCTGGGTCCTGGTGCTGCTGAGGCCTGGCCTGGAGCAGGGCACAGCCAGGTGTGGGGTGAGGGCAGGGAAGGAGCAGAGGAAGAGCTGGCCCAGTCTGGCAGAGCCCTGTGCCTCTCCAGGCCGTGCCAGGGAGCTCACCTGTGGTGAAAGCTGTACTTGGAGCTCTTGGAGTGAGGGATGCTCTTGCAGCCCAGGCTTGGGCAGCCCCCATGGGCAGAGGAGGCTGGTTCCTTTGGCCCTGCAGCCAGAGGAGAGGAACAGGAGAAAGGCTGTCATGGCTGCAAGCCCAGGCAGAGCCAGGGCTCTGGGCTCCCTGCCTGCACCAAACAGGGAGTGCTTTCCAGCTGACAAATCCATGGAGTGGCCTCTCCTTCCTGCCCATTCTCAGCCAGAATCTGCCCTCCCACTCTTGTGCACAGGCAGGTGGCAGTGACAGTGGTGTCTGGTGTGCTTGTGCCCTGTGGGGAAGAACTGGCACATGTGCAGCACTTACTGAGAGGAGGCTGCAATGGGTGTCCTGTTTTTGAGCACCAGCCCATGGGATGGATGTCTGGATGATCTGCATCAATCCAGAAATCATACACGTGGCTCCAGCCATCAAAATGGACCTGGGGAAGCAAGAGAGGGGTCACCCTTCCAATGCCAGCACACCTCTCTGAGGAGCTCTGGAGCCCTCTGAGTTGAGAACAAGCAGCAGGGTAGAGCTGAAGTGCAGCACAAGGCTCTCCACTCCTGGAGCCAGGCACTGGGACCTGCCCACATTTGCACACTCCCAGTGAGCTGGGAAGGGCAGCAGCAAGCCAGCAGAGTGCCTGGACACAGGCTCAGCACTGATGCTCCAGCACCCACCTTTATCCTGTGATCTTCCACATCCTCCACACTGGCCACTCGGATGAAGGAAGGAGTCCTCCTGTCCACTGCCTCCAGCTTCATGTTGACCAGGAAGCCGTGGGGTGGGCGCTGGAAGAGCCCAGTCAGGGGCAGCAGGGCCCTGCTTCAGGCTCCTGCCCCCTCAGCAGTTTTCCCTGCACTGTGTCCTCCTCCAGCCCAGCTCCCAGCCCTGCCTGGCCTGCATTTGAGCTGTCTTTAGCAAGATGTGCCACAGGGCAGAAGGTCTCTAAGAGACACATTTTGGGGAAATACATTGTTACCATGCTTGGCTGGACACAGCTCCTGGTGGTGCAGTTTGAGACAAAAACTAATCAAGCAAACCTAAATTATTTCCCATCACTCAGCTCCTGTTTAGCTGAGGGCACAGTCATACTCCTCATTTCTCCCAATTTAGAGCTATTTACCCAGGACAGCCCTGACTTCTGAACTCTGAGTGCAGGTCTAAAGCTTAGGATCTCCTCCGTTGGCAGGAGAATACAGAACATCACTGGACTTGTCACAAAAGCAAAGACCTGACAATGAAGAAAACCCAAATTTCTGCCCAGGTGGGGTGGAACAGATGATGTGATGCTCACCACTTTAAAGGCCCAAGCTGGGACAGCAGATGCTCCAGTTTCTTTCAAGTATTTTTCCCAGGTGAAGTTGTCTGGATCAGGATAATCTGGAAGGGGGAAGATGCAGAAGGTGAGACATGCCTGCAGGAAATCAGAAAGCACCCCTGAATGCCCCACTGCCTTTGAGAGCCAACCAAGTCTGTGCCAGGCACAGGGGAACCTGAGAGACACCAAGAAGTGCTGCTATTTTCTCATGGACCATGAAACCCACAGCACAAGGAAGCAGAAACAGAGGGGTGTGCACAGACAGCTGAGGTCCTCCTCCTACCTCTGAGTGGAGACCCATGGTGCACCTGAACATGTGTACAGGAGCCTTGGCAGGAGGTTTGTGTCCCCAGGACCCCCACACCAGCCTTGGAAGCCTGTTCCCAAGGGGATGCACTCCCAAGCTGCACCTGACTGATCACTGACTCACCTTGAGGAGGTGTGAGAGGTTTGCCGTGCTCATGGCACCACCCAACTGGGTGGATGTACGGGCTGCTGGGATCACACCTGGAAAACATACCCAAGCTCTTACACAGGGCCCTCTGTGCTGTCTGCCCACCACTGCCCCCCAAGAGCTCCTGTCCCTTACCAGTAGTCATAAGTGTCATCCCAGTTGTCAAAGTGCACCAGGAAGCGATTGTCCACCACGTCAGTCACTGTGGCAACGCAGATCAGCGAAGGGTTCATGCGGTCCACGGCCTCCAGCTTCATGCCCACCTTGAAGCCTGGGGAAGCCTCGTGCTGCCAGGAGAGAGGGCAGGGTGTTTCCAGAGCTGCAGCCCCAGCTCCTCCCTCACCACTTCATGTGCCTGCTGCAAGGAGGCACCTGCATAAACCCTCCCAAAACCAGACTCTGTCTGGCCTCCAGACAGGCCAGGGACCACTCAGGCTCCCAGATGGCCCAAGGAAAGAGGAAGGGGGTAAGTGACTCAGCTGGGCCACACAAAGAAAGAGGAAAAGTGATCTTCAGACCCTCAGGATCTTCTGTAAGCAGTAAATTCCAAGAGAAAAGAAAAGCCTGCAACAGACACTAGTTCCAATTTTGTCCCAAAACATTTGTTTGTGGTCACAGTCATCAGCAACCAATGCCTCAGGCATGGCAGCAGGAGCTGGGATAGGGCCCTTCTCCTTTCCTTGCCTTTATTTTTTGGATCCAGAATGTGTGCAAAACACTGCATCACACACACTGGTGGGGTTCTTGCAGCAATGAACAGCAGGGTTTAGACACAATAAATAACTTGGAGAGGCTGATTTGCCAGTAGGGTGAGTTTCCTCTGCAGCTGACAAAGGAATGATCAGCATTTTCATTCTCCTATATTCCCACTTTCCTTTTTCATTCTCCTATATTCCCACTTTCCTTACCCAAGCTTCCATGTGAAAAAAATAGCCAGAAACAGAAACAGCAAAGACACAAAACAGAGACAAAGGAATAATACATAAGAAACATTAAGTGATGTATTTTTAGCCAAATAATTGTTGAGAGTAGTAGTTACTTCTCCAGTACTTGTGTAACAGATTTAATTGTCTGTGAGATTAACCTGGATGAAACAGAATCAGACCAACACCAATTCTGGACATATCAAATGAGTGTCCAAGCTATAGATCCTGAGCAGCAAGAGCCTCTTGGCTCTTGAGCACTGTGGGCTTGAAGGGTGTGGGATGGACAAAGCAAAACTCAGTGCTGATGGAAGCATTTTGCTCAGCTGGAGGGGAGGAGTCACACCTGAACCTGCAGGCTCTGGCAGGAAGGAGATGCTGCTACTCACAGTGTTTCGGACCATGAAGAGGTGCTTAGGAGCTGCCTGAGCCTTTGTTAACTTCAGGTAGTTTGTCCAGCTGAATTCTTCCTCCTTATAACCTACAACCCCTCAGGAAGAGAAATGAGAGCAGTGAGTTCACAGCCAGGAGGATGTGAGAGTGAGCCTGGCCATCCTTGACCCACTGTCACCCTGGCAGCATATCCTGCTGTGGGCAGACAGGATCTGCAGCAGCCCTGGGATGCCCAAAGCCCATGGCTGAGGGCTGATGTGTGGTTTGAAGGGGTGTTGGGAAACATGAGCACTGGAGTGGAAATCCAGAGCACAGCTCCTCCTCTGGTCCTGCCTGCCCTGGGGCACAGCTGGTGGCACTGGGAGGTTCAGAGCAACAGAGCTTTGCCCCACAATGTGAGCAAGCAGAGATGGGTGCCTGAAATGTTCTCCTGTGGAGCTCCCCCAGTACAGCAGCAATCCCCCCTGGCCCCATGGGGTCACCCTGTCCCCACCACCAGCTCTACATTTGGCCCACTCTTCATCACCCTCCTTCAGCAGGACCCACCACCTGAGATGAATTAACTCCTTACCTTTGGGGGGCTGGAGTTTGTGCCCTGTCTCCTCAAACCAGCCAGCAGGGTGGATGTCAGGGGAGTCAGCATTCAGCCAGAAGTCGTGGCACTCGGAGTAGCCATCGAAGTGGAGACGCATGCGGTAGCCACAGACCTGCCAGCAGGGAGGGAGGAGGGGAAGGGGCCATGGAGACCTGCTGCTGTCCCTGGCTGAGCACCACACCCCCTCCCCTCCCACACACCAGCTCAGCATGGATCACTCTGGGAAGGCAAAAGTCAATCACAGGCAAGTGCCCAAACTGGGAGGCACAAACCAGTTCCAAAGGGTGTCCAGCATGGAACAAGGTAAAGCCACCACAAGCCAGCCCAAAGAAGGGATGTTCAGGCTGGTGCATTAAATGCCATGGTGGAGCACCTTGCTGGTTCCAGCAAGTGTAAAGACTCCCTGTTCTGCAGCCCAGGAATCTGCTGGTGTAGGGATTTTGGCTAAATTCCACACTGGCTGCCTGGGGAGCTCTGAGAGGCAAGGCTGGTCTGGCTGCCACGTGGCTGAGTGGAAAGTGGATCTGCATGGACACAAGGAAGAGCAGTGGGATGCCTCTACACCCTGCATCTCAAGGGCTCAGACCTGCCCTAGGGATATAAGCTGTTGCCACCACCACAATCCCTCCCCTCCGTGCTGTGCCAGGGTGACAGAGAGACCAACCCAGCAGCACAGTGCTGTGTCCTGTCCCTGCAGGCTGGCAGGGAGCTCCCTGCTTGTTTGCCTGAGGTGCTGCAGCAGCAGCTCATCTCCTGCAGGGGCCAGCTGGCAGCACCTCCCCTGCCCCAGAGGCAGAGGAACCAAGGAACACAGGCACTGGAGGCTCCTTACCTCAGCCACTGTCAGGATGAAGTACATGGATGGGTGCTGTGGGTCGATCCCCTCCAGCTTCATCCCCACCTTAAAGCCATTCTTGTGCTGGGAAGCTACTTGGTACTGGAAACAAAAATTAAACTACAATGTAAAACCAACACAGGGAGTTTGGTCTAGAGCCCACCAGGGGAGCAACCACCAGGCAATGGGAGCTGCTGGGACCAAGAGACTGTGGGACACAGGTTATGTTGTCATCCAAATTTTAAGGTTTTTCCATAGAAAAAAACAGTGTTTCACCTCCTTATGGATTTACATCTCTTGCTATTGACAGGGCAAGGTGTCCCTGGTTAAAAGCTGTAGTGGGGGAGCGGGACAAAGGCCTGACTTGTTTGCAGCCTCAGGAGAGCCCACCTGGCTTCCAGGAAGGGCTGGAAAGGCTCCACCACCCTGCCAGAGTCACAGCAGTGTCCTAGGCAAAGGGGGGTGTTTGGGATGGGGGCCAGCACCCTGCTGGGGAGTGGGACTCCAGGCAAGTCAAAACTGGAGGCTGCCCAGTCACTTCCAGCTGACAACAGGAGTTTGGCTATTGCTAGAAATCCCACAAAACAGGGAAGCAAGGAAGAGAGGAGAAGGAGAAGGGGTGGGGGGGAAAAAAGGGGAAAGAAAAGAGAAGATGAAAGAGGGAAAAAGACAGGAAAATCCCAACTCACATCCTGGAAGAGATCTAAAGGGGCAGCGACAGCTTTCTGCTCCTCCAAGTAGGACGCCCAAGACCAGCCTTCTTTCTTCTCCTCACTGGCACCTGAGCGCAGCACAAACCACACAAACGCTGCTGAGGGGCCTCTCCAGCCCTGCCCCCTGCCTCGGGGCTGTCCTGCTCTCCCACAGGTCCTGCCTCCCTGCAAAGCTCAGCACCATCCTCCAGCAAACCTGGCTGCACAGCAAGGGGCAGAGCAGAGCCCCCACGGCCCAAATGTCCTGAGCCATGTCCTAGAAAGGCACCTGGGATAGTGGAAGGTGTCCCTGCCCATGACAGGGGCTGGAACCAGATGGGCTTTAAGGTCCCTTCCAACCAGTCTGGGGCTCCAGGGAGTGTGAGGGATGAGCCATCAGACCCTCCTCCAGCCTGAACATCTGCTGTGTCCACACAGGATGGATCTGGGGCAGCCAGCAGGATCCATGCAGAGGTCTGGAATCATTCCCAGCTGCAAGGGGCTCCTAGATAGTCAAAGCAGCAGCAGGTTCACATCCCAGCTCTGCCATCCTCTGCTCTGAGACAGCCACCTGAGCCCCTGTGGCTCAGCAAGGTCACCCTGATGCCCTAGAGATGTATTTGCCCATTTGACAAAGAAGACAGCATTGTCTCTTCATAGGCAGGGAGGTGACCCTTCATGCCTTTGAGAAGGCCAGAAAGGCCTTGCCCAAGACCTATGAGACACAACTCTCCAGCTTCTTTATCTCCCTAATTTGCAGCAGCTGAAGGGACTCCAGGGGTGCTGTGCCTATTCCCATGCTGAGGAATTCCCAGCTACAGGTCAGCCATGGCAGACAGCCTCAGGTGAGGCAGGCCATAAATTCAGGGGAAAAATGGACCAACTCCTTCCTCCTTTGGGCTTAGGAGGAGATGGAAAAAACCAGAAACTTAGGGAAGAAATTAAAGCTGAACTTCAGTGGGCAAGGTGACTAACCTTGCTTTGCTGACACTTCAGAGTGAAAAACACTTCTACTATTCATTAGGACATAGAAAAAGTGCCAGGCATGACTGGGGAATCTGTGAGTACAAGCTCAGAACTTCTGGGGAATACAAATACACCAAGAGCATACACTGACTGCTGCACTGAGGCATCCAGGTGTGTATTTTGTTTGCTGAAGTACTTCTAAAATAAGAGAAAATAAAACGCTGAAGTTACAAAGCTTATCACTGCTTACTTGTATGCAGCAGGGAAGGTTACATGCTCAGGGCTCAGTAAGAAGCAGGTATGAGATCTGAGATTCCTTTTTAACATTGGTTAACTCAGTGTAACATCAGGGGTTAATAACACCTGCATCCTGCCACTGTCCCTGCACTTGGCTATGGAGAAGTATGAAGTCACTACAGTTTAATTTTAAAATTATTTTGAGTAAAACCTTCAGTACTCAAAGACAAAAGGTTTCCCACACATGTTTATTTTTAGTATTTCCCAAAGTTTTCCTTGACACTGCAGGGAAAAAACCAACCAAGCAAACACTGCATCCCTCAGCCTGTGTCCTCTCCCTCCATGTCGACAGCTCTGCTTTTGAGATCTCTGATCCAGTCCCAGAACACATCCCCAGGGGATGAGACAAGCCCAAATCACACAGCTTCAGTGGCACTGCACCTACACCAGCAGCTCCCACACTTGTGAGCTCCTGATGCCACGAGGGAAGTTCCCCATGAGCCCATCCCAAGGGAGGGCAAAGCCAGCATGGTGCAGTCCTGTTCTTGCTCAGGACAGTGTCCCTGGGAGCAAACTCAGTGCTCACAAGCCAGTGACAAGCTGAGCTCCTGAGGGGAGGGACAGGAAGCTCTGTCCAGCACAGGCCAGCTGTTCCATAGGGGTGCCCCCTTCCCGTGGAGAGAAAGAGAGGAAAGGAGAGAAACAGAAAGGACAGAGAGAGCAGGATCAGGCAAGCAGAGGAGCTCACAGGCCTTCAGGACACGTGCCAGCACATTGCAGTGTGTGTTTGACCCTGCAGGAGCACAAGAGGGTCCAAGCCTGCAGTGGGGCCCCCCAGCCCCAGCAGGAGTGCTGACCCCACCGCCCACCCCGCCCTCCGTACCGTGCTGGCTCCCGTTCCACGCCTCAGCCTCCAGATTGCTCATGGCAGAGTCTTCCACAGAGCTTTTCCTCTCTTCCTGCTTTTCCTCCTAGACATCAGAGCAGACAAAACAGAACTCAGGGGCACACAGAGGTTTTTGGCTGTGTGTTGTACCCTCACACTGGTGCCCAGGGCCATAGTGCACCTCCACGAGGTCATGGTTTGACCAATGCCTGGCCCAGAAATGGGCTGCCAGAGAATCTGATGATGGCAGCTTGCAGGGACTTCAGTGCTGACTGGTAGCAATCACACCTGGACTGGACCTGCTACAGTCAGGGCTAGCAAGCAGAGCTTCCTTGCCTTGTCAAAGTCTCTCCCTACCCCAGGACACCCAGCATACAGACAGACACTCCCCTCCTTCAGCTCTTACTTTGGCCCAGACTCAAGAGAGCAGCTGAGAGTGCTCAGTACCTACACTCAGCCTGGACAGTCTGGCACTGCCCAGGCCTCAGTGCTCCACATGCCAAACAGTGCTAGGAGCCCTCATCTCCACACATTCAAGTCTTTTTGGCATCTTAGCCAACCTGTTTCCCTTTTGACTGCAGCTGACAGAGCCCTGAGCAGCACGATGAGAGATGTACACAGGGCTGTCTCCCAGCCCCAGGACACTGGCTGCACACACCCCCTCCCTGTCCTTGTCCTACCATTTGCTCAGATTCATATTCTTCCTCTGAGGGGCTCTGATAGTCCTTCCTCTTTCGTTTCTTCACAGGCTTGAGGATTTCAGTGGCATTGGTGCTGCTGGCAGAGTTTTCCACAATGACAGACCTGCACAGAGGGAGGGAGGGAGGGAAGGAGGGCCAAGCACGGCAGCCAGTGCAGCAAGTGTCAGCAAGACAGGGGCTGCTAACAATTGCTGTCCCCCATTTCTTACACATGCCCCCACCCCTCCTGATGGATGTAAGCACACAAGCTGCCAAGAGTTAGAGCCAGGGACAGGCCAGCCTCGCCCTCACACACTTGGGTGTCAGAAACCTGAAGCCAGGGATGGATCAAAAGGGATCTAGTTTAGTAGCAGGGCTCTAAGCTGCACCAGAGATGCTGGAAAACAAGTCCTGAGAGTCAGACACTGGTCAGGAGTAGGGCTGGAAATGCCCCTGTGACCCGTGGCCTTCCACTCCTGCTCAGCCTGGCAGCCCCACTGCAGCAACCTCCTGCCCCAGCAGATACATGTTTCTATATCATATCTAGGCCACAAATTGAACAGGAGGAAATCTGGCTCCCCTGCTTCCTGCTGCTCCCTGGGGAAGTTTTCCTGCCCCCAGCCTGCCTCCAGGAAGGAGTGGAACATGGGGACCCCCAGCACCTGCCAGAGGCTGGTGGCGTGGGGAGCAGGGCAGGGAGGGAGGGCAGAGGGATGGGTCTGGCTCTCCAGGGCACAGACACCCTGTTGGGGAGGTAATAGAAAAATTTTATAAGTGCTTAGCAAGTAGTTTTGAAACAATAAATGAAATAGAGATGTTAGCAGTTTTTGACATAGACACTAAAAATAGTTATGTTAAGGTTTTGAGGCTTTTTTTGTTTAGATAATACTAAATGCCACAAACACTAAAGAACTAACAGACATTTTGTCTTAAGCCTGGCAGGAAAGATTTAAAGATAAGGGTTACAGATAAGAAAGCCATAAAACATGGTAACTTAGTAGTTCCTATAGTTGCATGCAAATATTAGGAAACTAGTATATTGTATTAGATTGGTTATTTATTATAGAAGAATACTTATTGTATTGTAAACAGGAAATCGCTTTTTTACTTCTTACCTTTAATTTTTAACTTTTCTTTTTAAGCTCTCTTTTACCTTTTTGCTCTTAGCACTTTTTATGCTTTACACTTTTCCTTACACTTACGCCTTATAATAAAACACAGAAAACAGTAAGTTTTTAAGTTTGTTTAGCGACTGTTTAACAACAAACTCTCCCAGCCCCGTTGCTTTACCTCTCCTTGAACTGCTGGTGGCAGTGCTCGCTGCAGAAGCCCCTGCCCTCGCGGGCCCCGTCCCACAGGTGTCTGCGGCCGCAGGTGTCGCAGTGGCACAGCCCCTCTGGCGCCGGCAGCGTGGGCTGCTCTGCCACATCTGCACAGAGAGCAGCACTGAGGCACTGCACACATACACAGACAGCAGGCAGCATCTGCTGGGTGGTGGCACCCACCCCACGGGGCCCTTACCCTGAGCCACAGAAGGATTGTCTCTGCTGGGGGGTGCCACCTCGCAGTCCCCGTCCCTCTCTGGGTGAGCCTCCTTTACAGCTTCCATAGGAGGCATCTTGTCAGCACTCACCACCTTCAGCGCCCCGTACTCGTTAATCCGGAACTGTGCCATCCAACAGAAAGCAAGGACAAAGAGGTGAGAGGACAGGTGTGGAACTGGGTGGTGGGTCTGAAAATGAGGGGCATGGTTTGGTCATCAGTGTGTCTGACGAGCACTGCAGGCCATGTGAAGCTGCCCTGCACTCAGGTGATGCCAGCACCGGCTGGAGCTGGCAGGTGGGTGGCTGGAGGATGAGATGCCCTGAGGCTGAGCAGCAGCTGAGCAATGGGTGCATTTTCTGCAAGCTGTCATGCACTGAGGGCAGCCCTGAGGCACTGCTGCCAGACAAGTACAAGGCCACTGCTGCCAGGGTGAGGGCAGCAGCTTGGGCAGAGCCAAGTTCCTCAGCACAGTTTGGAAGGGATGATGTCCTGCACAGCACACAGCATCCTGTGCCTCCTTGTGCTGCAGCTCTAGAGCTGCTGCAGCCCCCCAGGCACCTCTGTGAGCTCTGTGCTAAGCTCCCAGGATGGCAGGGCCATAGGGATAGTGCAGGAAGAGAGCTGGAGCAGCTGAGGGATCCTCCAGCTGGGGTGCAGGGGGCCATGGCACATCCTGGTGCTCCCTGCGTGGCACAGGCTGGGACATTTACAAGCACAAGCAGCTGTGGGGGGAGGCAGAGGGGTCAAACCCAGTGGCCCAGGGTCACACTTACCCGCAGGTTGCTCCCAGGCAAAGTTGCCACCCCATCTTTCCACTCCAGCACACGGACTGTGCTGCAGGTCTGCACCCCACTGATCTGGGGAATGACAGCAGCTGTGATGGGCTCATTCCCTGCTCCCCTGTCTGGCCTCTCAGCCCCTGTGCTCCTCTGGGGCTCCCGGGGGAACCGCTGGATTTCTAAGGTGCTCGTGGGAAGGTTGATGGCAGTGGCGTTTGCTTGAGAACAGAAGAAAGGAGACAAACAAGCAGAGGCATACACAGAACACTTCACTGATGCAAACAAGGCTCAAGGGCAGCCCAGGATCCCAGAGGACATGGTCTCCCAGGTGAGGGCTCTGCTGTGGGCCAAAGCACAAAGCAAGGAGTGACATAAAAATCTGCAGCCAGTAATGGCTCATGCTGGAGGGGTGGCACCAACACTATCCACATTCAAGGGTTTCTACTTCAGCCTGATCTCAGATTGTTTCTGTGCCCTGGGTGCCCTGACGTGACAGGAGTTTGCCCCTGGACTGCAACTTCCAGTTCAGTAACGTTTCAAAGGAACTGTGCAAACTAGGGCCTCTCTGCAGTGAGAACTGAGGCACCAGGGAAAACTGGTAAAGCCTTCTAGAGAGCATCCCTGACACACAGCCATGCTTTGCTCAAACACCTCCTGAAAAACACTGGTCAGCTGCACTCAAAATGATTCCCAATATTCAAGAAGGGTAAGAAGGACAACCCTGATAATTACAGGCCTGTCAGTCTCAGTCTTGGTAAAATGATGGAGAAGGTTATTCTGGGAGTTACTGAAAAACACTGGAAAAGACAACACAGTTGTTGGTCACAGCCAACACAGGCTCAGGAGGGGAAGTCCTGGTTAACCAACTGAATTTCCCTTTATGGAAAGGTCACCCCACTAAGCTGACCAAGCACAGCCAATAAATGTGGGTTTCTAGGATTTCAGCAAAGCTTTGATACTGCCTCTCACAGTATCCTTCTGGACAAAGTGTCCAGTGCAGAGCTCATCCAGTCCATTGTCCATCAAGTGAAAACCTGGATGATGGGTCTCCTATAGTTGGGCTCAAAGCCTTACAGGAACTGGGGGCACATCAGGCTGGGGCCATCACCAGTGGGGTTCCCAGGGTTTAGGGCCAGTGCTCCTAAATTTTTTATAAATGATGTAGATGCAGGAATTTAATGCCTGTTAAGTAAGTTTATCAATGACACTACATCAGGAGGAGCTGTGGACAGCCTTGAGGGTAGAGAGGCCTTACACAGAGATCTAGACAGACCAGAGAGCTGGGCAACCCAATCACTGAGTGCATGAAGCAAGAGTAAGAACTGGATTCTGCACCTGGGATGGGATAATCCTGAAAAAATGTGTGACTTGGGAAACAAGACTGGAGAGTTATCCTGGGGAAGGGCTCAGGGGCTGAGGGCAAGGGGAACAGGAGCCAGCAGTGCCCTGGCAGCCCCAAGGGCCAGCCCTGCCCCACGGGACATCAGGGGGTGACTGTCCTGCTCTGCTCTGGGGCAGCCTCACCTCCAGTCCTGGGGACAGTTTGGGCCCCTCAGCACACAAAGGACACCTGAGGGCTGCAGCTGTGGCCAGAGCAGGGAACCAGGACAGTGAAAGGTCCCAGGGGCAGGACTGGAGGAGCAGCTGAGGCCACTTGGCCCATTCAGCTGGGAGGAGAAGGCTGAGGGGTGACCCCATTGCTTCTGCACCTTCCTCCAGGGGGGCAGGTGATGATCTCCCCTGCTGGGACCAGCAATGGGAGCCCAGGAGATGGAACAAAGCTGCCTCAGGGCAAGTTCAGGTGGGACATGAGGAAAGGCTCCTCAGCCAGAGGCTGCTCAGTGCCTGCAACAGGCTCCCCAGGGAAGGGGTCACAGCACCAAGCTCAGGGAGTGTCTGGACAACACTCAGTCCCTGTGGTTTAATTTTGGGTGGTCCTGCCAGGAGCAGGGTTTTGGACTCAGTGATCCTTATGGATCCCCTCCAGCTTGAGCTGTTCTGGGGTTCCATGCTCATGCAGCAGCCCTGCAGAGCAGGCACCCAGCACACTGCACTGCCCTGGCTCAGGGCCCCTCACATCAGGGCTTCTGTTTAAAGCTCAGGAAGATTCCATTGACCACAGACAGTCCCAGTGATGTGGGCCAGCCACAGAGAACCTCCAAGATGGCAACAGCAGCTGGGCTTTGCCTCTCAGGTTTGGGGGGAGTGTGGGCTATCAGGGCTGGGGAGGCAGCAGCTGCAGGGGACAGCTCCACATACCTGGGATGATGAAGGCAGTGGTGGGCAGGTGGGTGCTCTGCACAGTGCTCTCAGTGCTGACCACGTGGACACTGACCTCCCCAGCAGCACTGCCCTTGGTGCTCCTCACCACCTCCATCTCCCCCCTGCTGTCCATCACCTTGCCTGGGCACACAGCGAGGCCCTGCAGGGCAGCAGGCAAGAAATCAACTTGGCTGGCACTATAAATACAACCAAGTGTCTGCACAGCATGGTCTCTCCCAGCAGAAACCCCTGCAAGATGTATTAAAGGTCCACTGAACCCACACAAAGCTCACAGCTGGCATCAACATGACCCATGTTGGGAGATCCCAGCTTGGAGTCTGCAAATGCTGAGGGTTTTTCTCACCTGGCACCACCATAAGATGGTACAAGCTTGACAGGTCCACCACAAGCTGCTCCTGGCTCCCACAGGGGCCTCCAATGCTCTGAGAGACTGTGACTGAGGGCTGCCAAATCCCACCCTGGAGCAGGCAGGGCTCCTTGCAGGTCCCCTTCCAGTTCTCCTGTTGGAGGGTCACCCTTGATCTTCTGTCTGCAAGAGAGAATTTCACAAGTGACAGGAGTTACTGGGGGTGTGGGTGGGGGAAACTTGATGTCCCCTGTGCCCCACCTGAGTTTCTCACAGGACTGCTGATGCTCAACCTGTCTAGCCATGAATCTCAAGGAGGAAGCCAAGAGTCAGAGCCCCAAGGGCATGACTGGCCCTCCCTGGCTGTGAGCAGGGGCCCAGGAGCTCCCCATTGCAGCTGCACCCTCTCCAAAGCACCTGAGGCAGGATGCAGGCAGGGCTACAGAGAGGACCACACTCATGTCCTGGCCCCCTTTGATGCAATTTGAATTTGAAAGGGAGGACATCCATGTGGAAAACAGGATACTCATTTCAGTGAAGCAAGACTAGCTAAGAAATTGGGCTACAAAGGACAAAGTCTGGAATTTTAAAAGCTGAGACATTCAAATAAAGGTGTTACAATCAGAGGGCACAGAGTGGGATGGTGTGATCACATTGAGGAGATCTGCTTCTCCCAGTTCTGTCAGGTTTGTGACCAGAAACACCTGATTCTCAACTGGCAAACAGCACTGACCTTTCAGGCTCTCCAGGTGCAGAAGAGCACTGTTAAGTGTCAGGACAACTGAAGGAACTGAGAAACTAATCTGGACACCAGACTCCAAGTGAAAGCCAAAATGAATTTAGCAGCCAACCTGTTTCAGTGCTTCCTAATAGCCAGTAGGAATCTATCTGCTTTTTTTGGGCACTTAAATCCAGCCAATCCTTGATTCATCATTGAGTGAAATACTTCAAGGAGAGCTCCTCATTTTGTGGGAACTTTTGCCTTTTTTAAGAATTCAAGCAGAATTTGGGACTGGAAATGCCTAGAAGGGAGGACAAATAACTAGATCCAGTGCTCAGGCTTGTGATGCTCCACCTGAGTTTCTCAGAGTCTCTGATGTGAACACAAAAGCAAAGATTTGCACAGGATATGCCAAGTCAACATTATGTTTTAATTTTGGGTGCCAGGAGAAGGGAGTTGGACCTGATGGCCCTTGTGTGTCCCTTCCAGCTTGAGATATTCTGTGATTGTGGTTCACTCTCCAAATCCTTGTGGGCTAGGCTGAGGCTGTGGACACTGCTTCTCCTGGGAGTTCAAGGTGAAGAGAACTGGTCTGGATTACAGAGTGTGGTGCTGGTCTTTCAACTGGAAAAGCTAACTGAGATTTAGGCCTTAACCTCCAGATAACCCCTCCTGCAGCAGCCTGCTGGGAAAGGTCTGGCTGCAGCCAAGGGCATGTCCCAGCACTGGGGCAGCCCAGCTCAGAGGGGTGGGAGCCTTCCAGGAGATGGAGATGTTGTTTGCAGCTCACAGTTTTTTATAAAACCCCCTGGAAGCCCAAGCTGCTGTGCAGTGTCTCAGGTCAGGAATTCTCCATGAGGAAAGGGGGCTCAGGCACAGCTAGGAGCTGCCCTAGCAGCATTGTCACAGCAGGAGAAAGGCACTTGGGATAACCCTGCTCCCTGGGAGCAAGAAAAATGTCATGGAGGGGATGCCCACAGCTCACACAACTCTGCTGGCCTCAGCCCTGGAGCCAGGTGCCACTGCCCCAGAGATCCCTTCAGGGAGTCTCCTGCAAGCCCTGGAGCAATGCAGATTATCACAGGATAATTCAGGAACCTTGGGAGGTTGTAATCCAACCTTCTGCTGCCAGCAGCTTGGGATCACAGCAGGCTGCTCAGGGTGCACCCAGACTGGGCTTGACCCAGCCCACCAGATGCAAATCTGCAAATTAGCACAATTAGCAAATCAAACTCACACTTTTCCTTGGATGTTAGGATTTTTTTCATTAATTTCCTCAGCTATAACAGAGAACTTCCCCATCCTTGCCATCAGCTGAGATATAGATTTTTAATTACCTCCAGTGGCAAAAGTGAGCCTTTAAGAAAGATCACCAGCTGGAATGATGCTAAAACTGCAAGTGACACAGCACAGCACTACAGAGACCTCTGGGGCTGAGAGCTGCTCCCTTGGATCCTGCCTTGTCTTCTGGCATTGTCCAGGGTTGGTGTTTAGGAGACTAATGGTTCTGCAGAAAATATTTGCTTTGTATACACACAAGAGCACTCAGGAACACCCTTGGCCCAGGCAGGTGGCCCAGTGGAGAAAGACAATCACACACTTCTTCCCTTCCAAATCTGACTGCTGCTCCAAAGCCAGGAGCAAATGCCTCCTCTGGAACAAACAAGGGGCCACAAAGTTCTGCTCCTGGGCTCTTGTGCAGCATGGTGAGGTTTGGAGTGGGCCTTGGTATTTATCAACAGCTCAGAACCAGGTGAAATGTCCTTCTGTGCAGTAAGAGGCTGTTCATGTCATATTTCAAAAGAGCCACTAGATTCTGTGAGAATGGAGATCAGAGGGAGAAGGGCACTAAAGCAGCAAGCTTTAGGTTCAGACACAGGTGACAAAGCAGAGGCACTCAGGCTGGGTGTCCCCTGCTGTCCCCAGGGTTTCACTGTCACCAGACCCACAGATGGGGAGGGGGAGCAGGTGCCAGGGATCCCATGTGCCACCCCAAAGGGGTCAAGGTGACACCACCCAAGCTGAAGGCCAAGGACAGCCTGAAGCCTGGGCACTTCTGAGGGGCACGAGAGGGACAGCCACCCCCAGCTCCCACCACCCCCCAACAGCACCAGCCATGAACGGTTTGGATATTTTGCACACTTAAAAGCAGATGGAAACATCTAAACAGGATGGATACCTGACCTCAACATATTTCTAACTGCTCAATGTTTTATTTTCTTTTATAACTAATAAAGAAATCAATCCAGGACCTGTCCTGGACCATGTGGAGCACCTGGGCTGTTTGTGCACTGCTAGGTTGGACCAAAGCCCAGCAGGGCTGCAGGGCCCTGTGCAGGGCTGCAGGAACACACCTGCTCACCCCAGCTTGAGAAACACCTGAAGAAACACGGCCAAGTGTCCCCCGTGCGAGGTGCTCCCAACCCCAGTGCGTCCCGAGAGGCTCCCTGGAGGCAGCCAGGGCAGGGCTGGGCTGGGCAGGGATGGGCTGGGCAGGGCAAGGCAGAGCAGGGCTGGGATGGGTAGGGATGGGATGGGCTGGACTGGGCTGGGCTGAGATGGGCAGAGAAGGGCTGGGCAGGGCAAGGCAGGGCAGGGCAGGGCTGGTTAAAGCAGAGCAGGGCTAGGCTGGGCAGGGCAGGGATGGGCTAGGCTGGGCAGGGCTGAGCAGGGCAGGACGCGAGCCCGGCCCGGGCCACCATCGCGCCGATGCTCGGGCCGGCCCGGGCGAAGGCAGAGCCGCTCCCGGTTCCCGGCCCGGCCCCCGGGGCAGCCCCGGCCCCTCCCCGCGGCTCCAGCGCGGCTGCGGCCCCGCCCGGGCCCGGGGGACGCGGGCGCTCCCTCCCGCCCGGGCCGGCCCAGCCTTGCGGCGCTGCCGGCCGCGCTCCTTACCTGCAGCCGGGCGGGCGCTGCTCCGAGCCCGGCGGCGCTGGCCGGCCCGGCCCGGCCCGGCCCGGTGCGGGAGGGGCGCGGGGCCGGTCCGAGTGTGCGCGGGGAGCGCGGGGAGCGCGGGGAGGGGGCGGCTCAGCCGCGCCGTCGCCGTGGAAACGCGCGGGGCCGCATCCGCAGGGCCGCGCTCAGCCCCGCCGCAGCTTTCGGGGGGATGCGGGGAGCGGGGATCGCCATGGCAACGGCGGCAGCCCCGGGCCGGGACGGGCTGTGCGAGGCTGAGCCCCTCTGCTCTGGGACAGGTGGGACAGCCGGGGTGATCACCTGGAGGGGAGAGGGGTCCGGGGAGAGTCAGAGCCCCTCCAGGGCCTAAAGGGGCTGCAGGAGAGCTGGAGAGGGACGGGGACAAGGCACGGAGGGACCGGACACAGGGATGACTTTATACTGTTGGATGGGAATTCTTCCCTGCGAGGGCGAGCACGTCCTGGCACAGCTTGCCCAGAGCAGCTGTGGCTGCCCCTGGATCTCTGGATGCAGGTTGGATGGGGCTTGGAGCAACCAGGGATGGTGGAAGATGTCCCTGCCCATGGCAAGGGGTGGAATCAGATGAGCCTTTAAGGCACCTCTCAATCCAAACCGTTCTAAGATTGTGTGATTAACCAAACTCCCCTGAGAGGAGCCCAGCAACACCAACGTGTCCTCCTCAGAGCCAAGGGGCCCTGGAGACCTTATCAGCTCCCTGGGCTTTGTCTGGCTTGGTACCAGGGCAGAATCCCCTCCCTGGCACTCTGACAACAGAGGCACCAGAGGGTGTTAATGTGACATCCCCAGGATCCCTGAGCAGTGAAAGGATCACTCTGGCTGGTGCTGTATGGAAATGCAGGATGGACACTGCAGTGGCAGGCTCTGCTCACACCCAGCGCTGCTCACCTGCCCACCCTTCAGTGTTCCACACAAGAAGTGTGTTCAGACACTTCAGCTCTGTCCCACTTACCTGCAGAAAGTGGGAGTGGAAGGAGCCAAGGCTGGAAGCACAAGGGTCAAACGTACAAAAAGCTTCTGAGAAAGCCCTCGATGTGTTTTGGATGGGCTGGGGGCAGGTGACTGCCTGCTCACCCTGACAGCCTGCTCAGAACCTGGGGCACGGGGTGTCCCTGCTCACTTTGGAGACTGTAGGAACACCCTCACAGTTTTAGTGTATCTGCAAGTTCCTTGCCACCTTGAGTTTTGTACTCCAACATTTTTACCACATTAAAAGTATTAAGTCAGACTCTGATGAAGCGACAGATCCTGCAAATCAGGAGGGAAGTAACCATGTATTTCCTTTGCCAAGGAAATTTGTATTTCCTACTGCCTTCTTCCCCCTTTTCAAATAAAACTTCAGTGGCACAGTGTAGAAAAAAGATTTTCCCATATCAATCATTTTATGCTGCAGAGGGAAGGTCAAGGAGATTTGAATCAGGAGCAGAGTGAAAGAAACTCATCAGTTCCCTGTTCCTGGCTGAGCTTGCTTTAAAACAACAATCAGAAATTCAGAATGATGAATTTCTAGGGAAGAGCTAGATTAGGTAAAGAGGGGATTCAGCCCTGGCTTCCCAGTGAGGCTTCTGGCTGATGTAACATCAGACCATTTCCCTCCCTGTGTTTCAGCTTCCATGTCTGTGACCTCAGTTGGAAAGGATCTGAACTTACACCCTGGGGCTTGGGGAGTTATCCTGGGGAAGGGCTCAGGGGCTGAGGGCAAGGGGAACAGGAGTCAGCAGTGCCCTGGCAGCCCCAAGGGCCAGCCCTGCCCCACGGGACATCAGGGGGTGACTGTCCTGCTCTGCTCTGGGGCAGCCTCACCTCCAGTCCTGGGACAGTTTGGGCCCCTCAGCACACAAAGGACACCTGAGGGCTGCAGCTGTGGCCAGAGCAGGGAACCAGGACAGTGAAAGGTCCCAGGGGCAGGACTGGAGGAGCAGCTGAGGCCACTTGGCCCATTCAGCTGGGAGGAGAAGGCTGAGGGGTGACCCCATTGCTTCTGCACCTTCCTCCAGGGGGGCAGGTGCTGATCTCCCCTGCTGGGACCAGCAATGGGAGCCCAGGAGATGGAACAAAGCTGCCCCAGGGCAAGTTCAGGTGGGACATGAGGAAAGGCTCCTCAGCCAGAGGCTGCTCAGTGCCTGCAACAGGCTCCCCAGGGAAGGGGTCACAGCACCAAGCTCAGGGAGTGTCTGGACAACACTCAGTCCCTGTGGTTTGATTTTGGGTGGTCCTGCCAGGAGCAGGGTTTTGGACTCAGTGATCCTTATGGATCCCCTCCAGCTTGAGCTGTTCTGGGATTCTATGAACTTTTGTTTACTTAAACTTAGCTCTTTGTAATGGTTTTGTGATTTAATTTATTCTTACATGGATTTTTCAACTCTGCTGTGCCATTAGTCCCCTGAGACCCAGTGTGTGCAGGGCTGTGCTGCTCTGGGACTTGCTTGGCTGGGATTCATCCCCAGAGCATCCTGCTAGTCACAGGATGGCAGCATGCAGAAATGGTAGTGCCTGTCACTCCTGTCCTCACCCACAGTCATGTTCCAAAAACCTGACAGAGACCTCATAAAATGTGAAGCAAAGAAAGCTACTGCCATCCACAGCTTTTATTCCCACTGAGAAGGTCGCTGTGGATCAGTTTCATGCTTTCTAGGAGGATGTTGTGTGTGGAGAGCTACAGAACAATTCTGGTCTGGGCTGCCACACGTACACAGCTGACACCTGAATGATGGAAAGTGGGGGATTACACTTCCAGTGTCACAGAGCAACTGGTTTTAATTGTCAGTAAACACACCCAGACAAGGTATCTGGAGAGGTTCTTTCAGAAAGATTTTTCTTGTGTCTCCTGTTACTGTCAGCACTTATTCCATGCTTGAAGCAGAGCTGAGCAGAACAGGAGCTGCTGTGGCATCCCCCAGGTGAATTGTACAGCATCCCTGGCACTACTGAGATCACAAGAGACTGTGCTGGGTTATTTTCCTCTCGTGCTGACGCTGAGCAGAACAAGGAGCACAAGAGCTGTGCAGGGGAAAGCATTTTGCACTGGACCCCATTCTGCTCCCAGCTCACCTGGGTGCAGTTGTGCACTGTGCTCACACCAGGCCATGAGCTGTGATCCACTGAACAGTGGCTTAACAGCACAAACTTCTTATTTCCATTTGAAGGAGCTGCACATGCCTGTAATTAATCTACAGCCCCCCCACTGTAGTGTGACAGCACAGGCTGTCACTTCCAATCCTGCTGTCACCTGCTTTTGGCATTTTGGACCAAAATCACTGCACTCAGTTCTTACCCAATGGAAAAACACGAGATCAAGACTTAAGTGTCGGCTCCTAAAATGAACAAAAAGAGTTCAATTAAGATATTCTAAATTAGACAACCTTCCAAAAGCCACTTCGTGTGAACAAGAGGATTTTGCCCTTGAGTCAGAGAATCACCCAGAATCATACCCAAAACCTCAGGCTAGTACAAGCCAGTGTGATCTACACCCAGAGCCATGCATTAGCTGCAGGCATCATCCTGTGCTCAGTGGATCACACCAACTGCTCTGCCATCCCCTCTCCCACAGGAACACACCTATATGCTTTCAACCCAGCCTGGTAAAGACAGATGTTGCTAAAAGGAAGTTTGAGGCACTTCAGAGCAGTTTGTTTATTGCAAAGTTTTACTGGATTATGAAACAGCTGGAACTTCCCCTCTGACACCTACACACACATTTAGCAAACTAATAATGTGTGAGGGAGCTGTGAGAGTTGAGCTCATATTCTGCTATTTCACCCTTTTCACCTAACTGAAAAAAAAAAAAAAGAAAAAAGGGTGATCACAGTGTAAAAGTGACCATCATGAACCTAAGGATACATAGATAAAATTCCTGAACTGCCACCACTACACTGAGCAGTATTTGTTAGTTGTGCTTCTCACCTTTTCAAGTAATATCTTGCTGCTTGCTTTAAACAGCCCTGACAAAGCTAGCAGAGAAAAGAGTTGCTGAGGGTGTTGTAGGAACTTTATCACCAACCACATCCAAGTGATGCATCTTTCAAATGATCCCAGGGTTTGCATCACCTCTCAAAGACATTCCCAGCTCCTCAGCAATTTGTTGGGATTTCCAGGCTCCTCAGCCAAGTTCCTGCTTTCACAGCTTTTGCTCTTTGATGGATGAAATTGCTCCATGGATGTTATAGTGACAACCTAAACTAGACTTCAGCAGGAATTGGAAATAGTTCAAGTCATTCAATGTGTGAAGAAATCAAAGATTTGTTTTAAATGCCCCTCCCCATTGCTCATCTAAAGGTGGTTACAATCAGGACTGGGACAGACTCATTTGCAAATTGGAAAGAGAGTGTGAAACCACATAATTTAGAGGTAGAAATGCAAGAAAAAGGAGGGTCACTTACTTGGGCCCCTCAGCTTTGCTCCAAGCACTGATATTGCAGGGTGAGAGATTTAATTTAGTGTACATCAGACACAGAGTTGTGTCCTTCATTACAGCAACACTACTCTTCCTGACACAGAATCAAATAAAAAGTGAATCAAATAGAGGCTGTGGCTGCTCCATCCCTGGAAGTGTCCAAGGCCAGGCTGGATGAGGCTTGGAGCAACCTGGGCTGGTGGCAGGTGTCCCTGCCCATGGCAGTGGGTGGGACTGGATGGGCTTTAAGGTCCCTCCAGTCCAAACCAGTCTGGGATTCTATGATTAAAATTCAAAACTTGCATCTATGTCAAAAAACAAAACATATGGAGGGTTATTTTTTCAAATATAGGAAAAGGCCAGAACCAGACTGCAAATATAGTCCCAGAATCTAAGTTTCACTTTTAACTGTAGTGTTAATTTCTCCCACAATTTGTTACAGGACATTAGATTTTGTCAAACCTGCACCCCACATTTGATGAAAAGGCAGGTTTCTCTTTTGTCTTTTTAAAGACAAATTTATATTGATTATACCAAATGGAAAAAAAAACAATCCCCAAAAACCACAAAAACAACAACAACAACAAAAAGTCAGGTAGCCTGGTTCTGAAGCATATCCCCAAAGGATGTTTCCAGGATCAGGTGAAAAATTGAGTTATGACAATGCCATGTAGTTTTCCCATCAAACTATTGCTGCTACTGCAGGCACCTGCAGCCAGCATGCCTTTTACTCTTTTACTCTTGGATGGAGATTTATCCCAACTCCTTTCATCACATCCAGAAGAGATCTCAGGAAAACTCACACTTCTGATGACCAAAACACACCAGCCTCAGAGTGTTCCACTCCCACAAAAAGTGCTGCTGACAGAGATGGAACACAGAGGGTGTTTGGGTTTTGCTGTTTCCTTACAGCATTAACACAAGGATCTGGCACTACCAAAATCCTCCCAGCTTTCCAAAGGAAAGCCCTCCAGAAGGATGAGTCATGTCAAGGAATCTTGGCTTCATTTGCATGGTGAAGGGCAGCAGCCAAAGGAGACAGGCAATGTGGCTCCAGGAAAACAGAAAAAAATCTCAGTATTTAAAGGAGTTTGAGGTAAATTGGTTCTATGCAATCTGGCCTGTCTCTGTAATTCATAAGGACTCAAAACATAACCACTGTCCCAGCAATCTCAGCTCAGCCAGCTGGGCAAGAGCCATCACTGCACTGCTGACCAAGACTGGGGTGCCCACAGCTCCCAAGTGGCCAGGACGACCCCAGGCAGAACTGGCATCAGTTTTACAAACAAAGTCTTATCTACAAAAGAGTAATGGTCAACATCTTGTTGTGTGGTAACACAGACACAAGCTGGGAATATGCACATGTATTTTTCAACCTGCTGAGCTCCAAGCTCAATCCTTCTTTTCAGGAGTGTGATGCACATTTTACCAGAGCTCTCTGCAAAGTCGTTTTACAAAGAGGAGCAGTTCCCTCTGAAGTCTGACCTACTCCATGATCACAAGTATAACCAGGCTGTAAACCTGAACTTAACTGCTCTTGCCCAGTCTGAATTCTGCAGGAGGCCCCAGTACTCCCCTCCCATCTCAGACCCTGCACTAATCAACACTGCAACACTATTTTTCTACTCATGCTGAAATACACCACCCTCAGCAAAAAACCTCCAATTTGACCCAAACTCCTTATCACAAATTACCACCAGGGTCAGGTGCAGATAACACTGCAGCACCCAGGCTGATAACCTGATCTTATGGCAACAGGAGGTGTGGAACCACTCCAGCTCGGGCTCCAGGAGCTCAGAACTGATCACTCTCCCTAGGAACCCCTCTGCCACCAGCACGGATACTCACCTGCAACAGGCAAAGCTCAGCTTTGCAGAGATGGTCAGGAAGTGATGAGACACTGAATTTCAGACTTGTTTACAGCATGATGAAATTCCAGGAAAGACAAGCAGGCATCAAGTGACATTTCAGATGTGCCCCATGCTGACCCAGTTCCTCTGGGAAAGTAAACTAGGGAGCAGAGGTACAGCTGTCACACCCAGCCACTCCTGCAGAGAGGACAAGTGACACACTGGGACACCAAGAGCTTGTGCTGGTCTCAGGCACACCACCAAGAGCCTGTCAAGAGCTACCAAGTCTCACTAAACTAAAGAAGCTTTCTCCATAAGAGCAGGGTGAGTTGTGATTTCCCCAGCACAAGGCAGAGCAAGAATCCCATTTCACTGCAATGAACACAAGAGTCTGAGTCACCAATTTAATTTTATACAAGTCAAACTACACGTTGTATAAAGAGTACAAGGCAGTTCTACTGTTTGCTACTGCATGTTACAAAAAATCAATTTAACTATAAAGGGGAATTCCTGGGACAAGTCCTATTCCACAATTTTAGTGAATTGGCAACTGTGGTTTAGCAAAGCCTTTGTTAAAACTAGAACTCTAGCTCCAAGAGATTACATTTCCAATAAAGTTCGGACCTACACACAAGATGATTATAATTCTCCTAGTCTGAAGCAAAACGTTAACAAAAGTGAGTCAAAGGGGAGGGAAGACAGATTTCTTTACCTGGGCTTCATATCCAATGGGGATTCAGAGGCTGACAAACCATACAGCATACTAATGACTTGGACCACATCCAAGAGACACCTTCGTGTCTGACAACAGTGACACTTGAGATTCAAGCAAGAAATGTCAGAAAGCTTTTATTCTTTCAAGTCTGGAACAAAGGGGTTTTCACCAATACTATAGGATACAGGTTCCAGAGTACCTTTGTTACCTTTAATACAGTCTCAGTATGGGGGGAATGTTCTTTTGGCAAGTCAAGGTACAAGGTAAGTCCTCCAACTTGAGTTTATTGCTGGTCTAAAATCTTCCTAGTACTGTTCCTGGTTTATACAGTTTGCCACCTGCTCCCAAAATTAAGACAAACTGTGTGACCTGCCCAGCAAGGCAATTCTGCCTTTGGCAGCAAGCTGAAACCTATGAAGCTAATGACACCCATAGTTGTAATGCCATGAAAATAATAGGAAAAAAGGATACTTTCAAAAAGCCCGTATTTAAGCCTGTTTATATTCAGTTTATTTTTAATATAAAAACCACTTTGCATTTAAGAGTAGTTAAGTTACTCTTGCAGAAATGCTATAAAATCAAACTTTCAGCTCAATTTCTATAAAAGGGGGACTATTCCTGCTTTGTACCAGCATTCCACCTGGTATTGTCAAATCTGGGATACAAATTAAACCTTTACGTCTTTAGCTCTTAGGCCATTCATTCCTGCAAGAGAAAAAACCAACTTGTGAACCAACTAACATAACACTAATGGCCTGACAGGTAGGAAAATGTTCCATAATAGTGTGCAAGGTGAGAGGAGAGTTTTAGTCCTAATCTCTTGAACTGGATCTTGATCGCGAGCGGGACTTTGAGCGGGACCTGGAGCGGGACCTGGAGGCTCTTTTGGGCGGCGACTCGGAGCGAGCCTTGGCAGACGGCTGCTGCTGCGGGGAGTGGGAGCGAGACCTGCTCCTGGACCTGGACTTGGACTTAGCATCCCCTTTACCATTTTCTTTTGGAGATCGAGACCTGGACCTGGATCTGGACCGGGACTTCTCAGACTTCTCCTTGGATCTGCTGTGCGAGCGCGAACCCCTGTCAGACTTGGGTTTGGATTTGCTCTTTGATCTGGACTTCCTGCTTTTGGATCGGGAACGGGAGCGGTCTTTGCTTCGTGACCTGGATTTAGATCTTTGCAAGAGAGAGTTTATTCTCAATGGCTTGCAGTGTGATTCCACCAGCTGCAAACACCTGTCAGGGAGGGAGCTGCTGCAGTGGCAGGATTAACTCTGGGGCACTTACCGGGAACGGCTTTTGGAGACACTACGGGACCTGCTGCGGCTGCTCCGACTTCTCCGACTTCTGCTTCTAGACCGTCTCCTGGATCGTGACCTGCAGACATTTACAATGTCATTCCCTTCCACTCTGCCTGCTTGTGCCCTCCATCATCAAGTACAGGATGGAAGGAATCTTAAAGATCACCTTGTTCCACCCCCTGCCATGGGCAGGAACACCTTTCACTAGCCCAGGTTGTTCCAAGCCCCATCCAGCCTAGCCTTGGACACTTCCAGGGATCCAGGGACAGCCACAGCTGCTCTGGGAAATCCATTCTCACAGGGAAGAATCTTTCTGAACGCATCTAATACACTGTGCTATCTAGTAGAATAATCTAACAGAGAAAAGTTGCTTCAGATTTTCTCAAGAGCAAAGGTGGTTCCACCAGGGTGGGTTCAACATGCTGTCAGTGAACTGCATCTGAGGTTTCACATGCAAAAAACTGCTCAAACGCAGCTTTGTTGTATGATGTAAAATTTCCTTCTACACTTAGGCTTCCTCCTATTGCTACATCATCAGCTGAAGGTAACTGCTGCAGGTAGGGTGCCCAGCGTGCCCCCTGAGTTACCTGGACCTGCTCCCTGAGTAGGATCGTCTGTGGCTGGAGCGTGGCTTGTCCTCCACCAGCCTGATCTTCCTGCCGTTTATCTCTGTGCCATCCAGCTTGTCCAGGGCACGCTTCATGTCCGAGTAGGACCGGAACTCGATCACTCCTTCATTTGTACGTTCTTTGTGGGCATCTGCATAGGTCACCTCCCCAGCCTGCCTCATGAAATCCTGCAGGGAGCACAGGCACTTACACAACGGGGTGCTCTGCAAGCAGCACTCAATGCGCACACACACTTATTATTTTTTCACAACAGACTCCACACAGAAGATCAATACCTACTTTTAAATCTTGCCAACTACAGCGACTGGAAAGGTTCTCAACAATCAGCCTGAACTCTGTACGAACGGGTGGTCCGTATTTATCTCGTCCCGACTGTCTCCGACTGCTATATCCGCCACCACCCCCACCTTGTGTACAAAGAAACAAAGTTAGGTCGTCTCCTAGCATGAAGGAAGCTCAATGTTCTGAAAAAGTTAGTTTAACAGTCATATTTACTGGAGTAGGACTTTATTTCGCTAAGCCTCCAATAAACTTTGCAATTTTGCCATGATCTATATTAATGGCAAATCAAACAGACTAACATCCTACAAGTCTGTGCTCCTAAGATCTGTTAGAGAGTGACTGCTCCTTATTAGATTCACCTTGCTAAGTTTTATTTTACAGAACATTGTAAAATATAAAACTTAACTGATTACATGCATTTCTACATTTTACAAAAACGTTTACTAGTTACACTAAGTACTTACATCACAGTATGAGGTTTTTGGTGGTGGTTTGGCCACAAAACACGCAAGGTAACAGTCACCTAGTTCAGTTTAACCAGTTTTGTCTAACCCTTGGAATCCTCACCATCACCCTGCGTCTAATGGCAAAAGGCTGCTGTCGTCATGGCTTCCGGTAAGGTCAGCCAAAGGGTCATAGGGCAAGGGTCACACAATGTATGGAAAAGCCATGGCCAGGAAAGGCAGTCATCTTAGCCTCAGTGGACACAGCCTCAGCCCCACTGGTCACTTTTAAATTGAAACATCAAGGACTTGTTAAAAAGTTTGAATTGAACATGCAACAATTTTAAAACAACATACATTTGATTTTTTTAAAAAGACAGAAACCCACCCCCCCAACACCACGCTTCCAAACACCACCGAAAAATCAACCTTAGTACTTTTAATTACAGTACTAGGCCGTTCAAGCTCTACACAGCTCAGCTCAAGAAGCTACACGAGCCGAGCACAGAAAAATTTACAATACCCCCCCTTCAGCACAAGAGATTCCTGCTCCAAAACCTCCCCCCGTCCCCCCTCCCATATATCCAACTGAATCAATCACACAGCTGAGCGATTCTCCCCCAGTTACACAACGATACGCTAATATTACTGATGCAACATCGCTGTCACATCTAAACGCTCCCAGGAATACTGGAGCGGTTATCAGCAGAGCAAACCCTTTCTAGAAGGCCGCGATCTGGCAGCCAGAACTGCTCCGGGATACCCGAGGCGCCGCTGGTGCCGGGATAACGCTGCGGCCGCAGCGGGGCACCGGGTACCCCCCTGCTAACAACCCCCCGCACCCAGCCCCGGGGCTCGCTGCCAGCCGAGCCCTGCCCGCCCCAGCCCTGCCCGCCGCCGCCCCGAGCCCCGCGGGGAGGGACGGGCCCGGACTCACTGCGGCTGCTGTAGCTGTAGCCGTCCCTGTCGCGGCGGGGGCCGCGGGCGTGCTCCACAATAACCCGCTCCCCGCACAGGTCCTTCCCGTTCAGCTCGTATACGGCATCGTCGGCGTCGCGGGAGTCCTCGAACTCCACGAAGCCGTAGCTGGGCAGAGGAGAAAGGCCCGCTCAGGCCGCGGCCCCCCCGCTCCGCTCCCCCCGGCCGCCATCTTGCGCCGGCGCCACGCGGCAGCGGCCGCGACATGGACGGGCCCGGCCCGGGGCCCTCGGGAGCGGCGGACGGAGCAACGGCGCTCACCCGTTTTTGAGATCGACCTCGAGCAGGCGGCCGTAGCCGCTGAAGAAGCGCTGGATGTCCTTCTCCCGGACGTGGTAGCTCAGGCGACCGATGTAGACGCGCGGCATGTCCGCGGCGGAGGGGGGGGAGGAAGGGAGGGAGAGGAGTCGAGAGGAGGAGAAAGAGGAAGGAAGAGAGACAGAAGAAGAACGACAGAGAAAGAAAGAAGGAGCAAGAGCGCTGACGGCGTGAGGGGCGGAAGCGCTGCGGGCCCCCTCCGCACGGCCGGGCCTGGTGCACCACAATGGCGCCCGCCGCCCGCCGCCGCTTTTATACAGAGAGGCGGAGCCCGCGTGACGTAACCACGCCGCCGCGCGCGCTCGGGAGCAGCGGTAGAGCGCTACGGGCGCGCGCACGCGGGGGCGCGGGCGGGGTCCGGCCCGGCGGGCGCGCGGGAGCTGCGCGCGGTTCTGCGCATGCGCCACCATGCGCGGCGCGTCACGCGGTCAGTCTCGCAGATCGCCAGGATCGGTCCCGCGGAGCTCCGGGGGTCAGTCCCACAGAACTCCCGGGATCAGTCCTGCAGAGCTCCGGGATCGGTCCCTCAGAACTCCCAGGATCAGTCCCGCAGAACTCCCGGGATCAGTCCCGCAGAACTCCCGGGATCAGTCCCGCAGAACTCCCGGGATCAGTCCCGCAGAGCGCCTGGATCAGTCCCACAGAGCTACCGGGATCAGTCCCGCAGAGATCCAGGATCGGTCCCTCAGAGCTCCGGCATCAGTCCCGCAGAGCTCCGGGATCAGTCCCTCAGAGCTCTGGGATCAGTCCTGCAGAGCTCCAGGATCGGTCCCGCAGAACTCCCGGGATCAGTCCCGCAGAGCTCCGGGATCAGTCCCGCAGAGATCCAGGATCGGTCCCTCAGAACTCCCGGGATCAGTCCTGCAGAGCTCCGGGATCAGTCCCTCAGAGCTCCGGGATCAGTCCTCCAGAGCTCCGGGATCGGTCCCTCAGAGCTCCGGGATCAGTCCCACATTGCTCTGGGATCGGTCCCGCAGAACTCTCGGGATCAGTCCCACAGAGCTCTGGGATCAGTCCCACATTGCTCTGGGATCAGTCCCTCAGAGCTCCGGGATCGGTCCCACAGAACTCTCGGGATCAGTCCCACAGAGCTCTGGGATCAGTCCCACAGAGCTCCGGGATCGGTCCCTCAGAGCTCCGGGATCGGTCCCACATTGCTCTGGGATCGGTCCCACATTGCTTTGGGATCGGTCCCACAGAACTCCCGCGATCAGTCCCTCAGAGCTCCGGGATCAGTCCCACAGAACTCCCGCGATCAGTCCCTCAGAGCTCTGGGATCAGTCCCACAGAACTCTCGGGATCAGTCCCTCAGAGCTCTGGGATCAGTCCCACAGAACTCTCGGGATCAGTCCCTCAGAGCTCTGGGATCAGTCCCACAGAACTCCCGCGATCAGTCCCTCAGAGCTCTGGGATCAGTCCCACATTGCTCTGGGATCGGTCCCTCAGAGCTCTTGTCACGACCTCCAGAGCCCGGGCTGCCCCAAGGGCTCTGACTGTGGAGTCCCTGCAGGAGAATCCCAAACACCAGCCTGGAGTCACCAAGAGTGTGTCCTGACTTCCCTTTAATGTTCTGAATTAGGAAAATTCTCCCAGTTTGTTGATAAAAATCCTCTCAATATGTGGATAAACGCACTGTTGCAGTATGCTGTTCTTTACATTCAAAGTATTCATATTGTACACTATGATTTGCATATTTGAGACAAACTTCTGTTTATCTAATTATTATACTTGTATTACATTCAATATTTACATTTTATAAAGGCATTTCTATCTTAATGCAGATAATATTTTTATGTTGCATACTACATAATCACAATAGTAAAAAACCCATATTTGGTCCTACTCCAGGATTTTTGCCAGCTGCTTTAAAAGCAGCTTGTGTTCACCTCATGCTTCCATGATGGAAAATCCCTGTCTGTGACAGCCCAGGGCACCATCACTGCCTTCCCTTTGCAGGGTGCTGCCCTGAGTGAATCTGTGACAAAGCAGCTGCTGAGTTTGAGTTACAGAACTGGGAGAATCTCTCGAGTCTCAGTTTTTTCTCATTTAATAAAAGCTTGATTCACATAGTACAACAGGCAGTGAGTTTATTACTGAAGTGTCACAGTGTCTCTGAGCCTCTTGTCTGGGCAGCAACACCATTGCACTGAGTGGGGCATACACAGAACTAAAGGATTAATTCTACCAAAGACTTAAAATGTAAAAACCCATTATTTAAATAATGTGTGTCTCCTTTGGGAAAACTGCAGGTTGTAGTGCCTAGTCCTAAACCTCCTCTCCCCACCATAGCTGGATTCTGTTGGCTGATTTTCCACTCCTGTTCTCCCCAGCAAATGACTCCTTGGCACAAATTTAAAAACCCTCAATGGGGCATTCAGCTGTTATTGTCCATAGGTGCTGGCACCTATGGAGCTGCTGTAAGCACTGGAAACAACCCCATTAGACAGGTGCAGCTAAACCATCCCAGCGAAGGCAGTGTGAAAGCCTGGACTAAAGTTCAAGGATAAGAAGGAAAACTCAACTTGTTTTTAAGGGCTTCTCCACAGGTGGATGCTCTTCAAGATCAGAGCCCTGAGGAACTGCCTTTCTCCAAATATCTGCCCTTCAGTGCTGTTTTCACAGCCCATAAAAGCTGTCTCATGGGTGATGATGCTCATTTCAACATCTCTGCCTCTCAGTATAAAGGATTTCTTTCCCTGTTCCAGCAGGGAAAAATAAATTCCTGATGGCAAAAGTGCTATCCATGCAACCTCTGAGCCCTTGGCACTTTTCCTGGGGAGAGCATCCCTGTGCTGTGCCCTGGATGTGGATGAAATGTCCTGTTCAGCTCAGGGCCATACAGGGTGGGAATGATCACAGGCCCTGTGCTTCCCCAGCTGGTTTTTGTGCACACAGAGAGCTGAGCTTTGGTCCTGCCCACCCTGGGACCACAGGCTGCCAAACAAAAGTACATGAGGGAATTGGTTCTGCTGTAATGAGACAAACCTGACAAATCAACTCCCAAAAGCAAAAATCCCCAAACCAGTTGGCCACAAAGCAAGACTGGAGCGAGACAGATCAGGAAAGGGACAAATGGCACTAGGAATGCATTTGCTGGGTCAGGGAGTGTCTAGGTGGGAAAAGGAGCCATGGTTCCCTGCTCCTGCTCGTGTGTGAGCAGATCCAGTGGGATCTCAGCACAGTCACCTCCCTGGGGCTGGGTCAGCACAGCCAGAGCAGCTCCACAGCCAGGCCAGAGCCTCCACAGCCAGAGCCCGTTTCTCCAAAGCATCAGTGCCTGGGCCCTGTGTGCTTTTTGGAATACACAGAGGGTGTGACACACAGGATGAGGAGCTCTGTGTCCCACAGGCTGCTGATGCACTAGCACTGCCTGTTGTGGCTTTCAGGCTTCAAGGGCCCTGATAATGTGCTGCCTGTCTCTGGTGGAATATCTCAAGGCTCTTGGCAGGTGGCAGCAGAGTGAGATTTGCTGAGGCCACAAGGAAAGAGAGGGAGGATTAATGTTAGGATCTCATCCTTTTCTTTTGTTTGTTTTTCCATTTCTGTCCTTGAGAAGGAATGAAGAGTCTTCAAGGTGCCTCCTCACTTGGTACCACATCTTCCTCCGGTGCCCTCTCAAGCCATTTGCAAATCTTTCCTTTTCACATTCCCTGCCCTTTTTCCAGTGTTTGTCCCTCATATACAGTGATGTGTTTTTCACATTGTTTATTTTTCCTCTATCTTACTCCCACCTTGGTCCTAGATTAGGACCAGCCTGGGTCCCAGAGGGTGAATGGCAAAATCTCCCCACTATTCCAAGGCCATTTAGGGACCAGCCTTGGCAATAACTAGGATGGCCTCACCTTTGTGCTGCCTTTTTCCTTCTCTTTTATCTGTTGGAAATCCTGAAAGACGAGAACTGGCTGTGAAACAGTGACACAGTGACCAGAGGTGAACCTCATCTCTCCCACAGTCCTGATAGGCTGGTAGAGGTTGCTCAAAGCAGATGCAGATAAGATCCAATTATCTTCTCCATCCTTCCAGATCAGTGCCTGACCTCTCTCTGTTGTGCCCTGTCATTTTTACCCTTGATTGGCAGTCCTGTTCCTCACACCCATGAGCACACAGCAGCCTAAGCCCTGAATCCCCAGCTTTTCTCACGCTCAGAGGGATGTGTGTTCCTGGGACTCAGGGTAAACCCCCAAACCTGGGAGTTTTATGGTTTCATTCACCAAATCAGCTGGAGCTGCACAACTGGTACCTGCAACTCTGTAGTTCAAGCCTTTCTTCCTTTTCCCTGGGCACTTAAGGGAAATGAAGACAGACAAATAGTGTGGTGTTTCTTCCACAGAGGAAGGAGGGAAGAATGTCAGAAGAAGAAATTACATTCATCTTTTTCCCTCCTAAGGGTGAAAGGTTCTGATCTCTCGCTACAAAGGTGTGAATCTGTAATTAATCATAATCTGTGACATAGGAAGCAGAGCTCTGGTGTCTGTGCTGGAAACAGTGCTGGTACCTCAGGGGTGTTTTAGTCACTGAGCAGGACTGGCACAGCCAGGGATGTTCTGCTCCTCACTCCCCCAGCAAGAGGAGTGCACAAGGAGTTGGGAGAGGGGGAACACAGTGGGGACAAATGAGCACAGCTGAGCCCAGGGACATCCCAAACCATAATGTAAAGCCAGAGAAGATGGAGGAAGTGGGGGATATTCAGAGTGGTGACAATTGTCTGCCCAGGTCCCTGTTACCACGATAGAGCCTGGCTGTCCTGGGCATGGCTGAGCACCTCCCTGCTCATGGGAAGGGGGGAATTCATCCCTTGGCTTGCTTTGCCTGTGTGTGCAGCAGCCCACGAGTCCTTTTTGGTGCCTGCTGTGCAGCTCCAAGTGTTCAAGATAGTGACAGGTTTGATTGGAATGTGCTGGGTGGAATCTATAGGTGTGAGTGCTGTTGAGCTGTTAATTGGCAGCTCCTGTGCTTGCTGGGGGCTCAGCTCACTGTCAGATTGCAGCCTTGTGCTCATTAGTAGCAGCTTTTGGCATTCCCTGCTGGCTGTGGTGCTGATCATCTCACTGTGCTGTGCCTGGGAACACCTGGATGACAGCCAGGGAAGGGTGGCACTGCTGCTGTGTCCGTGCTGGGCAGGCTGGGACTCCAGGTGAGCTCCTGTCAGAGGGACCTGGGAAGAGCCTGTGCAGGAAGAGGTTCTCTGCTAAAGGGACATGGACCTGGGGATGGGTCCACATGGGAGCAGGACACCCTGAAGGAGCTGATAACTCCATACCAAGACAGGTACTTCTGGAAGTGTCTGGCTGTGGTCATGTCCATCCTGCAAAAGCTGTACCTCCAAAGGGATTGTGAGCCAAGGATAAATCCATGAAGAAGGGACAGCTCAGGGCATCTGGTGCTGTGGGAAAAGTCCAGACTGCAGCAGGTACACCTTGAACATCCATGGCTGTGCTTGAGGCCATGCTGGAGCACCTGAGACTGTGTGGCCATGGGTTAGTACACCGAGGGATGAAGGCAGGGGTGGGGCCATGCTGGAGCAGGGCCATTCCCAAAGGGAATGTGGCTGTGGATAATGCTGTGCTGGAGCAGGTGTGTCTCTGAAGGTGTTGTGGCCATGCTGGAGCAGACTCAGTGCAACTCAGAGCTCTGTGGCTCTGGATAAGTCTGTGCCACAGCAGGTATATTCCTGTGGAGACTGTGGCTCATGGATAAAGCTCCCCTTGGAGCAGAGACACCCCTAAGGGACTGCAGTCTGTGATTAAATCCAAGCTGAAGCAGGGGCAGGGAAGGAGGGAAGAGTTCACTGCATTGTTAAACCAAATAATCAGGTCCAAAGATGTGGAGATTGTCATGAACACAAATTGTTGTAACCTAGGATTTGAGTTGCAGGTTATGGGAATTGTACAGCTGAACCACCTGAACCAGTGGAGGAACTACACAAGAAGCAGTTGCAGGGCAGCATGACCTGAACTGAATCCCCACAAACAGCATTTCTCCAGCCCTGAGTGCCCACCATGCCATGGAGCCCAAAGGCATGGACTAAATGAACTTTAGAAAATGCTTGCTTTGTGGACATTTGTGGACATTTCATGGACATTTTACACAGCAGTCCAAAGAACAGGGACTTCCCATCAAAAGATGGGAAGTGGGCTGGTAGTTAATGAGGTTGTGTGGATGCTGTGGGACCTGAGCATGACATAAATGATATGTAACAAGGGGTGGAATGTCTTATGTTGACTGGGATGGAGGGAATTTTCTTCCCAGTAGCTGGTATGGGGCTGTGTTTTGGATCTGTGCCCTGATAACACGGGGATGCTTTAGTTGTTGCTGAGCAGGACTGGCACAGCCAGGGGCTGTTCTGCTCCTCACCCCAGCAGTGATGTTACCATGATGGAGCCTGGGGATGGCTGAGCCTGCCCTCAGGAAGTGGGGATGAATCCCTTGCCTTCTACTTGTGTGTGTGGTTTTTACTTCCCTATTAACTGTCCTTATCTCAACCCATGAGGTTTTTTTCTCACTTTTGATTCTCTCCCCTGTCCTACTGGGGACAGGCTGTGCAGGGCTGAGCTGCCAGGTGGGACTAAACCATGACAGAAAAATCACAGAACACGTGGGAAACCTCTGCCTGAGCTTAGACTAAAAACTGATGTGTCCAAGCCCAAATCCCCAGCCTCTCCTAGCTTACAAGAATATAAAAGAGGAGTGATATTTTTTATATGACTCCTAGGCAGGTCGTCTAGATATCAAATATCTGTAACAGCAAGGCAAGGATTCCCAGCTTATTTTTCTTTCAGGGATTCTCCATGTGAGAATCTTGGATAAATCCTCTCCCCTCAGACAGAGCTGGACCAAGGGGTGTTCACACAGACTTCAGTTTTTCTGGCAACAGTGCTGGTGGTGATCTTCCACACTGGGAATTTTAAAAAAGTTGTTTTTGTTTGTTTTCTTTTCCCCTGGCATTTTAATTTTAAAAACACGTTGGGGTTTTATTCCTTTTCCTACTAATCTTCTTCCTGTAGTTCCTGCCACATTCCTTAGTGATTGTGCTAGCTGCCCAGCAGAGGGGTGTAGAAACCAGCACAGGCACCAAACCTGCTCCCATTGCTCCCAGTTCTCATTCCCACTGCCCCCAGATCCCATCCCTCTCTCTGCACGTGCTGGGGGTGGGCAGGGAGGTGAAGAGGGGCCAGCCAGGCTGCCCAGGAGCTGCTGGTGCCGTGGCCCAGGGCACAGCCCCAGTCTGGGCACAGGCAGGGCTGTACCTTGGCCATTGCTCCGGGCACAGGCAGTGCACAGACACGATGCCAGCCTGGCATCGCCCTCACCGGGGATCATGGCTGCAATCCTGAGGTGAGAAAGCCCCCAGGAGTGCTCTGGGTTGTTATGGGGGCTCCCAGCCTCTCCTGGATTTATTTGCTTGGAGTGTGTGGCTGGCTGAGAAAGCTGCCACCTGGGTCTGCATCCAGTGGGAATGGAGGTGTGTGGTTCCTCTGACCCCACGGGTGACAGGAGCAGGCTGTGTGTGGCAGGTCCTCTCACACCCTGGCCTCCCCACCTTTGCAGGCTGCTCTGTCCGTGCCTGGATGTATTTTCCTAACCAGGCACTTCAGGGCCTTTCAAATCAGCTCCAAATTCCCTTCTCTCCATCTGCTTCCCAGCCTCTGTCCATCTGCTCTGTCAGGCCTGGCTGACATTTGGCACCATGGGGTGGATTTTGGGCGGTGCAGCAGCCCCTGGGATGCCCCAGGCAGTGCTCCCTGCCCATCCCCCAGGTGTGCCAGACCGTGGCCAGGGTGACCAGCAGTGCCCAGCCCTGTCCCTCCCCTGGGTGCTGCACTCCAGCCCTCAGAGCCAGGCTGGGAGAGCTCGGGATGCAGAGAGGGGTCGGCACAGGAGGGCAGGGATGGGACCCAACACCTCAGTCTGGTCTGAGGATGGGAATTTGCTGAGTGCCTTTGCATGCCTTCCTGGGGTCCTCTATTCCCTCCTCCAGCTATTTGCCTTCTGCTGGGGTTCAGCACTTTTGACTCTGAATAAAAGCCAGAAATTCCCTGGACTCCAGGAGCTGGATGAGTGGAGGGACTTTGTGACATTGCGGCAGAAATGTTGAGTTATTAAACTGACGTCCCACAAAATGCTCTTTGCATTAAGGAGATTAATCACAGATTTCTTTAGTTTTTAAAAAACCCCCTCCCTAAGTTCTGTGAATCCTTCCTGTGAGTCCTTCTCTGTGCTGCCCACGATACTTGGCCTCCTTGGCTCAAGCTGAAACTGATTTAGCATTAAAAATGCCATTCCCAACAGTATTAATAACACCTAAACCCTTATGGGTGGAAATCCAAAGAGCTGATCTCCTCTCTGGGAGGAGATCAAAGAGCTGAGCTCCCCTCTGAAGCAGCCTGTCAGCATTGCTTCCCAACCATGGGGAAGGGGCAGAGTTTACAGTGGTGGGAGCTGGAATAAAAATCTTTCAGGGATGAAGTGGAGGGTTAAGGCTTGGCAGAAGAACTCCTGACCTGCTGGTGCCCACCCATTAACCCAGCACTGCAGGGCTGAGGGGATGTGGGGGCTGTGCCCAGACCATGGGCTGTGATGAGCTCTGCCCCGAGGTGGGTGGGAGGCTCTCTTTGGAATGCCAGCAGGGATTTCAGCTGGAGCACCAGGATGGAGCCGAGGAGGAGGCTGGAACCCTGGTGCCCCAGGCTCTGGAGCAGCCCCAGCTCCAGATGTGTGAGCAGAGCAGAGGCTGGGGAGAAGCTGTCAGGAGTGTGCAGTGTGTGAGGGGCTGTCCCTCTGGGGCAGTGCTGGGGGACACTTGGAGACATCTGGCACACATGGCTTGAGGCAATGACCCTTCACTGCCCAGGGAGGGGAAGAGCAATTCATTCACCCTGGCAGGACCTCAGAGCGTTCCTGTCCAGTCAGGAGAGCAGCTCAGGGCTCACTGCTTACCCTGAGCATGTAATGAGCGATACAAGACTTCCACACAAGGATAAACATTACCAAATAATTTATTCTTAGATCTTTATACGTGAGCAGAGCTAGAGATTTATTCTCAGCAGTGCAAGCTGCTTCCCATGAAGGTTGTGTCTTCGGGCTTTGAATTAAGATGTGTTGAGTTTATGTTTCTCTGCCACAGCTTTATGTGACCAGACTTCAGAATTGACCTGGTAAATCCAGCAGAACATCTCTGGGCTGTGCCATGAGTAAGAAAGAGAGATTTAACAGCACACACAACTGGCTGGAAGAAAGACCCCAGTGCAGGTAACTGCTGGTACACCTGGGCTGTATTTTGGGCTGAGCCTACAGCAGCTGGGGTGGAAGGTGCTGAAAGGAACAGAGTTTTGCACCTTTTGACACAGAGCAGGAGATCAACCTGTTTGTGGATTTTTTCAAGAAAGAAAAAACACTGTACTGTAAGAGTGGTTTGTTAATTTGCTTCTCCCCTGATTTTACTGAGTTGATTTTTAGTTTCCATCTATTTTGAGGAATACAGATGCTCCTATTAAGAAGAGGTTTGCACTCATGGCTTAATTTTATCCTTTTCCAAGACTTGCTGACAAGCCTGTTGGTAAGAGTGGTTTAGTTTTCACTTAGTACAAACACAGATGGAATAATATTTGGATGCTTAATAAAAAGATTGTCTGGATGTAATTTAATAAGCTATTTTTTTTAATACAGTAAAATCTGAAATACATCCATAGAAATATAAAACCCATGGCTGCATGTGCCATGTGGTGTGAAGATGCAGGATCTGGCTGCATTCTTGGCACCTGGGTGGGGGCACAGCAGTGCAGAGGGATGCCCAGGGACAGCAGGGTTTCCCTGGGGTGGGTGTGGATCTGAGATTTTCCATGAGATGGGATAGAGGATTTTGAAAGGCCCCTGCTATCACTGTGGCATCCCCCAGCCCTGCCAGCAGGGCAGTGCCATGGGGGTGACCACAGGAAAGCCTGGCTGCCAGGGGCAGGCACAATCTTATCAAGGAGCTGCTGTCTCTGTCAGGGAATTGCCCCACCAGCCACTTCCAAAAGCTGCTCCAGTATCTTGTTTTCCACCTTGGGAATGAAGCATTAAGGTTTCAGAGCAACTTGGCCAGCTGAAAGCAAGCCTTCAAATCCTTACAGAAATTCCAGCCTCCCAGGATGCACCTAAGCATGCCCTAGGCCAGGACTTAATGCAGGCCTGGCTTAGAGTCCCTGCAGGAAACCCACAGGTGGGTGCAGCCAGGGGATAGAGGATCTAGGGAGGAAAGCAGAGTGTGCAGGGTGAGAAGTGATGTGTTAAATATGAAAACATTTCAAGCTGCTTGTGGGGGTGGTGGGGGAGAAGAGCTGGGTTTGTTTAGGCAATCCTGGGCAGGGTCTCTGCATCTCCCAGCACAGGCAGAGCTTTGGGAAGGTGAGTCAGAGCCTGGCCTGGCCCCTGTCCCTGTGCCACGTGTCCTCTGCAGGGTAAGAGACCCCTGAGGTGAGCACAGGGGTGAAGTTCAGCCCAGAGGTGACACCTGACATGCAGAATGCCTCACTCAGCAAGGTGAAGAAGCAATCAGCCTGTCTGCACGTGACCTTCCTGCTCCTGCTGATCGATCTGGAGACATCAGCACCTTCTAATCATGCTGCAGTGCTGGGGGGGATGGAAAATAGATTGTTTGGTCTGAGTGCAGTGACTCAGGGAAGCTCAGGGGTGAGCACCCACCTGACACCTCACAAGCTGCCTCCCCTGGCCCTGGCAGTGCCCAAGTGCAGTGTTGGGCTGCAGGCAGCTCCTCACCATCCCAAGGGCTCTCCACAGGGTGGGAAGGAAGATCCCAGAGGGTCCTGCAGGTTCTGGGAGCACTGGCTGCCCTTGCAGCCAAGTGGATGGACCAGGAGTGTGGGGTGCTGGGGTGGGAGGTGCTCCAGGGAAGGTGGCAGGGAGCATAGTGCTGCCCCAACCCTCCAAAATGCCAGTGCCAGTCACTGCTGGGATGAGGCCAAATGGAGAGAGCAGGAAGGATTAATTGCTGGGCCATTATTTGAGCTGCAGTACATTTTCCTTGGGTAGAGGCAAAGAGAAATAAAGCAGCAGCTCGGTCTGTCCATCCCATTCACACATTCCATCCTCAGTGCTGCAGCTTGCAGAGCCTGGCTGATCATGGTGGGAGATTTTCCCTGGTTTATTCCTGTGGATGGATCACTGGAGACACCAACTTACTTAGGAGTGGTTTGGGATTGGGGTAGTTTTCCCAGTCATCTTTTTGCCTGTTCATTTCCACCAAAGAGCTTTTGTGTTTGCTGGTGTGAGCCTGGCCCTGTGCCATCAGCTCATCTGGCAGTGCTTACCTGCATCTCTCCTCCAGCAGCCCTTGAGGAGCCAGCCAGGCTCTCTTCTGGGACATCCTGACCTGAGCCTCTTCCTCCAAAGGGAGGAGATGTCCTGCTCAGGCTCTGCATTGCCTTTCATCCCTGGATTCTTCTAGACCTTAGTTAAAGTACAATTGTCACTGAGCTTGCAGTGGCCAGGCCAGCTCAGCTCTCAGCCCTGCAGAGCAGCACTGGGGTGCCCCAGGGGTCGGGGCTGGTCCTGGCACAGGGGCCAGCCTGGCTGTGCCACCAGACACCCTGTGAGAGCCTGAGCTCTGTAATCATCTCTCACTAATGTCAGGCCTTGCCTGGCTTTGGGACATTGCAAATGGACCTGGCAGAGGCAGCTCCTGCTGGCCCTGGTGCCCCATGGAGATGCTCATGGGGCCCTGCTACAGAGTTTTTTATTATCACACAGAATTGTAAAGGTCAGGAAAGCCTGCTCAGATCATCCAGTCCAGCACTGCCAAGGCCACCACTAGCCCATGTCCCCAAGTGCCACATCCACACAGCTTTGATGTCACTGCCCTGGGCAGCTGTGCCAGTGCCTGAGCATCCTTTCTGTGAGTAAATCTTCTGAAATATCCAATCTTCTTCTGCCACAAGTTAAGGCCTTTTCCTCTCCTCCTGTCCCTGCTCCCTGTTCCCAGAGCCTGACCCCACCTGGCTGTCCCCTCCTGTCAGGGAGCTGTGCAGAGCCACAAGGTCCCTCCTGAGCCTCCTCCTCTCCAGGCTGAGCCCCTCAGACAGTCCTGGGGCTCCAGCCCCTTCCCCAGCCCCATTCCCTTCCCTGTGCAAGCTCCAGCCCCTCAAGGTCTCTGTTTTTGTCCCAGGCCTGGACACAGGGTTTGAGGTGTGACCTCAGCAGTGCCCAGCACAGGAGGCAGGCACTGTCCTGGCCCTGCTGGCCACACCATGGCTGGTACAAGCCAGGTGCCACTGGCCTCTTGCCCACCTGGGGACACTGGGGGGGATCTTGCACCCCACAGCTGTGGTGCAGTGATTCTGTCAGCTCCATAGTGCAGGGACTCCACTGGGATTTCTGCTTTGCTCCGTGGTTCAGCTGACATCCAGCTGACATCCCTGGTCCTCCTGCACGGAGGGGCTGGGTGGTGGTTACTGCTCCAGCAGCTGCCTGTTGGGTTCCTCCAATTCATGCCAAGTTAGCACAAAATGATCAAAGCAGCCAGTCAAAACTCCTTCTTTTTCCCTGCAGATCATTGGTGGCAGAGATTTTGATCCCTTTGAAGGGGAGAGCTAATTAACAACTCGCTGAATTAAGTAGAAGGTGCAGTGTATGCACTGACTTTTTGCTGGTTTCGGGGCTGTCATGAAGATTACTCATCCCCAGAAAATAATCGTTTCCATAGCGACTGATGTACTTGGTAGGGGAAGAATTGGAGACACAAATAACAAAGACAAAGGCCAAATCTATAATGCAAAGAGGCAGATGCAAACACAATGAACCCCAGGCTGCAGTGGGATGGTGTGAGGGGGATCCCAAAGCAGGGGAGAGTAGGAAGGACGAGGGGCAGCAGGGCTTGGTGCAGGCATCTCTTCCACAGAGCTCAGGTAGCTGCTGCTGCAGGATTTCTTGCTCAGCAGTTGCCACTGGCCTCCTTAAAAGCACAGAGATTTTCAAGCTAGCCCAGGATGTGCAGAAAGAGCAGTGTTTGGAAGATAAGCAGAAATTGAATCTCTTCACCTCTGCTGTGGGATCACACCTGACTTCATCCAGGTGAGTGATCCACCAGGCTTCTGCCTTATCTTGGCTGCAAGTCATGTTTTTATAGCCCTGAAATTGAGTGATCCCATTCACAAGAGCAAACTGCCTCCCCCTGCCAGCAGCAGCTCCCTGTTGACTCCTGAATTACAGGGACTGTGTTTCAGAGGAATGTGCCTGGAGCAGCCTGGCCACAGCCCACAGCACCCAGCTCACAGCCCCTGGGCAGAGCTGCAGGCTCCAAACATTTCACATTCCAGCCCTCTGGAGCCCATTAACCACAGGGGCTGGGGAACAGGTTGGGTGAGCAGCCATGAGGGCTGGCCTGGATGGATTTATCCTCTGTCAGTGCAGGAGGGGGATGCTTGGACCCCTGAGGTCAAACAACAACCTATGTTACAGTCACTGCTCCAGAAGACCTTGCTTCTTCCACCACATTTCTCTATTTTTGAGAGCAGAGTAAAGCTGGTGGGTGGCAGGATTTACCAGTGCAATGGTCCAGCACAGGCCCAGGTTCTCCAGCTCAGCAGGAGCACCATGTGGTACAAATGCTGCACGAGGCCCAGAGCATCACAAGTCCTGTTTCCAAAGCCCCCAGCACTGCCAGCATCTCCCTAGTAAGGGCCAGCCTGATGCCAAAGTGTCCAGGATTCGTGGAATCACAGCATCCCAGAATAATTTGGATTGTAGGGACCTTAAAGTTTATCTCATTCCACCCCCTGCCATGGCAGGGACACCTCCCACTAGCCCAGGTTGCTCCAAATCCCATCCAGCCTGGGATGGGGTTGTTCTGGTTCCTGATGGTTTGTCTGGAAAAAGGTCTGACAAGAGGCCTACAGACATGAACTGAGGCTGATCCCAGCTGACATGAGTGCTGGAATCCATCAGCATCCCATGGCCCATGTAACCAGCCCCATCACCATGAAATGCTCTGCCACTCCCAGGTCTGAAGCCTTTGGAACCCAGAGCTCCTTCCAGGCTTTCTGCATCAGGGTCAAATGAAACATGGCAAAGATTTTATGTGAGTTGTTTGATGAACCAGACAGATCCAAGCTGCTCCCCTGAGGTCCCCAGTCACAGCTGCAGGTGTGTGCATGGTGAGCACAAGTGCTACAGGGTTATTGAGTCTAAAATAATTGGGACTGTTCAGCCTGAACAAGAGAAGGTCCTGTGCCTAAAGGAGTTCCATGAGAGCTGTAGAGGGACTTGGGACAAGGGATGGAGGGACAGGGCACGGGGAATGGCTTCCCACTGCCAGAGGGCAGGAATGGATGGGATATTGGGAGAGAATTGTTCTCTGTGAGGGAGGTGAGGCCCCAGCACAGGTACCCAGAGCATCCCTGGAAGTGTCCCAGGCCAGGCTGGACATTGGGGCTTAGAGCAGTTTGGGATACAGGAAGGTGTTCCTGCCCATGGCAGGGAGGTGGAATCCCCAGTAAAGCTGCTTCCAACACAAACAATTCTGGGATCCTGTGATACTTCTATGAATCTTCTATGATTCTTCTTGGAAGGTGCCTCCAACCCAGCAGCCACAGTGCTGCCTGGAACACGTGGGAAGTTTGGCACAGGGAGGGCTGAGGAAGGGATGAGGAAGGAGACACTGTGCTGAATAAAAAAGCTTGAACAAGGAGGGTTGGTACTGGCAATTCCCTTCTGGCTCTGGCTACTGAGCTCCACGAGCTGTGTGCTCCTGCCAGGTGTCAGACAGACTCTGAGGTTTCGGGGTGGTGACAGCCTCTGTGCTCTTGCTGCCAGATTCTCCCCTGTCAGAGCATTCCTGTATAGCTACAAGCTGGCAAGGAGGATTCCATCCCTTGTTCCTTGCTCTTCTCTCTGAAGAAAAGGACCTGGAAGTGCCATGGCAGCAGCAGGACTGAAGCTCTGGCTCTGGCTTGGCAGGCACATCCCCAGCTCCCTGCAGAGTGTGCAGGCTCACAGAACACACCTCCTGCCTGCTCCAGTGCCTCTGCCTCCTGCAAATATCCCTGAGGGTGCTTCTGTAAACCAGGGCTGGTTTGCTGAGGCAGAAGAACATTTCCAAGGAATATGAGAAATGGCATCACTGCTGCCCAAGGTAAACCCGAATCCCAGCCCCAAAGGGCAGCAGGAAGAAGGAGGGGCAGATTAGGATGAGTGGAAAAACCTCTTCAAGAGAAAATCCTACATTTCTTCTCATGGGCACCCCTCCTTTCCCTTGAGACAATCCCAGGTGTGCCTCTCCTGAGCCACATCAAGCCTGGGGGCAAAGGAGAGGTGACTTCCAGTGTTGGTCATTCTTGTCCAGGTCATTTGTGCAGATCACCTGCCTTCTGCTGAGGACTGAAGGCAAACAGAGCACTGCTTGAAATTTTGGGGGAGGCAGATGGTTGAGACATGACTGCCCTCAAAACTTTATTTTTTCTGGCCACCACAGAGGTATCCTGGCATAGCCAGGTGGGTCAGGATTTCCAAAAGCTGCCACAGGCACAGCTGCCCTGGGCAGTGGTGGAGTCACCATCCCTGGAAGTGTTCCAAAGGCACTGTCCTGCACCAGGGAGACTTTTTACACAGGTTGATAGTGATAGGGAGGAAGGGTTTTAAAGTAAAAAAGGAGAGATTCAGATGAGATGTTAGGAAGAAATCCCTCCCTGTGAGGGTGGTGAGGCCCTGGCACATGTTACCCAGAGCAGCTGTGGCTGCCCCATCCCTGGAAGTGCCCAAGGCCAGGCTGGATGGGCTTGGAGCAATCTGAGCTAGTGGAATGTGTCCCTGCCCATGGCAGGGGGTGGGACTGGATGGCAATGTCCTTCCAACCCAAACCATTCCATGATTCCTCTGTTGGGTGCAGAATGCCAGGCTGTGTCTGTCTCCAGGGCAGAGTCTCTCCCTGGTGGGCTGATGGCCTCAGGTGGTGTCTCCAATGTGGATGAAAGCCAGATTCCACTCTGCTGGTCAGCTGGAACACAAAGCTGTGCTGGCAAACCCTGGTGACAAAAGGCTTTTGGCTCTCCCATCTCCCAGAACCTCCAAGCCCTACAGTGATGTGGCAGAGCCTGGGCTGCTCTGACCTGCAGCTGCTGCTGTGGGGCTGGCTCAGACAGCAGCTTGTGGCTGTGTCATTTCCATTTGCTTTGATTTCCTCCTGCTGCTGGTCCCTCCCTCCCAGTCCCTCTGGGGAGAAATGAACTATTGATCCACAAGCAGCATTTCAGAGCAGAGCAGCCTCCTGGGCTCTGCTGCAGGTGGGAGTAACAGGATTAAATGTTGTGGCTAATGCTGGATCTGGGTTTGGCTTGGACCTGAGCAAGGGTTCAGGTTCCCCCTGAGCCCTTCCTAACCCTGGGGCTCTGCAGCTGGAGAGGTGCAGTGGAAGGGGGCACTGAGCCAGGCTGGCCCATGCCTGTGCCACTCTGTGCCATGCCTGTCACACTCTGCTGCTTCCAAAAGCAAAAGCTCCTGCCCATGTGTCCTGGGTGTCCCTGCTGCCCTGGTCTGGCTGTCCCAGCAGAGTCCAGGGCCTTGGGAGGACAGAGTCATCCTGGTGCTTGATGCAAGGACTTCCCACCCCAGAGCAAGCTCTGCAGGTTAATTACCTCTAAGGAAACATTAATTTGAGTTTCCAGCTTTCCTGAGCTCTGTCTGCATGCAGGCCTCTGGAGAACAGCACTTGCTTTTCCAGTGAGGACCCTGAGATTTTCCATGTAACCTGATTTCCTCCTCCTGTTTCTGCTCCACTGATTATTCTCAGAACAAAATGAGTTTTTGCTTTCCCCACCCTCCTCTCTCAGAGAGAGGCCACTCAGCTCAGCCCAGCTGGGGAGGAGCTGAGTGCAGGGCTCAGGCTCTCCATCCCTTTGCCCAGCCAGGAACCTGCCAGAGTTCAAAGAGCATCTGGAAAACACTCTCAGGCACATGGTGGGATTGTTGGGGTGTCCTGTGCAGGACCAGAAGCTGGATTTGATGTGGGTCCCTTCCAACTCATGCTGTTCTGTGAACCTGACCTTTGCAGAGCCTTTAGCATCCCAGCATGGGGAAGCTCTGCTCTCAGACCTTGCATGGTCTCCTTCCCTGCAGAGCACCCAGCTTCAGAGGGGGTGGCAGAAGTGTGTTTGTACCCGAGTGGGGACAGCACTCAGAGCTTGGTGGCCTCAGTGGGAGAGTGACTCCTGCTTTTCCCCACCTGCCAGAGACCGTGACTTTGACCCACAGGACTCCTCTGGGATACTGGGAGGCTTCAATTCACCAGGATGCACTGAGTGCCTGAGCAGGGAGGTGCTTGAGGAGCAGCCAATTAGCTCCATATAATGAGCCTTAAATACCTTCCTTGTCATCCCTCTTCTGGCTGCTGCCTGCTTTGTGCTCAGCCCTGCATCCAGGTTTCCATAGGCATTCACTCCTCTCTTTGCTTCTGTGATTACTTATAATTCCTGTTTAAATTCTTCTCATTTTCACAGTGTAATTAGGCAGATGAGCGGCTTTTGTTCTGCAGTCAAAAAGCAATTAGCTGTGCTTTTTGCTTGGTGGTTGTTTTTTAATTAGGACTTTGTTGATGGCTTTTGTCCTCAACACAAAATAAGGGTTGAGGGGTTTATGGGCTGCAGCTGCTGCCCGGGGTGAGAGGGGCTCCCTGCCTGCCTGGGGAGGTGGCCCAGAGCTGTTCAACCATTCACTGCCAGCCACAGCCCCGAGCTCCTGTCCCCAGGTGTCTGCAGGAAGGTGCTGGGGTGGGAATCACGGGGTATCCTGGGCTGGAGGGGACCCGCGGGCATCATCAACTCCAACTCCTGGCCCTGCAGACACCTCACAGTCCCACCCTGAGAGCAGTGTCCAGTCACTGCTCAGTGCCTGTTGTGGTGCCCTGCAGAGATGCTCCTGTTTGTTGTGCACTTCTTTTTCTCCCACACAATCGTTTGCCTTGGAAAAGCCCTGCAAGATCATCAAGACCAGCCACTAACTCAGCACTGCTAAACCCACCACTAAACCATCTCTCCAAGTGCCACATACAGATATTTTATAAACATTTCCAGCCATGGTGACTCCACAGTCTGTTCCAATTCCTGATTACTTTCAATGGAGACATTTCCCCTAATATCCCAGTCCAACAGCCCCCCTGGCACTTGAGGCCATTTCCTCTCCTCCTGTAGTGTTCCCTGGGGGCAGAGCCTGACCCCCACCTGGCTGCACCTTCCTGCCAGGGAGTTGTGCAGATCCAAATTTCCCCCTGAGCCTCCTTTTCTCGAGCTCAGCCCCTTTCCAGCTCTCTCAGCTGCTCCTCATCACCCCTGTGCTCCAGGAGATCACCCTGGGTGACATCCAGGGGGCAATGGCTGGGTGACATCCAGGGGAAGTGGCAATGGCTGGGTGACATCCAGGGGATGCCCTCTGGCTCTTCTATTCCTTGCTTTTTTTGCCGTGTTTCAGGTGTCTCAGATAATGGCCATGTCCATCAGTGTGCTCTGTTCAGTGCTGTGAGCAGCAGGTACTGCCTGATGGAGATTATTTGCATGGAGTAACACAGAGCTCCATCTGCAGAGCAGCTCTCCTGGAGAATAATGACATCTTGGGCTGTGCAGGAGCCAGGACAAAGCCCACTCGTGCCTTGTGATCCCTTGGAAGGCTCTCAGTAGCACTTGAGCAGGGTGTGAGGGGCAGGGCTCTGTGCCAGCCCTCTCCCTGCAGCCCAGCCTTACCCCAGATGCATTGTTTAACAAAAGGTGTAAGTCCAGCTCTTTGCACTGGCTGAAAGCAAAATCACAGCATTTGAAGCAGCTCCTTTGGAACCTAAAATTATCTTCACATCATATTTCTTCTCCAGTGGTGCCAGCATTACATTTTCTCAAATTCGGAGTCAGACATCAGGAGAAAGTGAAAATGTAATTGGCTCAAATATAGAATCATGGAATCATTCCATTTGGAAAGACCTCTGAGACAATCAAGTCCAACCATTAACCCAGCACTGCTGTGTTCACCACTAAACCATATCCACTCAGGATATTCCCTGACCTGTGATCTCCTCTCACCACTTCCCCCATGAGCTGGAGCCCCTTTCTTCTGGTGCTTCTCATTGCAACGAGACCAAAAGGCCCCTCCCATTTTTCAGAAGAAAATGTACCAACTTTTTTTAGGATACACACTTCCAAAATTATTTTTTGGGATGAAAATATGAATGTGCCTTCTTTTCCCGCTTTTACCCAAGGCACCTTTGTAAGAACTTCAAAATGTCAGAATTTTCTGGAAAATGGTGATCCTGCTTCCCTCTGGGAAGGGAAGGGAAGGGAAGGGAAGGGAAGGGAAGGGAAGGGAAGGGAAGGGAAGGGAAGGGAAGGGAAGGGAAGGGAAGGGAAGGGAAGGGAAGGGAAGGGAAGGGAAGGGAAGGGAAGGGAAGGGAAGGGAAGGGAAGGGAAGGGAAGGGAAGGGAAGGGAAGGGAAGGGAAGGGAAGGGAAGGGAAGGGAAGGGAAGGAATCTGTGCAGCTCCTTGGAGAGAGGTCATCATCCACCTACCAATCTGAAGAGCCATTTGAAGCTCTCACCTCACCTAAGGCACCAAGACCTGAGTAACTCATAGGATCATTTTGGCTGGAAAAGCCCTCTAAGATCAATGAGCCCAACCATTAACCCCAAACCAAGTGCCACATCCACACAGCTTTTGAGCACTTCCAGGGACTGTGACTGGCCAGTGTCTGACCACCCTTTCCATGAAGAAATTCCTGCTGATGTCCAGTCTGAATCTCCCCTGGTACATCTTGGGGGTTTTTCCTCTCCTCCTGTCCCTGTTCCCTGTTCTCAGAGCCCAACCCCCCTGGCTGTCCCCTCCTGTCAGGGAGCTGTGCAGAGCCAGGTTCCCCCTGAGCCTCCTTTTCTCCAGGCTGAGCCCCTTTCCAGCTCCCTCAGCCCCTCCTGGTGCTCCAGACTCTTCCCCATCTCCATTCCCTTCTCTGGATACACTCCAGCCCCTCAATGTCTTTTGTGTCCTGCAGGGCTGAAATGATGAGGAAGCTTCTCCCACTGTGGCTTTCTTTTAAAATGACAATTCATTGATTTCTTTCCTGCCTGAACTCTCTCCTCAGCCCTCAGCATTTAGTGTGGCTCTCAGAGGGGCTGGTCCCTGCAGGGATGGGCTCTGGATGATGGATCTGAGCATCTGCAGCCACTGCTTTGCTTTGGCCAGGTACAATCCCAGCTGGGGTGTGCCAGCTTTTTCTGGCAGAGTGGGAGACTGCAGCCTGGCTCAGTTTGGGGACCTCTGTAAAGCAGGGACAGAGTCTTGCCTTTGTTTGCTGCAAACAGTGAGAGCAGGGGAATCCCTGGGAGGCTCTGGAGAAGCCCAGAGGAGAAGGGGAAGGACAGGACTGACCTGTGTCACTGCACTCACCAGCTGCCTTTGCTCCTGGCAGCCTGCAGCACTGAGAGTGGGCAGGGACAGCCCAAAAGGGGCTCTGAGCCCTGGACTGGCTCTCATTTCCCAGCAGGTGTCTGGGTCACCCCACAGCTGGGAGCAAGGATCTGCTCTGGTGCTGGCAGGATGCTCCAGCCTGGTTGTTACCCTGTTATCCTGCAGCTGGAGGGGCACAGCCATGGGCAGAGCCCTCACCCCCAGACCTGCTCATGGTCCCTGTGTCACCTCCCTCCCACCTGCCCTTGCACAGCCAGGGCTGCCTCTCCCCAGCCTGGTGGAGGAGGAGGAGGAGGAGGAGGAGGAGGAGGAGGAGGAGAAGGAGAAGGAGAAGGAGAAGGAGAAGGAGAAGGAGAAGGAGAAGGAGAAGGAGAAGGAGAAGGAGAAGGAGAAGGAGAAGGAGAAGGAGAAGGAGAAGGAGAAGGAGAAGGAGAAGGAGAAGGAGAAGGAGAAGGTCCAAGGCCAGGCTGGATGGGGCTTGGGGCAACCTGGGACAGTGGAAGGTGTCCCTGCCATGGCAGGGGGTGGAATAGGATGATCTGTGAGATCCCTTCTCACCCAAGCCACCCCAGGATTTGGTCCTGGAGGCTGCTGAAGAGCTTGGCTTTCACCCACAATATTCTCACACACACCTTGCTGTGGCAGAGGCAGGGTGGAAAGGTGCTGAGAGCCCTGGGAGACAGGACATCCCTGGGAAAAGAGCCCCAGTGGCAGCTAGAACAAAACCCAGTGCTCAGGGAGCCCAGAGAGCTCGTTCCCAGAGGCAGGCTGTGTTTTCTGTGTGCTGCCCATCCTGCCCCTGGCACGTGCCCCCCCTGCTCTGGCAGGCTGTGAGGAGCTGTGGGAATGCCATCCTCTGGCAGCACTCCTGGGTGACATGGGGACATGGCTGTGGGGGGCTGGCAGGGTCAGAGCAGAGCCACTCTTTCTGCAACAAACACTTTGGCAGCAGCTTCTTCCTGCCCCTCTTTTTTCATTATTTATTTGGAGGGTGCTGCAGAGAGGTGCTGGTCTGTCTGAAATCATCGTGGCTGGAAGTTAGCTCAAGGCTGGGCTGGAAGCACCTGGCAGGTGCTAATCCCTGCACCCTGAGAGAGAGTGAAAACATAGCAAAGCCCACATCTGCATAACCAGGATTTGCTTGTGGTGTTTGCTCCCTTCCAGGCTCCCAGGGATTCCTTCCCTCCCACCTGTCAGGAAGGAGAGCCTGGGGCCAGGCTCAGGGGGCTCTGCTGCCTGATGCTGAGTGTCAGGGGTGGTGTTTTAGGGGAGCTGGGCCAGAAAGGAGCTCAAACCCCAACTAATCATGGAATCATTTCAGTTGGAAAAGCCCTCTAAGATGATGGAGTCCAGCCATTAACCCAGCACTGACAGGTCCACCCCAGAGCCACATCCACACATTATTGTGAACACTGTGTGAGGTTCAAGGCATCCCTTGGCCAAGTCACTTCTCTCCTCAATCCAGGCCTTAGGGGACACACAGGACTCTGTCCCCCACATCTCTTTGCCTCCCAACCCAGATTCACTCCCCAGGTTCATTATCCATCCCAGGGCAGAGCTCCACACATCCCTCACACTAAGAACATGTCTTGGGTTGCAATATAAAATGTGACCAGAAATGTGAATTCTGTCCCATCTGTTAAACCAGGTGGGGCAGTGACCCTGATCTCCTGGCACATATTATCTGCTAATGGGCCATCTTTAAACCAGCTGGGCAATCATCTTTATCTTTCCACAGCCCATCCTCCCTCCAGGAAGATATCATCTGCTGCTGGCCCATTGAGTCCCAGGGCATGACTGATAAAATTCCATCATCCCACTGGGAGATGCTTCAGCCAGGGGAGCAGCCAAGCCTTTCCTACCCAGATAAAAACTGACATTTGGGATACCAAGGAACCTTCTTCCCACTGGATTCCAGAGGAAAGCCAGACCTTTGCACATCATCCCTGGAGCTTCAGAGGAAACTGCACCTTCTCCAGGAGCACTGCTCCAGCTGAACCACATCTGCCCCTGCAGGAGGATGCAGCCACCATTGAATGGGACTGTGCCAACACCCTGACTGACTGACGGGTGTCAGCTTGGATTCTGACTCTGGCAGGGTTTGGGATTGTTCTGTGTAATACTGCATTTCTATTTTAATTTTCCTAGTAAAGAACTGTTATTCCTAATTCCTATATCTTTGCCTGAGAGCCCCTTAATTTCAAAATTATAATAATAATTTGGAAGAAAGGGGTTTACATTCTCCATTAAAAAAAAAAAAAAAGGTTCTGCCTTTATTGGGAGACACCTGTCCTTCAAAGCAGGACAGAACAGCTTCCTCTCCTCGATTTCTCACCAAGAGCACCCTCCCCATCCATGAAATGGCACAGGGATTCACAGAAAAAAACTAGCAAGGGTCATTATTAACATGGCTAAGTGCCAAGGGAACAGAGGGGCCTGGCCAGAGCTCAGCCTGGCTCCTGCTGGCTCCCCACTGGAGCTCCCCAGTCCCTGCACAGAGCCCCTCTGACAGCCACATCTGGCACTCGGCCCCTCTCCCATCTCCCCCTGGACTCTCATCCATTTAACTCTTCCCTGTTTTCTGACAGCTTTGATGGCTGCTCAGACATGGCCATGCTCCTGCAGGGGCTGTGGTTTCCTGCCAGGGTTTCCTTCTCTGAGGAGGCTGCAGGTTCCCAGAATTCCAGCTGGGATGTGAGCCCTGCCCAGACACACTCAGCACCTGCTTTGGGACACAGCCCTGGCAAGAGGAGCTCCCCCATGTTCCCTTTAGAATATGGGCTGTGAACATGCAGGGTGTGCACAGCTCAGACAGGATTTTAAAGGGAGGCAGAGTTGTGTCTCCTGCCCTGTTTTCCTGGTGGAGATCCCAAAGCACGGATGGGGAAGTGAGCTGGGGACTCAGCCTCAGTTTTACAATCAGTAGATGCTGCAACACAAATTCCCTTGGCTGGAACACAACAACTTCCCACAGCCAGAGCCCTTGGAGGGGCTGAGAACCAATGTCAGAGAGTGTCCTGGGCAGGGCTGCTGGGAGCTGGGGCCACCCCTGCCCTTGCCCTCTGCTCTGCAGACTGTGTGTGCTGCTGCTTTCCCGTGCCCCCTGCATCCCTCTGCTCCCATGGCACAGGCTGATGGCTGAGGGATGCCTGGGGACTCCTGGCACAGGGAAAAACAGAGGAAGCACCACACAGACCCTGCAGTGGAGGCAGGCTGGGAGAGCAGGGGGTGCTCTCCTGGCTCACAGGGATGGATACACCTCAATTAATGAGTGTTAATGAGCTGCCTGGGGGGCATGTGGGGCTGGAGACCCAGACTGGCACCACCAAAGCTCAGCCTGGGGTGCTCCCAGCCTGCAGCTGCCCTTGCACAGTGCAGGGGACAGGGGACAGTGCCTGTGCTTCCCTGTGCAATGCTCCCTCTCCCTCTGGTGGGTTATAAAACTCCAGGTTTCCACAGGCTCTGTGGTTTTCCCGTGCAGGTTAGCCCCATGCAGGCATCCTGCTGTGTCTGTGCTGTCTCAGCCTGGAAGCAATCTTTTCCTGCTCCTCCTTACAGCTCAGGGTACCTCAAACAAGCTCCTGAGCACGACAGAGCAAGCACACACCCCCTGCAGAACCTGCCTGGCTCCTCAGATCGGGGGGAATTGGGACCAAAGGCTCCTGCATGCCATGAGCTCAGTGACCTGGGAAAGCTTTGATTCCCTAAAAATTGGCTCCACCACTGATGCACCACTGGGCTTCCAAAAGAGGTGGTGCAGGGAGAAGGTGAGGAGGAGGAGGAGGAGGAGGAGGAGGAGGTGGTTCCTCCTTCCATGGCAGAAACCAGGGAGAGGTTCCAGGGCTTGGCAGTGGGAAGGGGCCTGAGGGAGGGAATGGGACACAGAGAGAGAAGCAGAGGGGCCTCAGGGGTTGGGATTTCTGGATACCTGCAGCTGGTGCAGGAGGGGCTGGTGGAGCAGGAGCCAGGGGCAGGAGCCAGCAGATACTGCTGCAAGGAGAGAGGATCCAGATGTCTCAGGGAACTGCCCTTGTCTGCCCTCAGGGCATCAGGAAACCCTGATTCAAGAACAAGGCTGATATTTACCTTTGTGCCCTCAGCTGTCAGCTCAAGCCAGACTTGTGACAGGAGAACAGAGAAGCAGGGAGGGAGGGAGGGGATGAATGGGAAGCTGGGTGGGAGCAGGAGAAGAGGTGGGATGTGCTGGAAGATGGGAAGGAAGGAAGCAGAAGAGGATCTGAGGCCTCCAGCCAAGGCACCCAGCACTTCTCTCAGCCTGTCTTTCATGTCTCCTAGTGTTTGGGTTTCTCTAAACTTAGAAAATCCCACATACAGACTTTTTTTTTATCTTATCACCAAGACTGCTAAGTGCAACCCAAACTAGGAGACACCACATAGAACAAATGCTTAAACATTAAACCCACAGAAATCACAAGCAAATGGTGCATTTGTTATTTCTGTGTTAACCCCAGGAGCTCCGGGGGGGATTGGAGGAGAGGGAGAGGGGAAGCAGCAGGGATCAACAGGAACCTGGTGAAGCTGGGAGAGGGACAGCAAGGAGAGCTCTGTGTGGGTGCAGGAGGCTTGAGAAAAGCAGGTCCAGGTTCCTGGAAGCAGAGTCCTACATCCCAGAGATGTGTGGAGGTGCCAACACTCACACAACCTCAGTTCTGACTCTGCATCCCATTTACAGACTCTTGTTGGATCTGGGAAAAGCTTTCTGCTTCTTCCAGGATCAAAAGTGCATTTGCTGAGTGCTAAGTGGAACCCCCCCCAGTGTTTGCTGCTTCACTCTCCCAGGCACAGGGTGGGATTGTTAGGATGCCCTGAGTTGGATTCAACGATCCCTGTGGGTCTGTTCTGACTCAGGATACTCTTTGATTCTATGGTTGAGCTTTTGAACTTTGCAGCAGACAAGCTTTTGGCCAGAATCTGCTTTACCCACTTTCATAACCCAGGTCTTTACCCATTTTCATAACCCTGCCCAGCCCAGCAGCTGGCACAGCTCCTTGGCAAGGCTCTGCTGGGCACATCCCCCGTTCCAGATCCTGCCGAGGGAGATGTGATGTGCAGCAGATGTTGTGTCCCAGGCTGCCACAGGAGCTCTCCATCCGTGTGGGGACCCAGCCTGTGCATCCCAGAGCTGCTGGAGTGTGGGAGGTGTGGGATGAGGGATGGCAGCACAGGGATGAGCTGGGGGGGCTGACAAGCCTCCTTCATGCTGCCCATCCTCACAGTGTCACCCCTCTCCAGATGCCTCAGCTGTGCTGTCCCTGATGGGTCTGGAGAGGAGCCTGCAGGAGGAGTGACTCATCTGCCACCCCAGCTCCTGACTCACTCACCTGGAAGCAGGCTGGAGCTGCATCCCCAGCCGTAGGTGTCCCCAAAACCCCAAAACCTGACTGTGCAGCCCAGTGAGCAGCTCTCTGGCATCACCTGCCTCCTTCCTGGAGCCTGCAGGAGCAGCCCCCTTCCCCTGCCCCACAACCCAGGGTTCACCTTCCCTTTCCCCTGCCCCATTCCCCAGGGTTCACCTTCCCCTGCCCCACAACCCAGGGGTCACCTTCCCCTTCCCCTGCCCCACTCCCCATGGGTCACCTCCCTGCCCCTCTCTTGGTGGCCCCATCAGCATCCTTGGGCCATGGCAAAGCTGAGCCCTGCAGGATCAGGATCACCTGCTCTGTGCAGCCTGCAGGAGCCTGCCTAGGAGCGATGCACTGGTTTATGCTGCCCCATATCCCCCCAGGCATTTCCTGGGGAGCAGAAAGTGCACCCCACTGTGTCTGGGCAGCCTCCCACGCTGTGCCCAGGTCCTGGCCATGGCAGACCAGTGCTCAGGCTGTGTCACTGGGCTGGTGCCACGAGCAGACTTTGCCCACAGCCCCTTCTTCCCCAGGACTGGGGTGCATCAGGTGCCTCGATGGAACAGGGCACGTCCTGGTGTTCTGAGAGGGATTTAACAGCACTGGGGAGAGCTCTGTGCTGGTTACTCCAGCAGCAGCAGGCACAGGGGCTGAGCAGCACCAGGGCTAGGGCAGCAAGCAGGGAGAAGGACCAAAGTGTTGGAGCAAGAACAGGGCCATTCCTCTGGGTCAGGGAGCTGTGGAACCTCTCCCGTGCTGGGAGCATGGGCAGGGCTGGGCTGGCAGAGTGCAGCCCTTGCAGGGAATCCTCCCGAGCATCCTGCCCAGATCCGTGCAGCCTAAACCCATCTGCAGTGAGGGGGTGGAGAGCCATCAGCACGAGCAGGAAGCACTGTCAGAAAGAGCCTCGTCAGTGTTGTTGTGCCGGTGCAATCATGTCACAAACACAAAAAGGCATCGCCACCTGCAAAAGAGCAGGAAGGCTCCGGCAGCCCCGGGCTCCTCCCACGGCTGAGCCCGAGAGACGGGCACAGAGCTGAGCAAGGGGCTCCTTGTCCTGTCCTTGTCCCAGTCTGTCCCCTGAGCCCCCTCTGCCCGTGGGACAGCAGGGTGCTGACCATGCCTGCTCTGGCTGTGCCCTGGTTTGGAGGGCAGGTGTCTGCCAATAAAGGAGCTCCTCTTTGAAATGGAGAATGTAAACCCACTCCCTCCAAATTATTATAATTTTGAAATTAAGGGGCTCTCAGGCAAAGATAGGGGAATAGGAATAACAGTTCTTTACTAGGAAAATTGAAATAGAAATGCAGCATTACACAGAACAATCCCAAACCCTGCCAGAGTCAGAATCCAAGCTGACACCCGTCAGTCAGTCAGGGTGTTGGCACAGTCCCATTCAATGGTGGCTGCATCCTCCTGCAGGGGCAGATGTGGTTCAGCTGGAGCAGTGCTCCTGGAGAAGGGGCAGTTTCCTCTGAAGCTCCAGGGATGATGTGCAAAGGTCTGGCTTTCCTCTGGAATCCAGTGGAAAGAAGGTTCCTTGGTGTCCCAAATCTCAGTTTTTATCTGGGTAGGAAAGGCTTGGCTCCTCCCCTGGCTGGAGCATCTCCCAGTGGGATGATGGAATTTTATCAGTCATGCCCTGGGACTCAGTGGCCATGAACAGGAGATATCTCCTGAAGGGAGGATGGGCTGTGGAAAGATAAAGATGATTGCCCAGCTGGTTTAAAGATGGCCCATTAGCAGTTGGTATGAGCCACAGTGGTGATAAAATACACATTTCTGGCCACATCAACCCAACACAGGCTGCAGAAATCAATCCCTGCTGGCTGTTGCCCTTCCCTGCCTGCTGCTGCCTCTGGAAATGAAGGATGTCACTGAGCAGTGCCACCCCTGTGCCAAGGGGGCCCTGCTGATGCCAGGGCAGGGCAAACCTGCTCCCTGGCACTGACCCTGCCTTTACCCAGCTGTGCCCACTGACCCAAGCAGCTGTAGGCAGCACATGGCATGTGGAGGCTCCAGGATGGATCAGATCCTTGCACCATCATCAGTGCTCCTTCCTCATCCTGCTCAGACCCTCCCCAGTGACCCTCACTGAGGTCTCTCCCAGGTGGGGAGGGTGTTCCAGCAGCAGATTCCAGCAGCCTGGGGCACCCAGGGAGCACGTGGGGACACTTCCCTTCCCCTGTGCCAGATAGATTTCAAACCTCCTGTACAACATCACTTCAAACCTGGCCTGGCAGCCACAGGAGCAGTATGTGCTCATGCACAAATCCAAAGGGATAACAATCCCTGAGGAGGAGTGACAGCTGGCAGGAGCAGCTCCTGCCAAGCTCCTCTCCCCAGAGAGGGTTTGCCCTGGCATCCCTGACCTTGCTGTCACCTGCCAAGGGCTGGGGAGCTCCTGGGTGCTCCTCTCTCTGCTCTGAGCTGCCACATTCCTGCTCAGCCCTGCATCCCTGGCACATCCCTGGCACATCCCTGGCACACCCAGGAGGTGCCTTCAGGAGTGAGCTGAGGATTCCTGGCACTGGGGAGGCAGCACAGCACCAGGGACACACAAGTCACTCTGAACTGACCCATATTAAATGCTTGGGATCTGCTTGTCAAGCTCCAGCACCTCTTCCCACCTGAGGATTGCAGAGCAGAACCCCCCAGCTGCTCTCCTCCTCCAGCAGTGACACTTCTGGTTTGTTCCTTGCCCTGTTCCACTTAATGGGAAGACCTGGTGTTTCCCTGCTTGGAATGTGGGTGGATTGTGTGCAGGAAGTTCTGTGGGGGAAGGAGAATGTGCCTCTGCTCAGCCCAAGCCTTCACTGCCCCTGGACACCCCTGGCTGCCCCCTTCACCCTGCCCATGCAGTGCTGGGGATTCTCTGCTCCAGAAGGTTTTGTGCCCCTGTGTGTGGCCATTCCCTGAGCTCCAGGCACATCCCTGCTGGGGAAAATCAAAGGTTGAGAAAGCTGGGGGTGCTCACCTGCACAAGAGAAGGCTCCAGGGAGAGCTCAGAGCCCCTAATAGACAAATGCCAGCAGCAATGGGGACAGCAGGGAAGAGCTGGGAACATCCCCTGGGAGCAGAACATCGCAGGGGTTTGGTGAGAGCACAGGCCAGGTATGTCAGGAAAAAAGGGAGAGCCTGGAAAAAGGGAGTAGTGCAGAATTCCTGTACATCAAGGATGGATGTGTGAAGATGAACGTAGAGCAAAGCACAAATACAGAGAGGAAAATCAAGCAGAGCAAGGAAGAAATGAGTTCTGCCTAGAGGGATAAGGCTGTGAAAATAGAAATCTGTCTGTCCAGGAAAGGCAGTGGGACAGAGAAGGAATGCCAGGTGATACATGAGATGGCTGAACTGTTCAGCACCTTGGAGCTTTAAATATTTACAGAAGTGTTCACTCTAACCAGATTACAGTTAACAACAAGAGGCTCAGAGCAAGAACAGAATAATGGAGAGGAATAGAGTGCGGGGATATTCAAATTGTCAAAATCTAATAAAGTTTACCTTGGCATACATGAGGAACCAGTCACAGTCACCTCTGACCCCAGAAAACACAGGCACAGGTGAGATCCTCGTGGAGGGGAGCAGGGGGAAGCACAGCCTGTGGCATTAAAAGGGAGCAGGGAAATCCACTGGGCAGCCTGAAGAGACACAGAAGGAATTCTTACCTGGCATGTGTTAAACCTCTCAAGGATAATACATGGTCAGGAACAGGGATTTACCAACCCAATGTCCATCACTGCTGGGATTTAGCCCAGATATGGAACATCCTGGCTTCCATGGGTGTTTGGGATGTCCTTTGGGAATGCTCCTCAGGAAGCACAGGTGATGGGGCACAGTCCCAGCTGGTTAAAGATGAGGGTGGGGCTGCTCAGGTGCTGCCAGCCTGGGCAGCTGTGGTCAGTGAGGTCCTGCAGGTCTGTCCTGGGGCAAGTCCTGGTCAATATTTTCATTAACCACAAGGTTAATGGAACAGTGATCATGCTTCTAAAATGCTGAATTAAAAACAGACCACAAAGGGCTGCAACTGCTTCAAAGGACATGAGCAGAATGTAAAATGAAACTCAGCTGCTGGGAAATGTCTCAGAATTGGTAACGTGCAGTTCAGCAAAGGCAAATGCAAAGCAGGCAGAGGCTGGCTGGGGACAGAGCCATGCTGGGCACCCTGGTCTGGCTGGGCACCCTCTGCAGGCTCAGCACAGGCTGGGCATGGCCAGGGAGCTGAGCCTGGTACGGCAAGGATGGAACAGTGGGATGGGTTGGGTTGGGAGGGGCCATAAAGCTCAGCTTGTTCCATCCCCATGGACAGGAACCATCCACTGCCCCAGGCTGCTCCAAGCCCTGTCCAGCCTGGTCCCAGTGCTGCTCTGCTTGACTTTGGGGGGAATTTCAGCTGGAGATTTCTGCTGGCCATCTCAAGCAGCAGGAAGCAAACAGGTTAAAGAGGAGGTGTGACAAGCTTAGTTAGAAGTTTGAAAAACATGAGCTGCAAGAAGGGGAAGAACAAAGCAAATCTGGGTCTGGTAGAGTGAAGCCTGGGCAGGGATATGAGAACTGCCTTCTAAAATGCAAAAAAAAACCACTAGAAAGAGAATAGTGATATTTTATTCTCAGGTCTACCAAGGGTGTTTTTTCAGTAATTGGCTCAATTTGCATCTAGAGAGATTTAGAGAGGATTTTGATATTGCAAGGAGATTTTCCTTGTGCCACATGATGAGGCATCAAAGGCTGTCTGGGATGTAGGTGTTGCAGTCCCAGCTGCTCTGGGGCTGGCAGGCAGGCTGGAGGGACCCCACTGTGCTGGGGAGACATCCCAGGGGAGGCAGGGCAGAGGGGGCAGCGGGGCTCCTGGCCCCCTCCCCAGCACCGGGAGGTTTTTCCCTGTGCCAGAGGGTGGGAGCTGTTCTGGTGAGCTGTGCCACTGAATGGGGCAATCAGGTCCAGTTGTCCCCTTGGTGACACATTCCCTCTGCCGCTCCAGCCTCTCCTCTGCTCTCCCCGCTCCTGTTTTGCATCTCCTGCGTCATCCCTTTTCTGCTGCACTCCTCCTGCATCTTTCATCTTCCCCAGCCCTCCAGCTGTGCTCCTCCTCCTTTCTAGTCTCTCCCTCTTTATTCCCATTCTGTCTCACGCCAGCTCTTTAATTCAGCAGCTCGGCATTTCCATTTGAATTGCTTTCCTGCCTCCGTGCGGGACAGGAGCGGAGCCAGGGGCTGCATCCTGCCCGAGCCCCGCGTTCCAGGTGTCACGGGGCGGGGCTGGCTGTTCCCGGCCCTCTCCCATTCCCTCTCCCATTCCCATTCCCATTCCCATTCCCAGCTCGTTCCTATTCCCATCCCCATTCCCATTCCCAGTATCCCATTCCCAGCCCATTCTCACTCCCATCCCCATTCCCATTCCCATTCCCACTCCCATCCCCATTCCCACTCCCATTCCCATTCCCACTCCCATCCTCATTCCCACTCCCATTCCCATTCCCCTCCCATTCCCATTCCCAGCCCACTCCCACTCCCATTCCCATTCCCCTCCCATTCCCACTCCCAGCCCATTCCCATTCCCATTCCCATTCCCAGTCCCATTCCCACTCCCATCCCCATTCCCATTCCCATTCCCCTTCCCATTCCCAGCCCATTCCCACTCCCATTCCCATTCCCATCCCCATTCCCACTCCCACTCCCACTCCCACTCCCACTCCCACTCCCACTCCCATTCCCATTCCCATTCCCACTCCCATTCCCCTTCCCATTCCCAGCCCATTCCCACTCCCATTCCCATCCCCCATTCCCACTCCCACTCCCACTCCCACTCCCACTCCCACTCCCATTCCCATTCCCACTCCCACTCCCATTCCCACTCCCATTCCCATTCCCAGCCCATTCCCACTCCTACTCCCATTCCCACTGGGGTCTGCTCCTTCCCAAGGACCCTCTCCACATATTCCTGCTCATCTGGAGGAGCCATCCCTGCTGGAGCACTGAGCCCTTGGCCATGACCTTTCAGGAAGTTTTACCCTGTTTCAACCTCAATATTCCAACTTTGCAGTGGACTGCCTTGGCCACATTCTGCCATCTTCCCCCATTTTCATAGCACACGGCGGCAACCACAAGGCTTGGGGCTCTTCCTCTCCAGCAGCGTGCTCACTCCCAGCAGGACCCTGCCCGTACACTGCCCTGGCCCCAGCCCTCCCAGAGAGCTTGTGTGCACCCCAAATGCCCCCTCCCACATCCCTGAAATCCCTTCTTGCACAGCAGCATTAATCAGAGGCCAGGCCAGGTCCCTGAGCTGGTTTGGGACCCTCTGTGACAGCTCCACCCCTGCCCTGGCCCTGCTGGGGCTGCAGCTGGGGTTCCTGGAGAACCTGGAGATGGAGAGCCAGGAAATCCCATCCTGGATCCCCATGGATATGGGAGGCCCTGCACTGGAAGTCCCCAAGAGCAGAATGTTCCCTGGTGCATGTTCCCCAGGGTCCCTTGGGAGGCAGGGCTGGGCTGGAGATGTGTGAGCATGAGGCTGCCACCCTCCCCTCCTCCTGCCCTCTCTGGAGGCTCCCTGGTGTGCTCAGCCTCCCAAAATCTGCCTGCCTCCCTTCCAGGGCCACAGCCTGACCAGGTAACTGGGATTTACACACAGGCCTCCCAGGCTGCTCCTCTCCTCCTCCACCAGGAGGAGAGGTGCCAGTTAATGGTTAACCTCCAGGAGTTTTCCTCCTGGCAAACAGGGAGCCCTTCAACATTCTCCTTCACCTCCTGGTTAAAGAAAAACCAAGAGGGCCAGTTGGTATCTGGAGAGCTTCTCTCTGTGCCAGGTAGAACCAGTGCCCACTCTGCAGGAGCAGCTGCAGCCACAGCTGTGGCACAGGGCAGGAGAGGGGCCAGGTTCACCCAGAGGACAGAATCATGGAACAACAGAATGAAATGGGTTGGAAAGGACCTTAGAGACCATCTCATTCCACCCCTGCCATGGGCAAGGACACCTTTCTCCAGCCCAGGTTTCCCATCCTTACACAGCATCTCAAACCCGTAAATGAATTTTCAGTGACATCCAATCAAAAAGAATATCCATGATTTCCTGGTAATGTGGGGCTTTTTTTCTGATCTGTGGGAGTGCATTCCCAAAACACTGGATTTTGAATGAAGCCTCTCAAGCTCTGAGGTGGAGAAGCTTGGGGTGGTGAGTTCAGGTGTAGCTCCAGAAGCAGAACTGCACAGTTCAGGTGCTTGAAGGAGGGTCAGGTTCTGCTGGGGCTGGTGTTGCCCAGAGCTGTGTCCCTTTGGGCTTGGCTGGGCTGTAAAAAAAAAAATAGCACTTGATTCCCATCCTCTGTGCCATGGTGGAAAAAGCAAACAGGCAAAGGGGTTTTGTGCTCGGGTTGTTAAATTTTCATGGCAATTTAGCAAGGCTGGTTGAGAGTCATTTTCCAGCTGATTTCAGTTCCTTTGAGCTGCTCCTGGGCTGCAGGGCCTGGGCTGCAAATGTGACAGCAGGGAGCTGCTCCTGTGCTGCTCAGAGCCTTGTCATGGCCTGGGAAAGGGCGTTATCAGCATTTGATAAGAGATGATAATGCTAATTTTGGTCCTAAAAATCTGTCCTTAATAGAAATGGAGTGCTCATCTTTACCCCAGCAATTACAGGGACAAAGGGCTGGTGCAGGCAGGGAGCATCCACCTTCTGCAGCTGAGGCTGCCAATCCTAACAGGGCTTGGAGAAGGAAACTCTGCCTTTGGAGGATAAATCAGCACCAAGAGGTCAGAAATTTGGAATCACAGAGGCATGGAATGGTTTGGGTCTGAAGGATCCTAAAGCCCACCCAGTGCCAGGCAGGGACACCTTGCAGTGCCCCAGGCTGCTCCTGCCCCATCCAGCCTGGATCCAGGGGCAGCCACAGCTGCTCTGGGCACCCTGTGCCCTCCCTCACAGGCAACAATTCCTTCCCAACATCCATCCATCCCTGCCCTCTGGCAGTGGGAAGCCTTTCCCTTGTCCAAGCCCTGGTCCCAAGTCCCACACCAGCTTTCTCCAGGCACAGGGAGGGGCTCTGAGGAGTCCCAGGACAGGCTGTTGCAGTTCTCCCTGAAGGGTGGGGGTCATTCCAGCCCCTCTGACCCTTCTGCAGGAGCAGGTGGCAGGACCTGGCTCTGCTCCAGTGCCAGCTGGGCTGGTGCTCCAGGTCTGGCATTCCCTGTGGTATTTCTAAGGATGCTGCAAAGAGCTTTGCCAGAAGATGTCCCTTCTGGTGTGCCAGCTCCAGGAGTGCTCATGCACTGCAGGCTGAGCCCTGGATCCTGGTGCAGCTCAGCTGTGGGCAGTGTCTGTCCCTGTGGCTGTCCCTCTGCCCACAGAAACACTTTCCAGCCATAAGGAGCATTTTCCAGCCTGCTGCATCCCCTGAGGCACCAAAGCACAGGAGCTGTGGCAGTGAGCAGAGCAAGCACACTGCTGCACTGGCCTGCTCCCTCCTCTCACTCCTGGACCAGCATCAGCTGAAGCTGGCAGGGGGCTGGAGGTCTCAGCACCACAAACAAACACCCTGAAAAGAAGCCCCACCATCAATCCTGGTGCTGTGCTGCTGGGACAGGCTCCAGCTGGGTGTTGGACATCCCTGGCAGGGGCTGGCTCTGCACAGATCTTTATTTTCCAAACACTATTCACGACCCTGCCTGTGATGGGCAGTGCCAAGGCTGGCATCTCGCTGTGTGCCCCTGGGAGAGCTCTGGGGCATGTGGGGCTGAGCCCTGGCAGCCCCAGGGCCACGGGGTGGGGGCAGCTCATGCCAGAGGCTGCAGTGCACGTTGCTGGGAGCCCAGGGAAGCAGCGATCTGGGACAGAGCAGGGCTTGTTTCCCCTCAGCTGAGCTGCGGGCTCGTGTCCCGTGCCTCAGTGGGGTGGCTGCCCCGTGGGGATGCTCCTCGTGCCCCAGGATGTTTGTGGGAGGAGGCCACAGGTCCTGTGTCCTCACAGGGACCTCGCTGGGGACATGGAATCCCCTCTCTTGTGCTGCAGGAGGGGGGCTCAGCACAGCCCTGGGGCACCAAGAGCATCCTGCCAGGGCTGGGGGCTTGTCACTGCCCAGTGTCTCCTCAGACCTGAGATCAGCTCAGGAGGACATGCTGGGTCTGGGACCCAGTTCTTTCTGATGAGAGACTGCAGGAGGCTGTTCTTAGAGGTTTTCATTGTTGTTTATTATTTCTTATCTCAGGAATGCTTTGTCCAGCTAACAGTGATCTGTCTGGCCAGACATCCAGGGCAGAATCTGCCTGGCAGAGGCAGGACTTATCTTTTATACCCTAAATTGCACACTAGGTATTTATAATAACTTTCCAATACAATACAACTTTGTTAAACTGTCCAGCTCTGTCCCCATCCAATCTGAGAGTGCCAGCATGTCACCCAGCATGGATGAAACAGAGGAGAAGGAGGAAGAGGAATCCACACCCCCAATTCTCCATCTTGGCCACGTGTCCCTCAATATAAACATTCTAGAAATCTGCTAATTCTACATTCTAACAGTCTAATTTACACTCTATTGATTTTTGCAGCTTGCATTTCTTCTCTCAATGTTGGTAAATTGTTCCAAGCAGCTAAATCCAGCCCCTGAGACACCTGGGTCTCATTCAGAGGTCTTTGGGGACCCCGCCAGGGGGGTCTTGAGCCTCCCAGGGAAGCCAGAGGAACACTCTGGGCTCCCACAGGGGCTGGCCTGGGGAGAGGGGAGCAGAGCTTCCCCAGGGCCACTCTCCAGGCTGGGCTCAGGGAGCTCTGGGATGGAGACAGCAGCAGGAAGGTGATGGCACAGCCCCGTGCCAGGGACCCCGAGGGTGCAGAGCTCCTGCTGCCTCCTGCCCATGGATCCTGCTGCTCCCAAAGCCTGGGGTTCAATCCCTGCTGCCTCCTGCCCATGGATCCTGCTGCTCCCAAAGCCTGGGGTTCAATCCCTGCTGCCTCCTGCCCATGGATCCTGCTGCTCCCAAAGCCTGGGGTTCAATCCCTGCTGCCTCCTGCCCATGGATCCTGCTGGTAGAACAGGGCTGGGGTCAGTTCCTGCTGCTCCCCCAGGGCTGGGGTTCACTGGAAGCAGGGAGAGGGATGAACTGCCCCAGGCTCAGCTCTCAGGGACCCCACCCATCAGGGTCAAGCCATTTGGGAACAAGCCCTGTGTCCCAGGGCAGGATATCCCATCAGCCTGGGGGTGACAAGTCCCTTGCAGAGGGCTCAGGGGCCTTTCCCCGGGGCTGGAGGCAGCTGGGAAGGGACTGGCAGGGTGGGAGTGGGGCCAGCAGCCATCAGCATCTGCCCTGCCAGTGCCCTGCCTGCCCCACTGATGGGATGTGGGCTCCTGGGAAAACACAGGAGACCAGCTCTGTTTGCATTCAGGGAAGGCTGGCCCACCCCATAGCTCCTCTTGGGACGCTGGGATCTGTTTCTGCCCAGTCTCTGGGTGAATTTCTGATGTTCTCTGGGGTATTGGGTGACAGATGGGAACCATGTAAATCCTGCATCCCAACCCAGGAGTACCATGGCAACATCCAGACCTCAGTCCAGAGAGTTCAGCAGAGAAAGGGGTCCCTGAGAGCTGCCAGCACAGCCTGGCAGCAGCAGAGTGAGCTGCAGCAGCTCCACATGGCCTGGGGACTTTTCCACATAAGCAGATCCTTAGATTCCTTACCCTCCCTTGATCTATCTCCTGCCATTCCAGCTTTTAGCTTTCCAGTTTTCCTGCCTTTTACTGAACCACTGAGTCGCTGAGTTTGGAGCAGGCTCCAAAATTGTCAAGTCAAATTGAGCAGCACCACTGTGCTCACCACTAGACCATGTCCCCAGGTGCCCCAGTCCCACACCTTTTGGACACTGCTGTGTGCCCAGCAGTGTTAGAAGCCAAGATTTTCACATGGTCACCTGGCTCCACGTGCTGGGACACTGGGGGCAGTGTCTGGTCATCGTGAATATCTCAAATCCACAACAGATGGCTCCTTCCTTTTTTTTTTTTTTTTTTAAGGCATTCCCTTCATGCCTGTGACTCTTAATAGAAAAATCCATACAGTCTCAAGGTGTTTGCACTGAGAAAGAAGAGCTTGGGCAGTGGGAAAGGTTGTACAGGACAAAGTCAGGCTCTTGGGCAGAAATGCTCCTTCCTGCTGGTGCAGTCCCCCAGGTCAGTGGGGGTGCTGGGGTTCCTGCTGTAATTGGTACTGCAGCCCCTCCTGGGGCTCCCTGGGGCTGAGGGATGCAGGACAGGCAGTGTTCAGGAGCATCCTCCCAGCAGGGCCTGAGGGATGCAGGAGCTGTGCCAGAGGATGAGCCCTTGGCAGGGTGGGTTAAAGGAGCAAATGTCACCACATCCACTCTTCTCCTCACACCCTGTTCTCCATCTGTCCCTGCCCTCTCTGGGTGCAGCTGGGAGGCTCAGGGGGACAGGCTGGTGTCCCTCATCTTTGCTCAGAGCCTGCCACCCCCAAGCTGGCAGATAATTAACCTGTTGGAGCCTTCCCTTGAATCAGAGCATGGCAGCCAGGGGCTCCCTCAGGAGAAATGCACCTTCCTGACAGCCTGGAGGTGGGAAGACACAGGATATCCCATTGCTTGGCCTCCCCACACAGGCTGGCAGGATGCCCAGGGCTGCATCCAGCTGCTCAGTGCAGCAAGCCTGGCTAAGGAGGGAGCAGATCCAGGGGCCCCAGGACCTGCCCAGCCCTTCCCCTGCCCCTCACAGCCCAGCCCACAGCAGGAGCCCCTGGCCAATGCTGTCCCTCTCTCCTGCCCCAGCTGTCTTTGCACCTGAACAGCTGTGCTGGGTCCATCAGGGACCCCACACCCTGCTCTGGGTCCTAGCAGCAAATATTCCTTCCTGCCAGTGTCCCAGGGGTGCTCCAAGGCTTCCCCCTGCAGTCCCCCAAGGCAGCAGGTGGGATGTGTCCTGACAGGGACATGGCTCATTTATCTCTTTGATTAATTAATAAAAATCCATTTCCTGCCCCTTTAGTGCTATTTTCCCACCATGTCCATAACTATCTACAGGATCCCAACTCTCTGAAGGCCAGGCAGCATTTGGGAGAATGAAAGGGAATCAGAGGATGAAGGCAGTGGCATGTCTGCTCATCCCCAAGACTTCAGGGCTCCAGACATGCAGGGATAATAATGGCTTGATTGCCAGATCTGGTGACAGTCCCTGATGACATCTGTCCCACTGAGCTTGGGATCTCACTCAAACAGCCCCGAGGAACATGGCATCAGGAGCTGGAAATGTTTTCTTGGGGTGGAAACGCTTGTCTGAGCTCCCCAGGGCTCCCACCAGCAAAAGATGTGAAGGGCAGGAGGTGCCCAGGAGCTGCAGCAGCTTCTGGGGGTGCCAATCCCTGCCCATGGGCACCCCAAGCCTCCTGCAGGGGTTTTGCAGAGGGGGCTGGAGCTGAGGAGCACACAGGGAGCATCTCAGTGATCCCAGCTGGCAGCCAGCTCCCTGAGCTGCACAAAGGGCCTTTTCATGCCCTGCATAAACAAGCAAGAGGCATGAAAGTTTGTTATTGCAGAGCATCAGCACCAGCAGCAGCAGCTCGGGCAGGGATTCCCAAAATAACCTCCCCCCAAAAGGCACAGACATGCACACCCCTTTTTCCATGCTGCTGGCATTTAGGGAATAAAGGCTCTGGGTGACCCCAGCTTCTCTGCAGAGCCCTACAGCCTGTCCCTGTGCCAGGCAGAGCCTCCTTCAGCTCAGCACAGCCCTGCTGAGCTCCTGCTGCACCCTGTGTCTGTCAGTGCTCGGAGCATCCCCAGCTCTCCCAGCTCTGGCTTCTGAGGGCAGACTGACAGACTGGCAGCTTGCTCTGGGCTGGAGAGGTGCAGCCCCAGAGCTCCAAGGTGCCCTTCCTTGCAGGAGATTTGTTTCCACACCTGCACCCTCTTACCTGTCTCCTTCAATGAAGAGCAGGTTTTAATGTGGAAATACATTCCAGAGGCTCAGCTGGAGGATGTGCTGATCCTCTTTGCTTTCCTTCCCATAAAGCCAGGCCAGAGTCACTGCAGAGGTAAATTGAGAGGGGAAACACTCCTGGAATGACAGAGCTTGGAGGCTCTCAAGGAGACAGAGCCATAGACCCAGACTGGTTTGGGTTGGAAGGGACCTGGAGACCACCCAGTGCCACCCCTGCCATGGCAGGGACACCTCCCACTGTCCCAGCTGCTCCAAACCCCTTCCAGCCTGGCCTGGGACACTGCCAGGGATCCAGGGGCAGCCACAGCTGCTCTGGGCACCTGTGCCAGCCCTGCCCACCCTCACAGGGAACATTTCCTTCCCAACAACCAATCGAAATATCTGCTCTTTTAAAACAATTTCCCCTTGGCATGTCACCATCTGCCTGGGTAAAAAGCTGCTCTCCCTCATTTTTATAAGCCTAAAGCACTGGGAGGGGCTCTAAGGCCTCCCTGAAGCCTTCTCTTCTCCAGTTGAGATATGCCCAGCTCTCCCAGCCTGGCTCAGAGCAGAGGGCTCCAGCCCCTGGAGTCTCTTTGGCCTCTCTTGACTCACTCCAGCAGCTCCACATCCTTGTGATGTTGGAGGCAGCTCTGCAGGTGAGATCTCACCTGAACAGGGCAGAATCCCCCCTGTCCCCTGCTGCCCACTCCCCTTTTGATGCAGCCCAGGATGTCTCCCTGGGCTGCTAAAAATCTGGCAAAAGCCTGATGCCCAAATCTGTCCTAACACTGAACCATGAAACATCTGCCAGCCCTTTGCAATTTACACCAGGCTTCATTTAGTTGTGCATTTTTTTGTGTTGTTTCAGGTTGGTTCTGCTGGACAATGGGAATCTGGTCAGGACATCCTCATTTAGGTTGCAAAAATTACCTCACAAAAGAGGGAGTTTTTCCCATGGAGCTCCCCAGGGCTCCTTTAAATATCTTTAAATTCCTTGAGAGATCTTTTAATTTTCAGTTCACTTTGTGAAGACCTTGTAAAATTTACACTTCTTTAGTGTTTTCTGGGGGAAAAGAGAAGTCTTGCTGTGCCCTCCCTGCCCACCCCATCTGCCCTGTGTGGTATTTCCATTGCTCCCATCACTGCAGCAGGGTTTGGACAGGGAGGAAAGCTCATTTATTGGTTATTGAATAGCCAGGAGAGTCCAGCACAGCTGGGGCCACCAAGAGCTCACAGGGGATTATTTTGCCAGGAAAGCTCTTTCCCTCACCTCAGCAGGCACTGGTGCATTTTTCATGCCTTCAGGGCTGTTGGGGAGTTTCAGGCTTCATCTTGCTGGTCAGGGGAAGACAGGCTGTGTTGTTTGCACCAGTGTGAGAAGAGGAGTGAAGGATTCACTGGGGAAATCTGTTCTATACATTTTTCCAGCTCCCTGGCTCCCCAAAGGGGAGGATACATCCCAAGGGGGCTGTGGCATTAAGGATATCTGTGCTCAGAATGCTGCCAGTGCAGTCACCCACTGACTTGTCTGACCCAAATTCACTGAAAAGGGTGAATCAACATTCACATTTCCCAGATTTTCCTCTGGAACCCCCTGAGCAGCCATCACTGTTTTCCCTTTGAAGGCCTGGAAGATGAATGCAGACAGTCACAGCAGCTTGCACACAACTGCAATTATTTTTTTCAACAGCACAGTGGAGCTTTTCTCCTGTATAAATTCCCTACAAATTCACACCAGTTGTGTCCCTTGCAGGGCAGCCAGGCAAGGCACCTCTTCAGCACTGTCCCTTAAGGATGTGCAGCAGTGGAAGGCTGGAAAGGAAGGCTGTGCCTGCACAGGGGATCTCAGCAGCCAGCTGGAATATTTATTTGTAAATGAATGCCCTCCCTCAAGTTGGCTCCCATGCAGTGGGGTGTTTCTTTTTTTCCAAGAGGTTCCTGCTATTTACCCAACTTTCCAGCTGGGCTTCTCCAGGGCACAAAGAGGCAGGACCTGCCTGAGTTTGTACAGTGAGTCAACAGCTCAGCAGGGGATTAGAGCCCACAATCCTGCTGGCATCGCTGCCTTGGCTGGAGCCACTGGACCATGCAGCCTCATTTTGTTCCTGGTACTCTCTGCTGGTATGTGGTTTGTCAGGGGAAAAGCCTCAGTGTGGCTAATAAAGGAGGCACTTTCTAAAGCACTGGAACAAAGCCTGCCTCATTCCAGCGCTCCAGCCGTGGCACTGGGAGCTGCAGCTTGTCCCGGGGCTGCTGGGGGGAGGCTGAGCAGCAGCACCCAGGGGAGGCTGGCACAGAGCCCTGGCACCCAGTGCTGCCAGCCAGGTGACCGTGTGCTGACACACTGCCTGCCCAGAGGACAAGCAGGGGCTGCCAGGCTGCAGCTCCCTGCTGGGAAGGGTCCCAGCCTCTCTAAGGCTGCTGGAGGCCTCTGCTGTCTCACACAGGAGGGTCACCAGGGCAGCTGTGCCACCAGGTAAGGAGCAAAGCCAGCCCTGCAGGGCAGCCAGGGCAGGGGCACTGGGTGCTGAGCTGGGAGCACCACAGGCTCTGGGAAGGGAAACCAGAGCTGCTGCTGGGCTGGCAGCTCGCTCCAGCCTGCCCTGCTCAGTGTCTGCCACAGCAGGGCAGAGAGGGCTGGGAGTGCAGCCCCTGCTCCTGGCTGGGAGAGCCAGCCCAGCTCAGGGGCTACACTGGGAGCAGGGTGGCCACTGCATCCCTGCTGTGCATCCAGAGAATCCCTGTGCATCCACTGCATCCCTGCTGTGCATCCCTCTGCATCCACTGCATCCCTCTGCATCCAGTGCATCCACTGCATCCATGTGCATCCAGAGAATCCCTCTGCAACCAGAGAATCCCTGCTGTGCATCCACTGCATCCCTGCTGTGCATCAGAGAATCCCTGTGCATCCACTGCATCCCTCTGCATCCAGTGCATCCCTGTGCATCCACTGCATCCCTGTGCCCTCAGTGCACCCCTGCTGTGCATCCAGAGAATCCCTGTGCATCCAGTGCATCCCTCTGCATCCACTGCATCCCTGCTATGCATCCACTGCATCCCTCTGCATCCAGTGCATCCCTGTGCATCCAGTGCATCCCTGTGCCCTCAGTGCACCCCTGCTGTGCATCCAGGTGTGCTCATGCACCCCACACATCCGTGCTATGGGTGCATGCATATTTTGAAGAACAATAGCCTCTCCTTTCCATCTGCATCTCCTGTGGGGGGAGGCCGCTTGCCCTGACACCCCCAAAATGCACAAGGCTGCTCAGCTGCTGATGTGGAGATCTCCGGGCCCGGCCCACGGGTGTGCCCCCCAAACGCCGCGGGGGACAGCCCGGGATGCTCCAGGAGGGCCGGGCACCCCTGGAAGCTGCGGGACCGCAGCGTGTCCTGCGTGGGGTGGGCAGAGGAGGCTCAGCAGGGATGGGCCCTGGGGAGGAGACGGAACGTACCGGGTGCTCCGCGGGACCCCGCCCGAGGCCGGGGGCGCGGGACGGGCGCGGGGACACCCGCGGGACCCTCGGTGTGCGGGGACGGAGGGAGCCCCGGCCCAGCCCCGGCACAGCCCCGCAAAGCCCCGCAAAGCCCGCAAAGCCCGCAAAGCCCGCAAAGCCCCGCAAAGCCCGCAGCGCGGCGCGGGGGCGGCTCTGGCGGCGGGGCCGTGGGGGCGGTGCGGGACAGTGGGGCGGAGCTGTGCGGAGCTGTGCGGAGCCGTGCGGGACAGTGGGGCGGAGCTGTGCGGAGCTGTGCGGAGCTGTGCGGAGCTGTGCGGGCAGTGGGGCGGAGCTGTGCGGAGCTGTGCGGGGCAGTGGGGCGGAGCTGTGCGGAGCTGTGCGGAGCCGTGCGGGGCGGAGCTGTGCGGAGCTGTGCGGGGCGGAGCTGTGCGGAGCTGTGCGGGGCGGAGCTGTGCGGAGCTCCGCGGGCGGTGCGGGCCGTGCTGTCCCGCCCCTCCGCAGCGCCGCACCGCGCCCGGCCCGCCCCGCGCTGCGCCGCGCCCGCCGCACGGCGGGGCAGGAGCGGGCACGGACGGGCAGCGGCGGCGGCCGCGCCCGGCACACGGCGGCGGAACGGAGCCGGGCCGAGCCGAGCCGAGCCGAGCCGAGCCGAGCCGAGCGGGCAGAGCCGAGGTGAGCGGCCGGGGTGGGGGGTGCGGGGCTGGGCAGCCCCAGGTGCTGCGCGGCGCCTGCGAGGGAGAGGCGGGCAGGGCTGGACCCTGAGCCGGGAGAGCTGCCCCGAGCGGGGAGAGCTGCCCCGAGCCGGGAGAGCAGCCCCGAGTCGGGCATGGCTGCAGCCCCGAGCCGGGAGAACAGCCCCGAGCCGGGAGAGCAGCCCCGAGCCGGGAGAACAGCCCCGAGCCGGGCAGGGCTGCAGCCCCGAGCCGGGAGAGCAGCCCCGAGCCGGGAGAGCAGCCCCGAGCCGGGAGAGCAGCGCCGAGCCGGGCAGGGCTGCAGCTCCGAGCCGGGAGAACACCCCGAAGCAGGAGAGCTGCCCCGAGCGGGCCTGCCCGGCCGCACGGCGCATCCCGCTCCGCTCCCGCGGGGATGCTCGGGCCGGTCCCCGCGGCTCGGGCTCGGCACAGCGCGGGGGGTTCGGCAGCCGCGTCCTGCGGGCGGGATCAGGCGACCCCCGGCATCCGTAACCCTGCTGCGGCAACGCATTGAACTGCCGGGCTGTGATTTGAGGGTGACGATTTACATTAGAGGGAGAACGTGGAGAGAGCCAGGAACAACTTGGAATGGGTCCTCGCATATTTCTGTGGTTATTTTTGGAGTACCGTCATATGGCAGGAGGTGGGCTCTGGAGGTATCCTTGAGCTCAGCATTTTCTCCACAGGCTGGTTACCCGGGAGATTGTACTAGAGGACCTGCGTGGCCCTTTCCCCATCGGTGGTTTTGCATCCCATCCCTGTTTTTCCGGCTTTTCCCGGGGTATTGTTCCCTTTCGGTGTGCCCGGCCCTCAGCCTGTCTCGGTGGGGACCCTCCTGCGGGCAGACAAAGGTCTGGGTGTGCTGGCTGGGCAGTCTCAGTGTGCTGCAGGCGATGGCAAAGCTGTGCTTCATTCGGCTGTGGCTGCTGTGAGGTGACTTCTGATCAGCCCCTTCTCCATCGCTGGGGATGAGGTGTGGCTTCTCCAGCATCCCCAGGGAGACCAGCCCGTGCATCCCTCTCCTTCCTGCCCTAAGCTGGCACTGTCCCCCCAGCTTTCTCCTGCTACTCTTGTCCAAAGGGATTTTTGGTCCAGAAGAGCTCGGGGTGTGGGCAGCACGTTGTTTCTCTGGACTGTTCCTTGTGGGTCTCCCCGTGCACGGGAGGGCTCTGGCTGTGTCAGTCCCCTTGGCCCAGGGTGGCAGAGCAGCTCTGGTGTTCTCCAGCTGCGTGTCCTGGTTGCCATCGGGCGAGTCTGGAGCTGAGGGAAGGCTGCCTGGCTCTGGTGATGGTCCTTGCAAGAAGGGAATTAATGACTCGTTAATGGTGTAGTTTCAGCCTGGCTTGGCAGGCACGGAGCCATCCCTGGGTGCTGGGAGCCGTGCTGTCCATCAGGAGCTGTCTCTGCTGCCTGCAGGGATGCAGGGCATGTTCTGGAAGCTGTGGCACATCCCGAGCTCTCCTCCTCACCCAGGGATGGCCTCTGTGTGTGGAGTCAAGGAGCAGGGTGCAGCTGTCTCCTGTGGGCTCTGGGAGGGGAGGGTTCCCATCTCCTCTCCTCTTCCCACCATCCCTGTCCGTGGGGATTGTTTTCCTCAATGCAGCCATTCCCAGCAGAGCCCTGGGAAGGGCTGTGGGGTGCAGAGCCTGTGTTTGGCTACTTTTGGCAGGGGCAGGTTCTTCCCCTGCTGCTTTGGCTGCTTGTGGATGTTGTGCCTAGAACTGTGCAGAATTTTTATCAATTTTTGAGATGTGAGCGTTTTCCAGAACTCTTAGGGGAGATGTTTTGGTCAGGAGGAAGCATCTAGAAATAGTTTTTGAAGTCCAGTATGGGATTTCTGAGCTGAAGTATGAGTGTTCCTGGCGTGCAGAAGGGGAAGGTTTTGGTGCCTTTCCTGTGCAGTGGAGACACAGATCGTGCTGGGCCCCCTTCCCTGCAGGGTCAGTGTCTGCTGGCACCTGATGTCTTTGTGGCCAGGAGGGGTGGCTGGCTCGGCTCAAGCCCAGACTGGGGAAAGTCTTTTTCTCCCCCCTGAGCTCCCAGTTAAGCTCTGGGTGATGACCTTGGTCCTGGTGAGGAGCTGGATCCCTCGCTGATGTAGGGAATTACAGAAGGATTTCTGCTCACCCCGGGCGTCCTGCCTGCCTCCCCCTGCTCCAGAACCGCTGGGCACTTCTGCTTTCCTTCGTCTGCAGACACACACAGACCAGTCAGGTGCCTGACTAAGTCTGTCCCTAACAGAAGAAATCTTTCCCATAATAATTAGGGTTTCTAAATTCGGAAGCTGCTGGGAATGACCTGTCGGTTAAAGGGCAGGGGGTGGGCTTGGCTCTTCCCAGCCTCGCTCCCAGCTTCCTGCTCGGGCTCACAGACATCTCTGGAGTGTCCTTTGCCTTAATTCTCCTTGGCTGTGCACTTGGGCTGTTTCCCTGCTGCCTGGGGCACGGTGCTGGGGTGCTGGCTGTGGTGGGAGCATGTGTGGTGAGGAAATGGGCTCAGCAGGGCTGGGCTCAGCGCGGCGTGGGCGGCTCTGGGGCATGGGCTGTGGTGTGGTGCTGTCACTTGGAGCTCTGAGCTGAGCCTGGAGCTCCCTCCACCAAAGGAGACACACAGAACAGTGGCAGTCCCTGTGTTGTGGCAGCTCCTGCTCAGGGAAATTTGTGCAGCTCCACCACAAATACCTGACTGTGGCACGGCACCTAAAAAGTGCTGGGGCTGTGACAGCCGTGGCTGCAGGGCTCATTGTTCTCATCACAGCACCCAGTGGCTCTGAGTCAGCAGCTCTGGGTTTGTCACAGCCTGTCTGAGCAGTGGGGCTGGCCCTGACCCTGCTGCAGGGTTTAGGCTGGGCTCAAGGGCTCTGTGAGCTTGTGCTGTCCCTGGAGCCTGGAAGGAGTTGTGGCTGTGCAAGCCTCCCTTGGGAGCCTCTCCCAGCCCCTACCCTGTGCCATGCAGGGCTGTAAAGCTGAGCATCACTGCTGCTGGCCAGGCTTCCTGGTCTGGTCCTTCATCACCCTCCTGTCTGGATTACAGGAGGTGGAAGGTGTGGTGGGAGATTGGCTGTGATGGGGACATGTTGCAAGGCTGGGGCTGCAGATCCAGCCTTCCTGTCTTTCCAGCCCTTGAGGGGGTTGTCCAGGACCTAAGTGTGTCTTCAAGTGAAGAGGAGGAAATCTGGGCAGCCACGTTTTCCAGCTCTCCTGTCCACACAGCGTGCCCCTGGTGCAGAGCAGGGTGCTGGGCCCTGGCCCCCTGCATGTCCCTTGTCTTGGATGACAGCTGCTCCCTCTGCCCTGCCTTGCTTCAAGGGGATGAGCTGGGGATGTGTGGAACCATAGAATCATGGGTTTGGGTAGGAAAGAACCTTAAAGTTCAGCTCACTCCAACCCTCCTGCCATGGGCAGGGACACCTTCTGCTATCCCAGGTTGTTCCAAGCCCTGTCCAAGCTGGCCTTGGGCACTTCCAGCCCCAGCTTCTCTGGGCAGCCTGTGCCAGGGCCTCCCCCTCCTGGGGCAGGACTTCTCCCTAATATCCAATCCTAAGAAGATCTGTTGGGCTGAAGTTTGGTACCACAGGAGTCAAGATCTGCTCTCCTTGCACTGGGCAGGGAGTGATGGGACTGTGTGGAATGGGACAAACATCCCAGAGCCCTGGATGGGCGATTTGATCCAAATTTTCGTGTCTGCTTGTCCCAATACACAGCTGAGGGGCTGTGGATGCAGTTCAGAGTTGTCAGTGTCCTGGTGTGTGCACCCCTGAGCCCACCCATGCACCCTCCTAGGAACGGGAGCAGCAGGCAGAGGGATGGGAAATCTCTGGAAGAGGATTTTCTTTCCACCTGCTCTGCTGGTGCGTGTCTTGCCCTCGGGCAGGGTGTGCTCAGCCCAGCAGGGCTGGCAGGATCACAGCCAGGGCACGCTGGGCTGACCCCATTGTGCTCGGAACACGAGACAAATGAGGCTGAAGCGGCAGATCCGCGGCTGCCAGCGGGTCAGCACTTTCAGCCGGGCACTCGGCCTCTTTGTGGCAGCGAAATGTCAGATCTGCTCCATCCCCCTTGCGGTGCTCCCCGCCCGCTGGGACCCCCCGGCCGTGTGCTGCTGTCCCCACGCTCCCGGGTGGGAGCAGGAGCAGGTGCTGCCAGTGCAAAGCGCATCCTGCGTCTGAGATGATGCTGAATGGGATTCGCAGCCCAGCCCCGCTGCCAGGTTCCTCCCACGGGCTCCTTCCTCCCTCTGCTCCTACTAACCCACTGCCGGGGCCCCTCGCTGCCTGGCAGCAGCGATGTCTGCTGCTCTCCTTCCCCGAGCATCAGATGGAGAGGAAAACACAGGGTGGAGTCAGCTCTCGCACAAAGGAAATGTTGAGGTATCGTTCCTGCCTTCCCTGCGTTTTTTAGGTGGCTGGGGAGAGATTAAACAGGATCTTAACACACTCACAGCCCCCTTCCCACCTCATTTTCCTGTGAATCTCTTGCTGTCATGGTATCTTTCGGATGATATTTTTAGCTTTGCCTTTTCCTTTTTTTTTCCCCCCCCTCCTCTCCCGTATCAGGCTTTTGAAGGGAAACACGTTTCTATGGGAGAACAGAACGAGCCATTTCACGAGACATTTTGTTATGGGCAGAAGGGCCGGGAAATCTGATTGTGTGTTTGAAATGACACATTCCCCTTTGTGACCAGCTCATCTCCCGGCTGGGGGGGCTGGAGCAGCCCCGACCATCCCCAGTGGGTGCTCGGGGGGCTGGGGGGTCCTGCGGGGGTTTTCTCAGTGATCCTGCGTGGGAAGCAGCTGGATGTGGGATGTGCTCGGGGTCTGGCGGTGTCTGAGAGGTCCTGCAGAGCTGTGGGGCTCTGCTGATGCTGAGAGGGATGTGGCAAAGGGCTGGAGCTGGGAGAGGGGTGGTTGGACAGCCAGGGCTGCTGCTGGCTGTGGGAAGGTGCTGTTTTTGACACGGGTACAGACCAGTGTTACATGGTGATGGTGAACTTTGGCAGGGGAAAATTCCAGCCCGAATTCTCAGCAGTATTTCCCTTTAGGAGATTTACTCAAGTCCTGATAGGTGAAGGTCCTGGCCAGAACAAGAGAAGCCTCCTGCAAGGGCTGATCTGTCTTGGGTCTGCACATCCCTGCATGAGGCAGGGGCTGTTTGCTCTGCCAGTTCCCTGGGGCTGTTCAGGGAGCCAGGGAGGGCACGGTGGCCATGGCAGTGTGCCTTGCACATCCCTGCAAGTGACAAGGACAGCCTGGATGGGACTTGGAGATCCTGGGCTGATGGCAGGTGTCCCTGCCTGTGGCAGGGAGTGGAACACCATGTCCCAGAGCCAGCATGTGCCAGTGCCACCATGTCCCAGAGCCACCATGTGCCAGTGCCACCGTGTCCCAGAGCCACCGTGTCCCAGTGCCACTGTGTGTCCCAGTGCCACCATGTCCCAGTGCCAGCGTGTCCCAGTGCCAGCATGTCCCAGTGCCACCGTGTCCCAGTGCCACCATGTCCCAATGCCACCATGTCCCAGTGCCACCGTGTCCCAGTGCCACCGTGTGCCAGAGCCACCGTGTCCCAGTGCCACCGTGTGCCAGAGCCACCGTGTCCCAGTGCCACCGTGTGTCCCAGAGCCACCGTATGCCAGAGCCACCCTGTCCCAGTGCCACCGTGTGCCAGAGCCACCGTGTCCCAGAGCCACCCTGTCCCAGAGCCACCATGTCCCAGTGCCACCGTGTCCCAGTGCCACCATGTGTCCCAGTGCCACCGTGTCCCAGTGCCACCATGTCCCAGTGTCACCGTGTCCCAGTGCCACCGTGTGTCGCAGTGCCACCGTGTCCCAGTGTCACCGTGTCCCAGAGCCACCGTGTCGCAGTGCCTGTCCCCAGGCAGCCTCACTCAGACGTGTCGGGGCTGGGCTGCCTGCTGGTGTTGATGGGGTGGTGACAGGGTCACTGGGATGTTTGTGAGCCCGGGGCAGTGTCTGTGCTGAGCTGCTGCAGCCTGGCGTGGGTTCCTGCTCTGCTGTTTGTGGTACAAGCGAGCAGGGCTGGGGCAGGCCTTGCTCCCACTGCTGCTATTCTCACAACACCTCATTAATGTGATGCTAATTGGTGCAGTGTCTCACGTGGCTCAGAGCCTGCCCAGCAGCCCCTCACAGGGCAGGGGGTGCTCTGAGGGCTTTGTTTGGCACTGCCCTGCCTGTGGCTGCATCCCCCACCCTCGCTGGCAGCAGCAGCAGGGTGCAGCCCTGGGAGCCCTGGCTGCTGGGGACACTGGTGCCATACTGCTCCTCTGGGGTCTGGCTGCTCTGCACCTCCCTGCCCATCCCTGCTGGCATCTATCGACCCACCTTGAGCTGGATGAGAGGAACCCGAGCAGGCAAACCTGGAAGCAGCATGGAGTCCCCACAGAAACATTGGGCTCAACAGAGAATGAGCAGGGCCATGGAAACTGTGCCTAAGCAGGGAGAGAATCCCACAGATGCCCTGTGTGACCCTGTGAGAGCCCAGTCCATGGATCAGCTCAGCCTGTTGGGGCCCCCATGTGTCCTGCTGGAGACAGAGCCCCTCTCACAGGTCTCTGAGCAGGGCATCTCCATGGGCAGAGGGGGCAGCTGAAGGAGAGGGGGGTTTGTTGGGCTCTGGGATGGTCTGGCATGGGACAGCAGCCCCCACACAACTGAGTGTCCCTGAGTGTGGACAGTCACACTGAGCTCCAGTGCTCAGGCCCTGTGACACTGGCCCTGTGGCCCCTGTGTGCCCTGTGTGGTCACCCAGCCCTGCTGCCCACACCCCAGGACAGCTGAGCCAGTGGAACCACATGGCAGGGAAGGAATCTGTGCCCCAAATCTGTGCACCCAAACCAGCACAGAGTGACATCCTGCTTCCCCAGGGGACACACACAGCAAAGGGCAGCTGAGACCCCTCCTCTTGACCTGATCTCTCCTGCAGGTCACCTGCTCAGAGGTGGGTTTGTTTCCTTGCAGGTGCTGAAGCTCACAGCCCTATTGCATCATGTTTTCTGGCTGGGTCCAGAAGAAAAGCTGAGCAGCTTCTGTGGCTGCTGGGGAAGCTGCTGTGGGTCAGCACTGCCCAGGGCAGGCTGCTGGCTGCACACAGCTGATGTTTGCTTGTGGAGAGTGAAAGGATTTTGCTGAATCCGTGGCAGAGGAGGGAGCTTTGCATAGGCCTGCTTTGCTTCTGCCTGGGGGGAGGCTGGGCCTTGCCTGTCCAAGGATGTGTGAGAATTAACCCTTGGGGAAGGGGGAGGTATCCCTGCTGTGCCAGACCTCTTCCTCCTCTGTGACACTGTGGTGCTGCTGGGCAGAGCCTTTCCCTGCTTAGGTGCAGTTGCCATGTGAAGGGAGGCTCTGTAAAGCTGTCCCTGCTGGGGCTGTCCCTGCTGTCCCTGCTGCCCCTGCTGTCCCTGCTGTCCCTGCTGGGGCTGTCCCTGCTGTCCCTGCTGCCCCTGCTGCTGGTTTTGCAGCTGCCCTGGCTGGGGCTGGGGCTGGCTCTGGGGTGCTGCTCCTGCCAGCAATGCTGCCCTGGCCATGGCTGACCAAGGGGTGCCACAGATGGCTGAAAGGAGCCCTTGGGCTGTGCCCAGGGGGTCTGGTGGCACTCAGAGATGTGTGGGCTCTGCAGCACTGCTGTAGTAAATATTTGCTGTTCTCCAGGGAGGAGCAGGGCTGGCTGCACATCAGGAGGGCAAAACAAGGTCTAAAGCAATCCACAGCTCCCTCTTCCAGCAGGGAGATTTGTGTGGCATCCCAGCACAGCACTGAAGCCAGGCAGGCACCCTCTGGTGACAGCTGTAGCTGTCCTTTGAGCACCTGCCATCATCTCTGGGAAGGACTTTTCCCTTCTCTTTAACCAAATCTGGTTTCTTCTTTGCAGGTTGTAAATCGTGCCCGAGCCGAGTGCTGAGAGCAGCCCCTGGGAGCAGGGTGAGTTTATCCTGAAAGCTTTTGTTCTCCTTTCCACATCCCACATGAGGCTGAGTGGGTTCTGCAGCACAGAAAAGGTTGCTCAGCACAGAGAGGTGCTGCAGGGAGTGGGAATCTGGCCTGCTCCCTCCAAAACACTGAACTGCTGGGCTTGGGCTTGTTGTGGCTTTCTTTGCCTTGGGAGTGCTTCCTGGTTTAGCTGGGGCTTGGGCAGCAGCCCCTTTGCCAAGAGAAAGGTTCCTACAGTGATGCTTTGGGTTTTGGCTTTTGTATTTTTTAGACTCTGCTGCTTGGTGTGTACCTCTGAAATTTGTATTAAGTGTTAGTGAGTTCTCTTCACAGGGTAGTGACAAAACAATCCCTTCCCAGCTGGAGAATCAAGGACAACCAGTCCCCAAAAATCATAAACAATGGCTGAGGGAAGGGGGCAAGCCAGGGGGCTGAGACTTCATAGCCTGGGGCTGTGCTTGGACAATTGACCCCAGTGTGAAATGAACCCAAACTTATAGAAGTGTAAAAACTCGTGGCCAGGATCCATCCTGGATTTGATTTGGGCTCTTGCACTGCCCAAGCTGGATCCTTTTAATAAATTCCTGTTTTATTCCTTTTGCTCTGGCCAGTCTCTGTTCCAGGTCAGCCCTTTCTGGCAGCTTTGCCAGGGCAGTGAGGTGTCTGGAAATGCTGCCTGGGCACTGACAGAGGGTTTGGGGTCTCAGGCTCAGCTCTGGCTTCCCCCTCTGGGTTCCTGTGCTCTGGTGTGTGTGGAGGGTCTGAGGAAGGCAGATGTTTGCAAACCAGCTGTGCAGTTCTGCTGGTGTGGATCCCTCCCAGGGCTCAGGAGAGGTCTGAGCTGCAGAACTCAGTTGCTGAGATGCTTGAAAGAGGTGAGGAGTTGTGGCCCAGGCCTCTTGAGGGACCCCAGGGTGCCTCAGCTGGTTGGACTGCTCCATTCAGAGCCCCCTGCACAGCACAGGGACATCCATGTGAAAGCAGGTGTGAGCTGCTTCCAGGGGCTGCTGAGGGCTGGGGGACAAGGTCCTGCTTCTGCTTTGGCTCCCTGACCTGCAGGGTGAGCTGAGCTGGGCAGAGCTGCAGCACCACCCTCAGCCTGGGCTGAGCTGGAGGACAGTGTCCTTAGCTGGAAATTGGGATGAGGAGCTCCACAGCTGCACCCCTGGCTCTTCCGTAGGTGCCAGAAGTGTGTGCAGGGTGCACCACAGGGCTCAGACCCTGCTGCCCACACAATTTGGCTCCTGCCCACACAAGGCAATGGCTGCAGGCTCCTCATCCAGAGGTGCTGGCACTGCCCAGGCTCCTCAGGGAGTGGTCACAGCCTCAGGACTGCCAGAGCTCCAGGAGAACTCCCAGGCACGGGGTGGGATTGTTGGGGTGTCTTTTGCAGGGCCAGGGGTTGGACTGGATGATCCCTGTGGGTCCCTTCCTGCTGATGATATTCCATGACTGTGGATGTGGGAGGGGATCTGAGCCCTGCTGAGGGTTGGGGTGGCTGCTCCTCAGGCTGGACCTGGCTCTGGCTCACAGCAGGGCAGGTCTCCATGTTTTATGAGCAGTTTCTCACCAGCTCTCCTCCTCCAGGAGCTTTGCAAGATGCCAACTCCTCCCATGCCCAGGGGTGCAGGTCTGTAGGGAGAGCCAGGAGAAGGGAGGGATTCTCATCCTGTGCTCAGGAGTTTGGGAGTGGGGTGCCCAGTCTGGAGCTGGTCAGGGCAGAGCTGCAGGCCCAACGTCAGTGGTGGATTTAATGTGGATTTCATGTGCTCCTGCATGGCCCCAGTGGGCTCAGAGTGAGCTCAGGGTACCCCTGGGAATGTTCTGCTCCTGCCTGGGGTGCAGATCCCTGTTGGGGTCCCCATGCTGGGCTGGCAGGAGGAGCAGGACATGTGCCATCCCCTTGGTGAGCCTGGTACCCAGCCAGCCCCTGGCCCTGCTGGTGGCTGTGCTGGCCCAGCTCTGGGTGCCCTTGGTGCCCCAGCTGCCCTTGTATCTCAGCAGAGCTGCTGTGTCCTGCACTCTGCCCATCCCCTGCTGGGCAAGCAGGTCCTTGCTGTGTGCCCAGGGAGGTGTCCCCTGCTTCAGGAAGGGTTGGTGACACTTGGGTGTGCACAGGGACTGTGCAATGAGCTCCTCCTGCCTCTGGGTTCCAGCAGCTCCCCCACAGCTGGATCCCACCTCTGCTGGGGTGGGATGGGGGCTGGCTCTGGGGGAGTTTGCTTGAAGGACATGGTCATCCATCAGTTGGTCACTGCAGGTCCCTTTCAGCTCAATACCCCATCTTCCTGCAAGGTGTCACCTTGGGGAAAATGACACCTTGTCACCTCTTTAGACCCTGGCAGGGCCCTTGAGGGGCTGCAGAGCAGAGGGTGATGATAGTGGGGAGAGTGCTTGGCCCTTCCTTTGCACAGAAGGAGAGGATGGGAGAAGGCAGGGCTGAGCCTGCACCAGGACTGGGCTCCTTTGGGTGGCTTCTGCAGTTCCCTTCCTCCTCCAGCCCACTGCTCCCCAGGGTGTGTGGCCCTGTGTTCTTGCCCAGGGAGCAGCTGATCTCCCCTGGCTGCCACATCCCAGCACAAGGCAGCTGAACCCGTGGTCTCTGCCTTCCTCTGCAGGCAGGAAGGTGGGAGCAGCTCTGTGCATTCCCTGGTGAGGGATGTTCCCCAGGGGCTGCAGCACCCTGCCTGCTCCTGGAGTGTTCCCAGTGCTTGTGGTGCTGCACAGTGGGCAGAGCATCCTCCTGAGTTCCCAGGGTGCTGCTGCTGCCATCACAGCCCTTGGCTCAGCTCCTCCCCAGAGCACCAGAACATCCAGGGCTGTGCTCTGGGGCTGTCCCTGTGGGAGGGGAGGGGAGGGATGGCTGCAGCTCTGGTGCTCCTGCACCCTGCCTGTGGCAGCCACTCCCCATCCCAAAAAGCACAGGGGGTCAGCAGGGCAGGGCCAGCTCCAGGCAGAGCCCTGGGGCTGTCAGGATGTGTCACTGGGGGGTTCAGTCCCAAAGCTCTGCTCACAGGCAGTTTTAATGCCTGCAAGGCCCAGCTGCTGAGGCTGAATTCCCTGGGCAGGATTGGCCCAGGGCACTGCACAGATCCCCTCTGGCCTGAGAAAAGCTACTGGGCTGTTTTACAGAGTAGGTGGGGGGATGAGGCTGTTCTGTGCTCCTGCCTGGCACCCCTGGCTCACCCCTGGCCCAGCCCTGGCACAGCCAGAGGGAGCTGCCAGTGCTGCCTGTGGGTTCCAGGGCCCTGCCCTGCCCTGCCCCGGGGCTGCTGCTGCTCTTTCCTCTTGATTTGGGGCCCATCCTGGCTGCAAGACATGCCTTGGTCAACCAGCCTTGCTCTGTGCCATCCCAGCTGCTGGGGCTGAGCAAACAGGTTTGTGGTATGTGGCAGTGTGGGCCCTGAAGGCTGGGGGAGCTGCCAGCTCCCTCAAACTCTCGGGAGAGGCTGGCTGCTGGCCAGAGCCCTCTGCCTTGGCTGAGCCTCCTGAGCAGCACAGCACTCAGGGCAGGGCAGCCCATGTGCCTGTGCCTGGCTGCTGGAGCTGGGATCCTGCCCCTCCTCCTGCCTGCAGGGCTCTGTGCTTCCCAGAGATGGGGCTTTGCTGCCCCCATGGCCCAGCCAAGCCCTG